>NC_073240.2:65752500-66070000 GCF_029281585.2 Gorilla gorilla gorilla
AGCTAACTAAAGCCAGAAAGTGTGCTTCTAGAGTCACCAAATGGGATAAATCATTCATAGCTTTGAAATCAGTTGCAATGCACAAACCAAACCACCATACAAATACACACATACACAGGCACACATATTCACGCGGTCATCCTCTTCTTTCCCATAGCAGTAAATAGAAAGATGTTCCTTACCAACAGTCTTCAGAATAATTCACAACCACCTCAGGATGCCAACGTGTTAAAAGTAATCTTACAAGATGGAGAGATTCCACTCCGCTGTGACTAAATTTTTGTAGAGACAAGTAATTTTAACACTTGTGCTAGTTTGGCAGTACATGAAAGGTAAAATGGATACCAAATGTTGCATCTGACCAACTGACGTCTAAGTGAAAAAAAGATCACTGCTGCAAGGGGAAAACAGCTGTGAGTGGTATGAATAGGAAAGTTTGTTCTCCTAGCTCTCTTTCATCCACCAAAGGGGTATACTTTTCCAAATCATAAGAGGAATATTCTGTATATGGCAAAGGTTAACTGAGATTGTGACCAAACTGCTCAGTACTGAATAAGAAAGAATGTGGACCATGAGCTCAAAACTGATTTGATCTCTCATGATTTTGTTCTTCACAAAAACAAAAGCACCTGTTCATGCTGGTGGGAAAAAAGCCACAATATTAGCCTTAATCTTGCCTAAGGAAACCCTCTTCAGGGTGTGCTGTGGACTCCCTGTCTTCTCTGGCCCTTGTGCTGCTGGACAATAAAAACTGCTAGTTTTGGCTGGGTGCAGTGGCTCACGCCTATAATCCCAGCACTTTGGGAGGCTGAGGCAGGTGGATCACCTGAGGTCAGGAGTTCCAGACCAGCCTGGCCAACATGGTGCAGCCCCGTCTCTACTAAAAATACAAAATTAGCTAGGCGTGGTGGCACATGCCTGTAATCCCAGCTACGCAGGAAGCTGAGGCAGAAGAAACACTTGAACCCGGGAGGCAGAGGTTGCGGTGAGCCGAGATCGCGCCATTGCACTCCAGCCTGGGCAACGAGAGCGAAACTCCATCTCAAAAAAAACAAACAAAACAACAACAACAACAAAAACAAATTAGCTGGGCGCGGTGATGGGCGCCTGTAATCCCAGCTACTTAGGAGGCTGAGGCAGGAGAATTGCTTGCACCTGGGTGGCGGAGGTTGCAGTGAGCTGAGATCACACCACCGCACTCCAGCCTGGGCGACAGAGCGAGACTCCGTCTCAAAAAAAAAAAAAAAAAAAAAGTTACTCCTTAATTTGTTGAATCTTTGTGCCAAAAGGAGCTGAACCAGTGTAGGTGGAGACAAAGGAAGCAGCATAAATGTCTAACTTATAACTCTCCAGGAAAACGAGAAGAGGAAAAATGAGACACTCCGGTCCCGCTCTGTTCCTCATCCCCTGTTTACAAACCTTACACCTGGCCCACACTCAGCAACAACAAAGACATCTGTCACTTTCAGGCCGAGGTCCTGTCTCCAAAATTACTGGCCTCTGCTCAGAGTTCTTAAAAGTTTGCTGAGAAAAAAAAAAAAAGAAAGAAAGAAAGAAAGAAATGTTCCTGGGCTGCAGTCGTGTAGCCCCAGGTTGGGTTTACAGGAGGATGCACCGGTTAAGCCCTCTGCCGCCCCGACCTCCCGCTGGAGACTCACACACAGCTCCCCGCCAGTCCCACCGGTGACAGCCACACAAAGGCAGGGTCACAAGCACACCGACCACCCCACAGCCCAGATTCGGCCCCAGACGCACACTCACAAGCGCACGTGATCACGTGCGTGGTCACATGGACCGGCCCACTCAGAAAACACTCACAAAGTCACACCAACCAAGGCAGCCACGCGCCACACACACACCTACAACCCCGCATACCGCACGCACAGCCGCTTCCCAGGGCTTCGCCCACCCTCACCTGCCGTGGCCGCCCCCACGTCCCTTCCCCTCCTTCAGGAGGCCGCTCTTCGCTCCAGTACGAGCGCGGGCCGTGGAGGCGGCTGGGCGCGGGTCGGGGCGGGCGGCGGAGCACTCGGGACCCACGGGCACAGCAGGCTGCGCGGGGCGTGCGGCAGGCGGGCCTCTGAGGGGCGGGGCGCGTGGCCGAGCGAGCTTGGGCCGCCGCGCTCCCCCCGCCCGACCGCCGCTCAGCTGGCGCGAGACTCCCGCTTCCGGGTTCTCAGAGGGCGGGGCCACGTCGCGAGGAAGGGGCGGTGCTGCGTGGCCCCGGCGGTCGCCACGGCGACGGGCGCGGGGGGAGGCTCCGTGGGAGCCTTGGCTGCCGCTGGCGTGAGGAGAGGGCTGAGTTACCTCTGGGTCAGCCTTAGTTCTGCCCTACGTACCCAGGAGGAGGAGGAGGAGGAGGTCGTCCCTGGCCCCTTGGGACCTGCTGCTTCTTTCAGTTCGCGTTTTCTCTGTCGTGTACAGCTTTGGAGGGACACCTTTGGGTTCCAGACTTTCATGAACACAACTTTGTATACTCTTTTCTTAGGAACATTTTTTTTTTCTTTGGCACAACCGTAGACGCTCTCCGTAGTCCTCCACTCAAAGCCTCCACTTCCTTTTTGACGTTCTGGGGATTTCTGGGAACATACGCCCACCCATCTTCCTGTTCCTTCATCATTTTTCCCTTAAAATCAGAGAGAATATTAATACATTTATAATCATTGTTCTTAAGGTGTTGCAGACGTCACGTCTTAAGCTGTTCCAGACGTCACGACTCCTTTTTTATTAGTAAAATATTTCTGAAATTATGATAAGGTGAATAACATGTTTTGAATTTTTTTTAGGGATCCTGCAAAAAGGTCCTATTGAAAGTGCCTCTCTCTAATATGTTTTAGGGAAAGCTTGTACCCTGTTTTAGGGCCTGTAGACTTTGCCCTTACCTAGGCAACTGTTTATGGGATTAAGGTCAGGGAAGATTCCAACTAAATTGCATCCTACTTAGTTATCACTTCTGTCCCCTGGCCCAGGAGCCTTGGGTTCCACTCTAGAACTTGGACAAATCCCAAAAGCATTTTTCAAAAGCACGGTGACATACTTACCTTTTTCTTTCTTTCTTTTTTTCTCTAAATCACTTCTTTCGGGGTTGCAACTCAGTCGCAGGAGTTCATCTTTTATTGTAAGCACCACATAGATGTATAGAGCACGTTTCCGAGGAGTATTTTATGTTGGGGGCGTTTTCTCCAATATTTGGAATCGTTTAATGGGTGGAATAACTTGCAAACTACTGGTTGTCTCTGAAACTGGTTATGGATATTCATTACATTAGTTGTCTATTTTCCCAGGTGTCTCGAAGCTTCAATCTAGAGCAAAGGGAATAGAGTGATTCAACCAGTCCATTGTAGGGGTGGGTTGCCCCTACACACCTGTGGGTCTTTCTCGTAAGGTGGAACGAGAGACTTAGGAAAGAAAAAGACACAGAGACAAAGTATAGAGAAAGAAATAAGGGGACCCGGGGGACCAGCGTTCAGCATATGGAGGATCCCGCCAGCCTCTGAGTTCCCTTAGTATTTATTGATCATTCGTGGGTGCTTAAAGAAAAGGGGGTTGTGTCAGGGTCACAAGACAATAGTGGGGAGAGGGTCAGCAGACAAACACGTGAACAAAGGTCTTTGCATCATAGACAATGTAAAGGATTAAGTGCTGTGCTTTTAGATATGCATACACATAAACATCTCAATGCTTTACAAAGCAGTATTGCTGCCCGCAGGTCCCACCTCCAGCCCTAAGGCGGTTTTTCCCTATCTCAGTAGATGGAGCATACAATCGGGTTTTATACCGAGACATTCCATTGCCCAGGGACAGGCAGGAGACAGATGCCTTCCTCTTGTCTCAACTGCAAGAGGCATGCCTTCCTCTTATACTAATCCTCCTCAGCACAGACCCTTTACGGGTGTCGGGCTGGGGGACGGTCAGGTCTTTCCCTTCCCACGAGGCCATATTTCAGACTATCACATGGGGAGAAACCTTGGACAATACCTGGCTTTCCTAGGCAGAGGTCCCTGCGGCCTTCCGCAGTTTTTGTGTCCCTGGGTACTTGAGATTAGGGAGTGGTGATGACTCTTAAGGAGCATGCTGCCTTCAAGCATCTGTTTAACAAAGCACATCTTGCACCGCCCTTAATCCATTTAACTCTGAGTTGACACAGCACATGTTTCAGAGAGCAGGGGGTTGGGGGTAAGGTTATAGATTAACAGAATCTCAAGGCAGAGGAATTTTTCTTAGTACATAACAAAATGGAGTCTCCTATGTCTACTTCTTTCTATACAGACACAGCAACAATCTGATCTCTCTTGCTTTTCCCCACATTTCCCCCTTTTCTTTTCGACAAAACCGCCATCGTCATCATGGCCCGTTCTCGATGGTCGCTGTCTCTTCGGAGCTGTTGGGTACACCTGCAGACTAACAACAGACAAAACAGGCACACAAGGATTAATATGAGATTTATAATCGTAGTACTTCCGATGGTCTTAACCCAAGTGACAGGGTTAAGATTTGCGAGGCCATCAGCAACTCCTGCAATTGCCTCAGTTCCTGGCACCAGATTTAAATGGGCTTTTGATGCTTCGAAAATTTGTTCTTTTAATTTGGAAATGTCTAAAGTGAGATTATCTTCTCTTCCCTGTAGATGGCGTCTAACCATGTCCCAGTGATGCTCAGACTCATTATAAATTTGGGGTGTAATGCAAAAGTCTGACGTATTCCAGTCACACTGTAACTGGAAACGATGTTCTAAGCTCATGAGTCTGTCTCCCATCCAAATGACAGTTTGTCTAAGATCATTAATTTGATTTGCCAATTTTTGATCAATACTAGATTGCGAATTCCACAATCTTGTAGAATTTTTTTGCCAATCATTAACAAAGTTTACCGACTGAACAGAAGAGTGCAATGCAACTCCTGCCACAGCAGCCGTAGCTGTGACTGCAATTAATCCCATAATCACTGCAATTAAAGTAAAAATGAATCTTTTGGATCTATTTAAAACACCTTTTAATACTTCAGTCAAAATATGGACGGATGGCGAGGCCTCCCACGGTCGGTCCATGGACACAGGGATCCACACGCCCTCTCTTGCTCTCACCAGCAGAATACGGTGTTGCCAATTAAAAGTTGAATCAATGCAAGTAAACAATCTACAATTTTCACAGGTTATAGTCTGGGAGTCTGGTTTAATAACTATATTTCCTACAACTAGCATATAAGGGGGCTTTACGCAACTTTGTAAAGGAACTGTTAGACTGGAATTTAGGTCGATAGTATAAAATGGCTTACGATCTCTTGTTTCTATAGTTTGATTTCCAGACCAAATTCTAATGTGGTGTGAGGCCACAGTAAGCCTCCATAATTCTGGATGTTCAGGACCAGAAACAGGACTTATTATTTTTGGTCTTGGGGTAGAGATTCCTTTTTCTCCCCATTCCCAAGGGTAGAAGGACTGTAATTTTTTATACTTATGTTTGTCTAAACTTTCTGTTAAGTCACTATCAACAGCTGGACTCACTTGTGTACTTGGGCATGACTGAGTTTGTCCTGAGCAATTGTGGTAGAATTGACCTCGAGGTGCCCAATCTATAATAGTTCCGAATTCATTGTTTTGTAATATCACCGCACTATTGGCCACACATTCTTCCCAAACTAAAACTTCTGTATTTTTTGATTCTTTGGGAATTTCCTTGGGGCAAGGTTTCCCTTTAGGTCTAAATTTTAATGATCTTTGATAAGAAAAGTCTTGTAAATAATTTACCCGTGGCCTGAGTGACATCCCGCTTACCATGTGATAAGTGAATCTACTGATGGGACTGACAGTAGGTACTTCTACCAACCAATTTTGGACTGCAGGCATTAAACATCCTGGTGCTCTCCCTAGGCAAATAGGAGGATAACGATACCCAATGGAAATATTTATCATCATCCCTTCTTCCTCAGGTTTGGCAGGGCAGCGATCATCTGTGGGGCCAGGTACCCATACACTATCATTAACATATACTTCTGTAGGATTATCCATCCATGTGACTGGTGTTACCATCTCCGTGGAGGCGCTTTTCTTTGCATCTCTGATGGGTTCATTGTAGAACTTCAAATGTCTAGTGGGTATCCAAACAGGAAGCTGATTTTCTCCTGGTGAAACACAAGCAAAACCTCTCCCCCACGTTATCACCTTCCCTATTTCCCATGTCTTATTTTTATTATCTCTCCACCAAATTAGTTTTCCTTCATGTGGGCTGTTCTTTTTACCAGTAAGATGTTGTTCTGCAGAAGTAGTAGTCTGATTTCTATAAATGTTTAAAAAATTTAAAGTATAGAGTGCTAGATTAAGTTGCATCTGAGGAGTGGTACACTCCTTACTGTCTCCCCCTTCTTTTTGTTTAACTAATTGAGTTTTGAGTGTTCTATTAGTTCTTTCAACTATGGCCTGTCCTTGGGAATTATAGGGAATTCCTGTTGTATGTGAAATTTTCCACTGACTTAAGAACTTTTGGAAAGCTTTACTACAATATCCTGGTCCATTGTCAGTTTTGATTTTTTCTGGAACTCCCATTACAGCAAAACAAGACAATAAATGTTTTTTAACATGGGAAGTACTTTCTCCTGTTTGGCAAGTTGCCCATATGAAATGTGAATAAGTATCAACTGTTACATGAACATATGATAATCTTCCAAATGAAGGTACATGCGTGACATCCATTTGCCATAATGCATTAGGACACAAACCTCTGGGATTAACTCCTGCCTCTTGAGTGGGCAGGTGTAAGACTTGACACTGGGTGCAATGTTGTACAATATCTTTTGCCTGTTTCCATGTGACATCAAATTTGTTTTTTAATCCTGCTGCATTTACATGAGTCAAAGCATGAAGTTCTTTTGCTTTTATGAATGCAGATGATACCAGTAAGTCAGCTTGTTCATTTGCTTTAGTCAAAGGCCCTGGTAAATTAGTGTGTGCTCGAATATGAGTAATATAAAATGGGAAATTTCTTTTTCTTACAGTTTGTTGTAATAAATTGAATAGCTGGTTTAACTGATCATCCATGCTATATTTAATTAGAGCTGTCTCAACATCCCTTGTAGCCTGTACTACATATGCAGAATCTGATATAATATTGATAGGTTGGTCAAAATCTTGTAACACTGTAATGACTGCAACCAACTCTGCTCTTTGAGCCGATTGATATGGAGTTTTGATTACTCGTTCTTTCGGCCCTGTATAAGCCGCTTTTCCATTGCTGGAACCATCAGTAAATACTGTTAGAGCATTTTCTAAAGGTTCATGTCTGGTAATTTTAGGTAGAATCCAAGTGGTCAATTTTAAGAACTGGAAGATTTTCGTTTTTGGGTAATGATTATCAATTATTCCCACAAAATTAGCAAGACCAATCTGCCATGCACCAGAATTGATAAAGGCTTGTCTAACTTGTTCCTTGGTTAAAGGGACAACTATTTTGTCTGGGTCATTTCCACATAATTTTATTATTCGTAATCTTGTCTGACCGATTAATGTAGCCATTTGATCCAAGTACAATGTAAAAGTCTTAACTGTACTGTGAGGAAGGAATGACCACTCCACAAGATCAGTATTTTGAATAATGATGCCTGTTGGAGAATGTGCAGTGGCAAAAATCAAAAGTTGGAGTGGAGCTAAAGGATCTATTCTATTTATTTGCGCTGACTGAATTTTTTCTTCCACTAATTTAATTTCTTTTGTTGCCTCTGGGGTTAACATTCTTTTACTATTTAAGTCTGAGTCTCCTCTTAAGATAGAGAACAAATTTGACATGGCATAAGTAGGAATGCCTAGAGTTGGCCGAATCCAATTAATATCTCCCAGCAATTTTTGAAAATCATTTAGTGTTTTTAATGTGTCTTTTCTTATTTCTATTTTTTGTGGCTTAATTTTTCTATTTTCTATCTGCATCCCTAAATAATGAAAAGGAGTAGAGGTTTGGATCTTATCAGATGCTATTGCCAGTCCTGCGTTGGCAACCTCTGCTTGCAGAAATGTATAACAGTCAATTAATTTATCTTTCGTTTCTGCAGCACATAAAATATCATCAATATAATGAATAATATAACAGTCTGAAAACTTGTCTCTAACTGGTTGAAGAGCTCGACCTACAAAATTCTGACAAATAGTTGGACTATTAAGCATTCCCTGAGGTAGTACTTTCCACTGAAACCTGGTGGCTGGTTCTTTATTATTTATGGCTGGTATAGTAAAGGCAAATTTTTCGCAATCCTGCTCCGCCAGAGGGATGGTAAAAAAGCAATCCTTTAGATCGATTATAATTAAAGGCCAGTCTTTTGGGATCATGGCCGGAGAGGGCAACCCAGGTTGGAGAGGACCCATGGGTTGAATTACGGCATTTACGGCCCTTAAGTCAGTTAACATACGCCATTTGCCTGATTTCTTCTGAATTACAAACACAGGAGAATTCCAAGGCGAGAATGAAGGCTCAATATGACCCTTTTCTAACTGTTCATTTGCTAATAAATGTAAAGCCTCCAGTTTTTGTTTTGGTAGCGGCCACTGATTTACCCACACCGGTTTTTCTGTTTTCCAAGTTAATGGTATGGGTTTAGGAGGCTCTACAGTGGCCGCCCCTAAAAAGGATACCCTATTCCTTCTCTTTCTTGATTTATTTTAGCCTCAACTGGAACTTTAATGCCGTCTTCATTTTTTCCTAGTCCCTTTCCTGGTATATATCCCATCTTGGACATGATTTTTTGACTCGTGGGGCTATATAATGGAGCGGGCATGGTGATTTCCGCACCCCATTGTTGTAATAAATCTCGACCCCACAGATTAAGAGGAATTGAAGTAATCATTGGCTGAACAGTACTTTCTTGATTATCTGGCCCTAAGCAATGTAAAATCTCAGTACTTTGATACACTTCTGAGGCTGTGCCTATGCCGACAAGTCCTGTAACAGCCCTTTGTTTAGGCCAATTTTTTGGCCACTGATTTAAAGTAATGATAGAGACATCTGCTCCAGTGTCTACCAACCCTTCAAACTGTTTTCCTTGAATAATGGCCTTACACACAGGTCTGTTCTCTGAGACCTGACTTGCCCAATATGCAGCTTTTTCTGTCGGATCGGTGCTTCCAAACCCTCCTATTCTTTTTATTTCACTATTTCCACCCTTAATATATGGCAGGAGTAATAATTGAGCAATCCTGTCTCCTGGACTGGCACTCCAAGGAATTGAAGAGCTAATAACCAATTGAATTTCGCCTTTATAGTCTGAATCAACCACGCCAGTATGAATTTGAACTCCTTTTAGATTTAGACTTGATCTTCCTAAGATTAGTCCTACAGTCCCCTCAGGCAGAGGGCCATATACCCCTGTGGGGATTTTTTGTGGGGGCTCCCCTGGAAGCAGAGAGACTGCTTGTAGAGTACATAAATCTACTGCTACACTGCCGCTTGTGGCGGGGGACAATTGTTGTATTGTGGTAACTGGCTTATTCCCTGAAACACTTGGGACAGTGGGGGTTGTTGTCCCTGAAAACCCTGAGGAACAAATGGCTGAATTGGGAATGCCCCAGTTTGTTGTGGGGCCTGAGGCTGGCCCCTTTGCTCGTTTCCCGACAATGGTTGCCCATTTTTATTAAATTTAGAATGACATTGACTAGCCCAATGTTTTCCTTTTTTACATCTTGGACATAAGTCAGGTGGCTCTCTACCTGTTGGAGTTGCTTGAATAGTTATATTCTGTTTATTTAAGACTGGGCAATTCTTTTTTAAGTGACCAATTTGGCCACAATTATAACATTTTCCTCCAAATGTTCTAACTTGTCCTCCTAAAACAACTCCTGTTATTGCTTGAGCCATAAGCATAGCTTTATGCATAGCTCCTCCGATTCCATCACAGGCTTTTACATATTCTGAGATTACATCTGATCCTGCAGGAACCTTTCCTTTTAATGGCTTAATGGCTGATTGACACTCAGGATTGGCGTTTTCATATGCCATCAACTCCACTATGACCTTACGGGCTTTTTCATCGGCAATTGACTTTTGAGCAACATCTTGGAGCCTTGCCACAAAATCAGGGTAGGGCTCTTTTGAACCTTGTCTTACTGTATTAAATGAGGGGCAGGCGCTTCCTGGGTCTTGGATTTTTTCCCAGGCTCTAAGGCAGATAGCTCTAACTTGCTCAATGGCCTCATTTTGCATTAATGCTTGTTGACTAATAGTACTCCAATTTTGACCTGTTCCTAATAGTTGATCTGCATCTATGTTAACTGGAGGATTGGCAGCCCTATTTCTTCGGACCTGTTCTTGTACCCCATCAATCCACCAAGTCTTAAATTGTAAAAATTGAGAGGGTGAGAGAGACGATTTTGCCAGAATCTCCCAATCATAAGGAATGAGTCTATGTCCATGAGCAATGGAATCTAATAATGTCCTCATATAAGGGGAGTTGGGTCCATACTGTTTTACTCCCTCTTTCATATCTTTTAGCATTTTTATCGAAAAAGACTTGTATCTGGCCTCAACTGTGAGAGGTTCTCCCTCTTGGGCTCCTTCTCCAGGTGGCATCGGTTCTAACGTTACTGGGAATTGCCACGCCTCAGTATCTCCTTCCTTTCTTGATTTATCAATAATTTCATGTAATTCACTACCCTGTCTACTAGGTGGTGCCGTAGGATCAAGTCTCCTAGTGGGCGGCTGAGGGTACGGCACCCTGCCCTGTGGTGCTGGGGGCATTCCTGGATATCCATACTGACTTTCTGGGGGTGGCCGATACTGAAGTTCAGCCGGCGGCCAGTATTGATAAGCTACTGGCGGTTGGGTCTTATTTTCTTTAACCTGCGTTTGAGGTTGTAATCTTACAGGCACCTGACCTGCTGGAAGAGGACTTGGCCCTCGTGGTTTAGACTCTGATGGCCCCACTAATTCTGGACCTTTTCCTTCTAATTTTAATGTTTCAGGATATATCACCTCCTGTAATTGATTATAGTCAACATTTTGCGTTGACTGAGCCATTACCGGCTCTGCTACATATTCGCAATGTAAACCTTCCCTTTCTTTCTGGGATTTTTTCCTTGTCTTTTCATTACAATCTATTAAACAGCTTCCAGGGGCGTCAGAAACTGAGACGCTATCTTCTTCTGTTTGAAATGGTTCTAAAGCTGCTTTAATAATGGCCCAATCATTCCATACTGTAAGTGGAATGATATTACCCTTCCTACATGCTTGTTTTAGTTCCTTACCAATTCTTTTCCAGTCTTTTAGATCTAAAGTTCCTTGTTCTGGAAACCATGGGCAAAATTGTTCTATTATTTGAAATAGCTTGATTAGATTTTTTGTAGATACTTTAACTCCCCCTCTTTTTAAAAGAATTTTAATAAAGCTGAGATAAGAGGCATATTTACTTTTAATTTTACTTTTAGTTTGCCCCATTATCACCCTAGCTTCTTCCGAGCGCACAAGCTTACCGTACGGCTGACTGTAGATGTACTCGGGATCTCTCGTCGACTTGTCCTCAATGACCACGCTCGAGCGTACCTTCACCCTAGAGAAAAGCCTCCACGTTGGGCACCAGATGTAGGGGTGGGTTGCCCCTACACACCTGTGGGTCTTTCTCGTAAGGTGGAACGAGAGACTTAGGAAAGAAAAAGACACAGAGACAAAGTATAGAGAAAGAAATAAGGGGACCCGGGGGACCAGCGTTCAGCATATGGAGGATCCCGCCAGCCTCTGAGTTCCCTTAGTATTTATTGATCATTCGTGGGTGCTTAAAGAAAAGGGGGTTGTGTCAGGGTCACAAGACAATAGTGGGGAGAGGGTCAGCAGACAAACACGTGAACAAAGGTCTTTGCATCATAGACAATGTAAAGGATTAAGTGCTGTGCTTTTAGATATGCATACACATAAACATCTCAATGCTTTACAAAGCAGTATTGCTGCCCGCAGGTCCCACCTCCAGCCCTAAGGCGGTTTTTCCCTATCTCAGTAGATGGAGCATACAATCGGGTTTTATACCGAGACATTCCATTGCCCAGGGACAGGCAGGAGACAGATGCCTTCCTCTTGTCTCAACTGCAAGAGGCATGCCTTCCTCTTATACTAATCCTCCTCAGCACAGACCCTTTACGGGTGTCGGGCTGGGGGACGGTCAGGTCTTTCCCTTCCCACGAGGCCATATTTCAGACTATCACATGGGGAGAAACCTTGGACAATACCTGGCTTTCCTAGGCAGAGGTCCCTGCGGCCTTCCGCAGTTTTTGTGTCCCTGGGTACTTGAGATTAGGGAGTGGTGATGACTCTTAAGGAGCATGCTGCCTTCAAGCATCTGTTTAACAAAGCACATCTTGCACCGCCCTTAATCCATTTAACTCTGAGTTGACACAGCACATGTTTCAGAGAGCAGGGGGTTGGGGGTAAGGTTATAGATTAACAGAATCTCAAGGCAGAGGAATTTTTCTTAGTACATAACAAAATGGAGTCTCCTATGTCTACTTCTTTCTATACAGACACAGCAACAATCTGATCTCTCTTGCTTTTCCCCACAGTCCATTAGCACATGATTAGCCCATAAATAATAGGTACTAAATGTATATTGATTGTAATCCCAGCACTTTGGGTGGCCAAGGTGGACGGATCGCTTGATCCCAGGAGTTCGAGACTAGCCTGGGCAACCTGGGAGACCCTGTCTGTACAAAAAAATACAAAAATTAGCCGGGCGTGGTGGCGCACGCCTGTAGTCCCCGCTACTCAGGAGGCTGAGATGGGAGAATCTGTTAAGCCCAGATGTCGAAGCCACTGCACCACACCCTAGGTGACAAAGCGAGAGACCTCGTCTGCTCCCACCAAAAAACTATATTGAATGAATTAATGAGTGGAATAAATAAATCTATCTCCATTTCCACATTTGTTCCTAAAGCTGTATTCCTTAGACCCCATCCCTAGACCCTATTTAGGAACAGCTTTAATGAGACCTAATATATGGATATACCCATATGTTAAAAGTCATTGTTCTGTTAGTGTGGTAGTAAACTTTGACAATTGACAATAAAAAAATCGCTATGTAGATATGTTTTGTTACATATCAACTTTTATTACAATGTAGACCAATCCAAAAATAATAAATGTTTTACTTCTTTCAGAAAGGGAAACCATGGTCATGTTTGTGTCCTCAGTTGTTCCATAACACATGGCAAGCACATTGTCCCTTTCCTAATCCCAACAAAGAACATTTAATATCTGTGAATTCCAGCTGAATTGTAATGCACAAATGCAGGCAGCAAACTTTTGATTCAGGCAGGTCCCAGTGCAGGCTGACCTGGTAGACATGGCTGTAAGGATTTGCAGCTGTTGTGGCTGGGGTCTGCCAGATGGTTCCCACAGCACCAATTCATCTGTGAGAATCTCACAGAAAAACTGGAATGTTCACAAAATATGCTGTGAACACCAAGCAAAGTAAACAGATGGCCAGCTGGCTCTCAGAATTACCCAAACCCGAGCTCTGTCCCTCTTAATTTATCTTTTCACAGGATAATATTTGTTTGAAAACACACAAAATAATCCCAGATCCAGAAATATCTCTATGCATGTGTATACATAAGTGAATGCACTTTTTTTTTTTTTTTTTGAGACGGAGTCTTGCTCTGTTGCCAGGCTGGATTGCAGTGGCACATCTCAGCTCATTGCAACCTCCGCCTCCCGGATTCAAGCGATTCTCCTGCCTCAGCCTCCTGAGTAGCTGGGTCTACAGGTGCCTGCCACCACACCCAGCTAATTTTTGTATTTTTAGTAGAGACGGGGTTTCACCATGTTGGCCAGGATGGTCTTGATCTCTTGACTTCGTGATCCTCCCGCCTCGGCCTCCCAAAGTGCTGGGATTACAGGCGTGAGCCACTGTGCCCAGCTGTGAATGCACTTTTTAAAATGTTTGGAGAGGTATGTACCAAACAGCTAAGTGATTACCTCGGAGGAGGAACTGGGGATGGAGGGAGTGGTGAAGAACTTTGACTTTGGATTTAATAGTTGAGTTTATATTAAAATGTATTCATGTATTATCTGTGTGATCAAAATAATTAAAAGCAGCCAGGCATAGTGGCTCATACCTGTAATCCCAGCACTGAGGGAAGCCCAGGCGGGTGGATCACCTGAGGTCAGGAGTTCGAGACCAGCCTGGCCAACATGGCAAAACCCCCATCTCTACTAAAAATACAAAAATTAGCCGGGTGTGGTGGTGCACACCTGTAATCCCAGCTACTGGGGAGGCTGAGGCAGGATAATCACTTGAACCCACCTGGGAGGCGGCAGTTGCAGTAAGCTGAGATCATGCCACTGCACTCCAGACTGGGTGACAGAGTGAGACTCTGTCTCAAATAATAATAATATTAATAATAATTAAAAGCAACTATATTTCTGTAATTCCTCTGCTATAAATCCTTCAATAGCTCCCCACTGCCTTCAAGCTAAAGTTCAAGGTATGCAGAGTAGAGCAGGTCTGGCTCTTGACTCAGATCTCTGTGGGGCCAAAGTGCTCTAGTCATACCAACTGCTTGAAGGGCCCCAAACACCTCCTGATGTCTCAGGAAGCCTCTAGGCTTTTGTATATGCCTTCCTTCCATTTAGAATGCCTCCCTCCAGTGCACCCATTAGAGTGAAAACATTTATTTTACCCCCAGGAACCACGGATGTGTAAAAAAGTGAAAGAGAAACAAAACACTTGCTTTTTCAGACTAATACTAATTCTTGGAATACCATCCCCTTAAAGCTTTATAGGGTACAGTCGACTGCAGTGTTATATACCAAATTATGCTGAGACCCAAGATTGAAAATGAATGCTGTTTCCTCATTGCCAGACCAAGTCTATGTAAAATGTATACTGCACTGGATTGGAGGAATCAGACACAAAGTGGGTATTCAGGAACTGGCTTAGAAAAATGCTGATGTGGCTATTTTAGAGGTTACTACCTAAAGGCATTATCAAACAGAAGTTATATATAGTTATTTTTAATTAATAATGTATTAGTTGTCATCTAGGAGTTCAGAAACCTGAGTTTTATCTTTGAGCAAAACATATCCTCTGCTAGGTCTGGTTTCCTTCTCTGTAAAATGAGGCCAAGGTTAAACTAAATTATCTGTAAGTTCTTTCCAATTCTAAGATTTTAGATTTTATAAATTTATAAGAGATATGTCAAAGAATCTTTACAGCTGGGCGTGGTGGCTCACGCCTGTAATCCCAGCACTTTGGGAGGTTGAGGCAGGTGGATCACCTGAAGTTGGGAGTTCAAGACCAGCCTGACCAACATGGAGAAACGCTGTCTCTACTAAAAATACAAAATTAGCCAGGGTGGTGGCATGTGCCTGTAATCCCAGCTACTCAGGGGGCTGAGGCAGGAGAATCGCTTGAACCCGGGAGGCAGAGATTGCGGTGAGCCGAGATCGCACCATTGCACTCCAGCCTGGGCAAAAAGAGCAAAACTCCATCTCAAAAAAAAAAAAAAGGATCTTTACAGCAGTCTTTCCTCAAAGCTGCCCTTGTCTGATAATATTCCTCCTCCTTCTTGCTTCCAATCAAACTTAAAAAAAAAAACAAAAACAAAAAAAAAAAACAGGCCAGGCACGGTGGCTCATGCCTGTAATCCCAGCACTTTGGGAGGCCGAGGTGGGTGGATCACGAGGTCAGGAGATTGAGACCATCCTGGCTAACACGGTGACACCCCGTCTCTCCTAAAAATACAAAAGATAGCCGGGTGTAGTGGCGGGCGCTTGTGGTCCCAGCTACTCGGGAGGCTAAGGCAGGAGAACGGTGTGAACCCAGGAGGCGGAGATTGCAGTGAGCCGAGAGAGCGCCACTGCACTCCAGCCTGGGCGAAAGAGCAAGACTCCATCTCAAAAAACAAAAAACAAAAAACAAAACAGCCTACACACAAAAATGCTTATTTAACGGAAGCAGTATTTTAATCTCTCAGAAAAGTTAATATTTGTCCATTAACTTTTTAGAATAAAAGTTTCTAAGCAAAGGTACCGCATATTTTGTATCATCTGTCAACCTAGTATCTCAATGTTTCAACAATGTAAACAATGTAAATAATTAATGTAAATAACAATGGATAATCTACCTTCTGGTAGAAGAGCAGCAATAAAAATTAGTGGAAAGCAAGAGCTGCACTTCTTTACTACAAAAGATAGCTTCTATCTGTAGTGTCTTAGAAAACTTTATAAATCTTAGAGGTAAAAAAAGACAGTGATTAGCTGGACATGGTGGTGCATACTTGTAGTCCCAGCTATTTGGGAAGTTGAGGCAGGAGGATACTTGAGCCCAGGAATTTGAGGCTATGTGTGTGATCATTGTGCCTATGAATAGCTACTGCACTCCAGCCTGGGCAGTGTAGTGAGATCCTGTCTCTAAAAAAAATAAAAATAAAAAAAAAAGACTGATGAAATAGTAACTAAAATAAAATATTTTTGAAATTGTCTAGCATAGTACCTGCATATAATGGGCATTCAATTGGCAAGTGTTCCCATTTCTTTTTTTCTGAGCACCAAAGCCAAACACATTAAATTCCCTAATCAAGGATAAAAATATTTGCAAATAGACTCATGGCAATAGATTGGTTAGGCACACTGATTGGAATCTAGGTTACCAGGGCATACATTCCAGCTCCACCGCTGAGTAGCTATTTAAAATTCTGGAAAAATGAGGATCAATAACAGTATCTGCTTCACTTGGTTATTGTAAAGATAAAATGAGACAGTCCAGGTCAAGTCCTTACACACATGGCTAGCCCTCAAAAAATGTTAGCTAATAATAGTGATATTGAGAACCTACTGTGTTTCTTCAGACACTGTGCTAGGTGAGTTCTTTTTTTTTTTTTTTTTGAGATGGAGTCTCACTCTGTCACCCAGGGTGGAGTGCAGTGGCTTGATCTCGGCTCGCTGCAACCTCTGCCTCCCGGCTTCAAGCGATTCTCCTGCCTCAGCCTCCCGAGTAGCTGGGATTACAGGCATGCACCACCATGCCCAGCTAATTTTTGTATTTTTAGTAGAGATAGAGTTTTGCCATGTTGGCCAGACTAGTCTCGAACTCCTGACCTCAAGTGATCCTCCCGCGTAGACCTCCCGAAGTGCTGGGATTATAGGTGTGAGCCACCACGCCTAACCAAGTATATTATTTCTATTCCTCATGACAATCTTTGCAAAGTAGGTACAATTTTAATTTCATGGATAGGGCAATACATGGAGAGGCTCAGTAACCAGCCTAGGCTTACAGTCAGTGGCAGGGCTAGGCTCATGCGAGGTTTGTTGACTCTAAGACTCTGCCCCACAAAGTCATATATTTTCACCTTGAAATTGTTTGATAAATATAAAGAAAAATGGTGAAAATAGGTTGAACTGACTTAAATACAAAGTATAAAGCAACAAACATCCTTTTGGTAGCTATTCTTGAGAACTCAATTTTATGCTCAGAAATGTTTCTTTTGTCTCCCAAACCAAATGAAGAATAAAATCCTTCTTTAAAACAAAATCTCCTGTAGTCTTCGGGTTCTAATCCTAGTATTGTCACTACCTTGCTGTTGCTAGGCCCCTGTTTCATCATCTCTAAAAAGAAATTTTGCCCTCTCCCTCTCCTGCTCCCGCTCCCGCTCCTGCTCCCTCTCCCTCTCCCTCTCCCTCTCCCTCTCCCCACGGTCTCCCTTTCCCTCTCTTTCCGCGGTCTCCCTCTGATGCCGAGCCGAAGCTGGACGGCACTGCTGCCATCTCAGCTCACTGCAACCTCCCTGCCTGGTTCTCCTGCCTCAGCCTGCCGAGTGCCTGCGATTGCAGGCGCGCGCCGCCACGCCTGACTGGTTTTCATATTTTTTTGGTGGAGACGGGGTTTTGCTGCGTCGGCCGGGCTGGTCTCCAGCTCCTAACCGCGAGTGATCTGCTAGCCTCGGCCTCCCGAGGTGCCGGGATTGCAGACGGAGTCTCGTTAACTCGGTGCTCAATGGCGCCCATGCTGGAGTGCAGTGGCGTGATCTCGGCTCGCTACAACCACCTCCCAGCCGCCTGCCTTGGCCCCCCAAAGTGCCGAGATTGCAGCCTCTGCCCGGCCACCACCCCGTCTGGGAAGTGAGGAGCGTCTCCGCCTGGCCGCCCATCGTCTGGGATGTGAGGAGCCCCTCTGCCTGGCTGCCCAGTCTGGAAAGTGAGGAGCGTCTCTGCCCGGCCACCATCCCATCTAGGAAGTGAGGAGCGCCTCTTCCCGGCCGCCATCACATCTGGGAGGTGAGGGGCGTCTCTGCCCGGCCGCCCATCGTCTGCGATGAGGGGAGCACCTCTGCCCTGCCGCCCCGTCCGGGATGTGACGAGCGTCTCTGCCCCGCCGCCCCGTCTGAGAAGTGAGGAGACCCTCTGCCTGGCAGCTGCCCCGTCTGAGAAGTGAGGAGCCCCTCCGCCCAGCAGCCACCCCCGTCTAGGAAGTGAGGAGCGTCTCCGCCCGGCAGCCACCTCGTCCGGGAGGGAGGTGGGGGGGTCAGCCCCCTGCCCGGCCAGCCGCCCCGTCCGGGAGGGAGGTGGGGGAATCAGCCCCCCGCCCGGCCAGCCGCCCTGTCCGGGAGGTGAGGGGCGCCTCTGCCCGGCCACCCCTACTGGGAAGTGAGGAGCCCCTCTGCCCGGCCAGCCGCCCAGTCCGGGAGGGAGGTGGGGGGGTCAGCCCCCCGCCTGGCCAGCCGCCCCGTCCGGGAGGTGAGGGGCGCCTCTGCCCGGCCGCCCCTACTGGGAGGTGAGGAGCCCCTCTGCCCGGCCACCACCCCGTCTGGGAGGTGTACCCAACAGCTCATTGAGAACGGGCCATGATGACAATGGCGGTTTTGTGGAATATAAAAGGGGGAAAGGTGGGGAAAAGATTGAGAAATCGGATGGTTGCTATGTCTGTGTAGAGAGAGGTAGACATGGGAGACTTTTCATTTTGTTCTGTAGTAAGAAAAATTCTTCTGCCTTGGGATCCTGTTGATCTGTGACCTTACCCCCAACCCTATGCTCTCTGAAACATGTGCTGTGTCCACTCAGGGTTGAATGGATTGAGGGCGGTGCAAGATGTGCTTTGTTGAACAGATGCTTGAAGGCAGCATGCTCGTTAAGAGTCATCACCATTCCCTAATCTCAAGTGCCCAGGGACACAAACACTGCGGAAGGCCGCAGGGTCCTCTGCCTAGGAAAACCAGAGAACTTTGTTCACTTGTTTATCTGCTGACCTTCCCTCCACTGTTGTCCTGTGACCCTGCCAAGTCCCTCTCTGCGAGAGGCACCCAGGAATGATCAATAAAAAATAAAAAAAAATTAAAAAAAAAAAAATTTTGATGGAACCAACCCAAATGTCCAACAATGATAGACTGGATTAAGAAAATGTGGCACATATACACCATGGAATACTATGCAGCCATAAAAAATGATGAGTTCGTGTCCTTTGTAGGGACATGGATGAAATTGGAAAACATCATTCTCAGTAAACTATCACAAGAACAAAAAACCAAACACTGCATATTCTCACTCATAGGTGGGAATTGAACAATGAGATCACATGGACACAGGAAGGGGAACATCACACTCTGGGGACTGTTGTGGGGTGGGGGGAGGGGGGAGGGATAGCATTGGGAGATATACCTAATGCTAGATGACGAGTTAGTGGGTGCAGTGCACCAGCATGGCACATGTATACATATGTAACTAACCTGCACAATGTGCACATGTACCCTGAAACTTAAAGTATAATAAAAAAAAAAAGAAATTTTGAGTTATATAGATCCTTCCCTACTTGAAAATTCTTTTGCTCCTATTGGTCTAAAGACATTTCCAATAGTATAAAAGTTCCTCTAAAAACTACAAATAGAGCTACCATATGATTCAGCAATTCCACTACCAGGCAGTCATCCAAAGAAAGAGAAATCAATATATCGAAGAGACATCTGCACGCTCATGTTTATTGCAGCAGTAGCCTCAATAGCCAGGATATAGAATCAACCTAGATGTCTAACAACTGAAGAATGGATAAAGAAAATGAGGTATATATACACAATGGAATACTATTCAACCATAAAAAGAATGAAATCCTGCCATTCAAGGCAACATGAATGGAACTGTAGGACATTATATTTCTCAGGGTCCTCCAGAGAAACAGAACCATCAGGATGTATGTGTAGAGAGAAAGATTTATTATAAGGAATTGGCTCATGTGATTATGGAGGCTAAATCCCCAAATATGCAGTTGGCGAGCTTGACAAATAAGTGAAATAAACCAGGAACAGAAAGTTAAACACTGTGTGTTCTCATTCGTATATGGAACCTTAAATGAAGCTGATCTCATAGAAGTAGAAAGCAGAATAGAGGTTATTAGAGACCTGAAAGGGTAGAGGAAAGGAAGGGATAGGGAGAGATTTATTAAAGGTTGCAAAATTACAGCTAGATAAGATGAACAAGTTCTAGTGTTTCATAGCACTGTAGGATGACCATAGTTAACAATAATGTATATTTTCAAATAGCTACAAGAGAGAATATTGAATGTTTCCAACACAAGAAGTGATAAATGTTTGAGATGATGGATATCTAATTATGTTGATCTGATCCCCTCACATTATTATATGTGTCAAAGCATCACAATGTACTCCATAAATATATACAATTATTATGTGTCAATAAGAAATCAAAATAAATAAAGGTATCTTCTTCCACAAGCTGTTGCTACCATTCAGAGGAGAAAATGTTGTAGGCCCAAAGAAGGGATTATAGTAGCATTTGACTGTGGTGATGTATCAGTCAGCGTTCTCCAGGGAAACAGAACCATCGGGTGTACACATATATAGAGAGAGATTTATTATATGGAATTGGCTCATGTGATTATGGAGTTTAAATTCCAAAATCTGTAGTTGGCAAGCTGGAGACCCAGGAGAGCTGATGGTATAGTTCCAGCCAAAAAGCCAGCAGGCTCAAGACCTATGATGAACTGATTTTTCAGTTCAAATCTAAAGGCAGGGTAAAAACCAATATCCCAGCTCAAAGGCAGTCAGGCTGGAAGAATTCCTTCTTACTCAGCCTTTTTGTTCTATTCAGGCCTTCAACTGACCAGATGAGGCTCATCCACATTAGGGGGGGCATCTGCTTTACTGAATCCATTGATTCAAATGTGTGGGTTTTTTTGTTTTGTTTTGTTTTGTTTTTGAGACAGGTTCTCACTCTGTCATTCAGGCTGGAATGCAGTGGCACAATCTCAGTGCACTGCAGCCTCGACCTCCTGGGCTCAAACAATCCTCCTACCTTAGCCTCCCAAGTAGCTGGGACCACAGGCATGCGTCACCACGCTTAGCTAACTTTTGTATTTTTTGTAGAGACAGGGTTTTGCCATGTTGCCCAAGCTGGTCTTGAACTCCTAGACTCAAGTGAGCTGCCTCCCTCGGCCTCCCAAAGTGCTGGGATTATAGACATGAGCCACCATGCCTGGCCTGATTCAAATGTTAATCTCATCCAGAAGGAGCTTCACAAACACACCCAGAATAATGTTTGACCAAATGTCTGGGCACCTGATGGCCCAGTCATTGACATAAGATTAACCACAGATGACAACAATAGCTACCATTTATTGAGGGTCTACTATATGCCAGGCACTTCCCAGATGTATTCCTATTCTGCAAGGCAGGTATTACACATGTTTTTAAACTGAGAAATCAGTTTTAAAACTTTCAGCAACTTGTCCTGAGTCACTCAACTAGTAACTAGCAAGAAAATTTGCTTTTGAGTCTGATGCAAAGCATATGTTTTCCAGCAATGACAAGAACCAAAATAGAAGCATCTTGCATAAGGAGGCAACGTATTTGCAAATACATCCTTTCAACTAAAGCATAAAGTAGACTGTGTTCTACCTTCCTGGGAGGACTCTGGACTCTGGGCCAACACGTAGCTCAGATTAACATGCATCTCTTATGCTAGTTAAAACTATTACCGGTCTAGCAGAAAAATTATTTGATAAGTGTGGTAAAATGCAGAGTCCCATATCCAGAGATTCCGATTCAATGTCAGCAGTAGAGTCCAGCAGTCTATTCCAGGTGATTCTGGTTCAGATGAGAAACGCTACTCAGTCACACTGGATTGTGGTTTCTACAGGGGCCTGAACAAAGAGTGGGTCATATGGTTTCCTGAGGCCTGTCTGGGATGTGCATCATTTACTTTCTTGAAGAAATAGGCTGCCAACTTGAAGATGGCATTTCCATACCTGGTGTTTATCCTCCAGTTCCAGGATGAGCTTGAGGCTCCCTGGATGGGGAACTGCACACTGTAGGATGGGCTTTGCACTCTTACCTCAAGATTTCAGATGTATGAAAGGTATTTCATACAGTCGTAGGTATACCAACTGTGCCAGTCCAATTTCACAGCCCCTTATGCTGCTTTTTCTGCAGAGTGGAATCACTGGACTGGGGTGGGCCTTGATTCACAGTCTGGCTAAGGACTAGACATGGTCTGGCACAAAAGGTTCTATCTGGCAAGGGCAATGGTAATTGGCTAGACAGTCAGACAGGCTCCACCCAGAATGTGGGGTGGCAGACCTGAGGCCATTAACTAGTAGGTAGTAAGAGATCAAAACTGCTAAGTAGCGAGCACACATGTCATCAGAGGAACTATGGGGAACGGGGGTCAGGGAGTGACGGTAACCAAAGGAAACCTCTGAGTTGACTTGCTCCGAATGGCTTTCTAGTCCTTCCTACTCATATTCCTACAATAAAATCCCCATTTCTTTCTTTCTTTTCTTTTCTTTTTCTTTTTTTTTTTTTTTTTTGAGGCAGAGTTTTGCTCCTGTTGCCCAGGCTGGAGTACAATGGTGCGATCTCGGCTCACCACAACCTCCACCTCCCGATTCAAGTGATTCTCCTGCCTCAGCCTGTCGAGTAGCTGGGATTACAGGCATGCGCCACCACACCCGGCTAATTTTGTATTTTTAGTAGACACGGGGTTTCTCCATGTTGGTCAGGCTGGTCTCGAACTCCCGACCTCAGGTGATCTGCCTGCCTTGGCCTCCTAAAGTGCTGGGATTACAGACGTGAGCTACCATGCCTGGCCTAAAATCCCCATTTCTTTAAAGTGTTTCAAGTCTATTATTTGCAACCAAGAGCCTAACTTCACACACACAGATTACTGATTTCATCAATTGTGAAGGTTTAAGGGATCTTCCTTGCGATTCCTTCAACTATTCAAGATTCCCCTTGTCGAGGTTGTTACCCTGTTTGAGGGGATGGAAGGGGCAGAACATTCCTTAGGTGTTGCAAGAGGAATCCAACCTTTCCTGGGTCACAACTCTGACTGGAAGCTGTGCCCTCAGTAAGGTTTCCCCAGTCCTGGTGGCAGTGTCTGAGTGGGCACTTCCTTAGATCCCCTGCAGAAATCGTACTTATGAGCTCCTAGAAGACACTGATTTCCGTTCTCTCCCAATTCCCTAACATGAGCAGAGTGCCTGGAGGGGATTAAGTGTTCAATACATACAATTGGAAAAACAAGGCACTTTCACAGTCTCTTGTTGATTCTCAAAACTATTTTGGTAGTGTTTTGTTTTCATCATCAGCCTAATTTCACACTTCAGGAAATAAAGTTCAGTGATACTGACTTGTCAGAGATCAAAGAGCTCATCAGTGGTGGAGCCAAAACTCTCCATAAGGATATAATACCCAATAACTCAAATTCCCTCACCCACAAAAGTCTTTTCAATCATCTCCCCTTTATCCTAACTACTGATGTAACTCAGATCTTCACATTCCTCTTCTCTTTTATCCTCAACTTTTAAATTCAGGGTACATGTGTAGGATTTGCAGGTTTGTTACACAGGTAAATGTGTGCTGTGGTGGTTTGCCGCACAGATCATCCCATTACCTAGGTACTAAGCCCAGCATCCCTTATTCTTCCTGATGCTCCCCCTCCCTCCATCCCCATCCCCACCCCCAACAGGCTCCTGTGTGTTGTTCCCCCGCCGTGTGTCCATGTGTTCTCATTGTTCGGCACCCACTTATAAGTAAGAACATGCAGTGTTTGATTTTCTGTCCCTGGATTAGTTTGCTGAAGATAATGGCTTCCAGCTCCATCCATGTCCCTGAAGATCACATTTCTAACCTTCCAACAGATCTTTCTGCCCAGGTTTTTACCCCCAACCTATCTTCCACACCACCACCAAAGTTAAATTTCCAAAATCTAACTCTGATCACACCACTCTACTCACAGTCTACTGCATATGAGACAAAGGCCCTAACTCTCATGGTTTTCAAAGCCCTCCATGATCAGGCCTCAGCTTGCTTTTGCAGTCTCATTTCTATCACCAGATTCCACGCATCAATTCTTTTCATCAAAACGCTGGGCTTTCCCCCGGTATTCAACATGCCATTTGTTTCTCTTCCACAATCCATTGTTAGCTTTTTCCCAGCCAGCTCTATAACTAGCTCATACATACAAGGGAATGTATGACAAATTTATGGCTTAAAGAATAATAAAAGAACAATCATGCTCCCACCTAAACATTACCAAACCTCCTATAGTGTTCTTTTAAGTCTCTGTGTCTCTGCACATGCTAGAATGTCCTTCCAGGCCTTAGTCTGCATAGTAAACTCATCCTTTGGAAGCTAATTCCATTGGCTTCCTCTGGGAAGCCTCCGTTGACACCCGTGAGGGACACAATGCTTCCCTTATGCCTCTACTATGGCATTTATAACCATTATATTTGCTTACACATTTGTCTCCCTGGTAGGTTGAAGATGTCAAATATTTGATCTCTGAATCTCTGGTAACCAGTTTGAAGTTCTAGTTACACAGTAAGTGCTCAATAAATCAGATGACCACACAACCCAGTTTGCCTGGGAGAGTCCTGGTTTATGTCTGTTGCCCTGGAGTAATTATAAGTGCTTCTTTCACTCATAAAAGCATCCTAACTTAGATGACCAAATCACCCTATCCATAAATGTTGAATTAACAAATGACTTAATGACTAGAGAAAGACTTTCACTGTCAGAATCTAGGCAGGAAAAGCCAATGTGTGGATTCTGCGGCCACTGTGCCTCCTTCTCCTTCAGAAGTGCTTGACTCTCCTGGAGACAGAGAAGATGAGTTTGCACACACCAGATGCTCAATAACCTTTATTGCACAAGTAAGTTGAAAAATGTTAGCACGTTCCTACTTCAAGAAAACCTGGGCCGGGTGCAGTGGTTCATGCTTGTAATCCCAGCACTTCGAGAGGCCAAGGCAGGAGGATTGCTTGGGCCCAGGAGTTCAAGACCAGCATAAGCAACATAGTGAGACCCGTGTCTCTCCCTCTCCCTCTCCCTCTCCCTCTCCCCACGGTCTCCCTCTCCCTCTCTTTCCACGGTCTCCCTCTGATGCCGAGCCGAAGCTGGACGGTACTGCTGCCATCTCAGCTCACTGCAACCTCCCTGCCTGATTCTCCTGCCTCAGCCTGCCGAGTGCCTGCGATTGCAGGCGCGCGCCGCCACGCCTGACTGGTTTTCATACTTTTTTGGTGGAGACGGGGTTTCGCTGTGTTGGCCGGGCTGGTCTCCAGCTCCTAACCGCGAGTGATCGGCCAGCCTCGGCCTCCTGAGGTGCCGGGATTGCAGACGGAGTCTCGTTCACTCAGTGCTCAATGGTGCCCAGGCTGGAGTGCAGTGGCGTGATCTCGGCTTGCTACAACCTCCACCTCCCAGCCGCCTGCCTTGGCCTCCCAAAGTGCCGAGATTGCAGCCTCTGCCCGGCCGCCACCCTGTCTGGGAAGTGAGGAGCGTCTCTGCCTGGCCGCCCATCGTCTGGGATGTGAGGAGCCCCTCTGCCTGGCTGCCCAGTCTGGAAAGTGAGGAGCGTCTCTGCCCGGCCGCCATCCCATCTAGGAAGCCAGGAGCGCCTCTTCCCGGCCGCCATCACATCTGGGAAGTGAGGAGCGTCTCTGCCCGGCCGCC
Source organism: Gorilla gorilla gorilla (assembly GCF_029281585.2). Classification (NCBI taxonomy): domain Eukaryota; kingdom Metazoa; phylum Chordata; class Mammalia; order Primates; family Hominidae; genus Gorilla; species Gorilla gorilla. Next base: position 65,778,419 of record NC_073240.2, read on the forward strand.
CATCGTCTGAGATGTGGGGAGCACCTCTGCCCTGCCGCCCCGTCCGGGATGTGAGGAGCGTCTCTGCCCGGCCGCCCCGTCTGAGAAGTGAGGAGACCCTCTGCCTGGCAACCGCCCCCTCTGAGAAGTGAGGAGCCCCTCCGCCCGGCAGCCGCCCCGTCCAGAAGTGAGGAGCCCCTCCGCCCAGCAGCCACCCCGTCTGGGAAGTGAGGAGCGTCTCCGCCTGGCAGCCACCTCGTCCGGGAGGGAGGTGGGGGTGGTCAGCCCCCCGCCCGGCCAGCCGCCCCGTCCGAGAGGGAGGTGGGGGGGTTAGCGCCCCGCCTGGCCGGCCGCCTCGTCCGGGAGGTGAGGGGCGCCTCTGCCCGGCCGCCCCTACTGGGAAGTGAGGAGACCCTCTGCCCGGCCAGCCGCCCCGTCCAGGAGGGAGGTGGGGGGGTTAGCCCCCCGCCTGGCTGGCCACCCCATCCGGGAGGTGAGGGGCGCCTCTGCCCGGCCGCCCCTACTGGGAAGTGAGGAGCCCCTCTGCCTGGCCAGCCGCTCCGTCCAGGAGGGAGGTGGGGGGGTCAGCCCCCCGCCCGGCCAGCCGCCCCATCCGGGAGGGAGGTGGGGGGGTTAGCCCCCCGCCCGGCCAGCCGCCCCGTCTGGGAGGGAGGTGGGGGGATCAGCCCCCCGCCCGGCCAGCCGCCCCGTCCGGGAGGTGAGGGGCGCCTCTGCCCGGCCGCCTCTACTGGGAAGTGAGGAGCCCCTCTGCCCGGCCAGCCGCTCCGTCCGGGAGGGAGGTGGGGGGGTCAGCCCACCGCCCAGCCAGCCGCCCCGTCCGGGAGGGAGGTGGGGGGTCAGCCCCCCGCCCGGCCAGCCGCCCCGTCCGGGAGGGAGGTGGGGGGGTCAGCCCCCCGCCCGGCCAGCCGCCCCGTCCGGGAGGGAGGTGGGGGGGTCAGCCCCCCGCCCGGCCAGCCGCCCCGTCCGGGAGGGAGGTGGGGGGGTCAGCCCCCCGCCTGGCCAGCCGCCCCGTCCGGGAGGGAGGTGGGGGGGTTAGCCCCCCGCCTGGCCAGCCGCCCCGTCCGGGAGGTGAGGGGCGCCTCTGCCCGGCCGCCCCTACTGGGAAGTGAGGAGCCCCTCTGCCCGGCCAGCCGCCCCGTCTGCGTGGGAGGTGGGGGGGTCAGCCCCCCGCCTGGCCAGCCGCCCCATCTGGGAGGTGAGGGGCGCCTCTGCCTGGCCGCCCCTACTGGGAAGTGAGGAGCCCCTCTGCCCGGCCAGCCGCCCCGTCCAGGAGGGAGGTGGGGGGGGTCAGCCCCCTGCCCGGCCAGCCGCCCCGTCCGGGAGGTGAGGGGCGCCTCTGCCCGGCCGCCCCTACTGGGAAGTGAGGAGCCCCTCTGCCCGGCCACCACCCTGTCTGGGAGGTGTACCCAACAGCTCATTGAGAACGGGCCATGATGACAATGGCGGTTTTGTGGAATAGAAAGGGGGGAAAGGTGGGGAAAAGATTGAGAAATCGGATGGTTGCCGTGTCTGTGTAGAAAGAGGTAGATATGGGAGACTTTTCATTTTGTTCTGTACTAAGAAAAAATTCTTCTGCCTTGGGATCCTGTTGATCTGTGACCTTACCCCCAACCCTGTGCTCTCTGAAACATGTGCTGCATCCACTCAGGGTTGAATGGATTAAGGGTGGTGCCAGATGTGCTTTGTTAACCAGATGCTTGAAGGCAGCATGCTCGTTAAGAGCCATCACCACTCCCTAATCTCAAGTACCCAGGGACACAAACACTGCGGAAGGCCGCAGGGTCCTCTGCCTAGGAAAACCAGAGAACTTTGTTCACTTGTTTATCTGCTGACCTTCCCTCCACTATTGTCCTGTAACCCTGCCAAATCCCCCTCTGCGAGAAACACCCAAGAATGATCAATAAAAAAAAAAAAAAAAAAAGCTAAAAAAGAAAATTAGCCAGGCGTGGTGGCCCCACTTTGGGAGGCTGAGGCTGGAGGATCACTTAAGCCCAGGAGGTTGAAGATGCAGTAAGCAGTGTTTCACGCCACTGGACTCCAGACTGTGTGAGAGAGCAAGACTCCATCTCTAAAAAAATTAATAAAAAATAAAATATGGATGTAAAATGTTAATTTATAGTACAGATCAATGTGGCAGAGATGATTAAATATTACCTACGTTTACTACTTGGTTAAATCTAGCTGGTAGTGAAATGTAAAGAGCTGGATTTACTACTTATAGGAAATAAAAAATGCAGATTCAATACTCCTAAAATGTCAGTGGTGACACGATTTTTAAAAAATTAAACAGATGCACTGTTTTTAAAAAAACCTCTTCTCGGCCAGGCACGGTGGCTCACACCTGTAATCCCAGCACTTTGGGAGGCCAAGGCGGGCGGATCACAAGGTCAGGAGATCAAGACCATCCTGGCTAACACAGTGAAACCCCATCTCTACTAAAAATACAAAAAAAAAATTAGCCAGGCATGGTGGCGGACGCCTGTAGTCCCAGCTACTTGGGAGGCTGAGGCAGGAGAATGGTGTGAACCCTGGAGGTGGAGCTTGCAGTGAGCTGACATCACGCCACTGCACTCCAGCCTGGGCCACAGAACAAGACTCCGTCTCAAAAAAATAAAAATAAAAACAAAACCTCTTCTCAGTATGTATGTAGGTACATACATACACCAGTTAGGGTTGCCCTTGTTCTTAAGGAAAGATAATCTCCTTGAGTTTCGTATCATAAATACAAGTTTTATTTAAACTTTTTTGTAATTCAAGTAAAAAAAAAGCTGTTTTTTAACTACTGTTACATAAAAAGTGGAAAGTGAGGCAATCCATCTTTTCGACAATAATCTTCTCTTCTTATAACAATGCCATCTTCTTTGAAAGTCCAGATAATTCCAGGCCAGGCACGGTGGCTCACGCCTGTAGTCATAGCACTTTGGGAGGCTGAGGTGGGCAGATCACAAGGTCAGGAGTTCGAGACCAGCCTGACCAACATGGTGAAACCCCATCTCTACTAAAAATACAAAAATTAGCTGGGTGTGTTGGCGTGTGCCTGTAATCCCAGCTACTCAGGAGGCTGAGGCAGAAGAATTGCTTGAACCTGGGAGGCGGAGGTTGCAGTGAGCTGAGATAGTGCCACTGGATTCCAGCCTGGGTGACAGAGTGAGACTCTGTCTCAAAAAAAAAAAAAAAAAAAAAGTCCAGATAATTCCTTGTAAATAACGTTTTTAATAAATTACAAATATGTAATAGGTTTTTATCCATCTTCTTCCTAACTACTCAATGCATTGTTGCATAGCAACAGTTTTTTTCTGCTTCTTCTTTGTTGGAAGTCTGAGAGTCTGAAATCTGCATTGGCTTGGTTGAGCTTGGGAATTTTTTTGGTACCAGGGGTGCAAATATCCATTGTAGAAGTCAGTAGCTGTTAGTGATTTCTTGAGCACCACTGATCGAACACCAATCCAACCATCCTAAAGGGCAAAATACAAATAGTGAATAGGCAGGGGTGGCAAAACTAAAAAGCCAAGTAAATATTAGTTTATAAAATTTTTATCATGGAAACAAACAAACCAACAAATCTTTACTAAATGCGTAGCTGCAAACAGCACTATACTAAGTAACATGTAGAATTCCTTGACTCTATTAGGTTGGTGCAAAAGTCATTGCGGTTTTTGCCACTGAAATTAAAAGCTTATTACCAAGGAGCGATAACAGATGTATAGATCTGTATAAATATTTAAATACAAAGGGAGCAGAATAAAAGGTATGTAACATGAAATACACATATAGGCCAGGCGTGGTGGCTCACGCCTGTAATCCCAGCACTTTGGGAGGCCGAGGCGGGTGGATCACCTGAGGTCAGGAATTCGTGACCAGCCTGACCAACATGGCGAAACCCCGTCCCTACAAAAATACAAAAATTAGCCAGGTGTGGTGGCGGGCGCCTGTAATCCCAGCTACTTGGAAGACGGAGGCAGGAGAATCGCTTGAACCCAGGAGGTGGAGGTTGCAGTGAGCTGATCACACCACTACACTCCAGCCTGGGCAACTCCATCTCAAAAAAAAAAAAAAAAGGGAAATACACATATATAGACCCAGAAAAGGACAGCAAGACATATGCATCCAACACTGTTCCAGAATAAGCTGGCGAGAGACAAAGAGAGGTTGATGGAGTTTTGTATTCACAGTCTGTAGGTCAGATCAATCTATCACACATTTTAAACATTTTCTTTTTTTTTTTTGAGATGGAGTTTCGCTCTTGTTGCCCAGGCTGGAGTGTGATGGCACGATCTCGGCTCACCACAACCTCCACTTCCCGGGCTCAAGCGATTCTCCTGCCTAAGCCTCCCAAGTAGCTGGGATTACAGGCGTCTGCCACCACGCTCGACTAATTTTTGTACTGTTGGTAAAGACAGGGTTTCTCTATGTTGGTCAGTCTGGTCTCGAATTCCCGACCTCAGGTGATCCACCCGCCTCAGCCTCCCAAAGTGCTGGGATTACATGTGTGAGCCACCTTGCCCGGCTAAACACTCTTCTTAAGTATGAAATATCTCACATGAACACCATATGATGCAAAATACCTAGGAAATGGAAGGAATGTAGAACACTTCTCAGAACACACCGTGATCTTATAAAACAATAATGATTCCAAAGTTATTTTAAATAGTTCAGAAATCTTCTCTTTACTACTGTTAAGCAGTAAAAGCAAGTAGGATACGTGTCCTGTAGTAGTTCAGCCAGATATTTTGATATGACTGTCTTTTATGTTACCAAGCACAAGAGCTGTTAATTAAATTGGGCTACTGAAAATACACGTGTTCTTTTAAGAAAGCACTCAAGTTACTGAATCTTCTTTCTGTGATTGAGTAATAATAATGCCTTGGCAAAACTTCATCACTTTCAAAAAATTATGCTAGAGACTTCACTATTTCTTAAGAAAATTAAATGATCTCCTGACCCAATCTATGGACAGGCAGTTAAGTGAAGTTCCAACTAAAAATAATAAATGATACAGACTATAACACAGTAAAACAACTATGATAACTTGAAACTAATGGAAAACATACCTTGCAATAAACCAACAGTATTTGTGACTGTTTGTGGTATATTACTGATCCTGGAATAAGAGCCTGTCCCGTTAATTTTGGATCTGAAGAATGGAAAAAAGAAAAGATATACAAGAGAGAAAAGCAATTATGCAACTTCATAGTACTTCTTAAAAATCAAAAAACATCTTGGGAGGCAGTACTGATACCGGAGAGAACATATTTGCTGATGTTGACTTTGTAAACCAAAACTTACAAGGAAACCACAGTGCTCTCTGTACATCAGAAACCCAAAGGAAAGCTTCCCATGCACATACAAAGCTATAATTCCTTTACCCAGTGACCACCTAAAATGCTGAATCTACAAGTTTTGTGTTAGCGCTTTGGTGAAATAACTAGCCAACAGGGGGAAATACATAGGATGTTTAGGATTTAGGCTGGCCCTTTCATCCCTGCCCAAACAAATCCTAATTCCTAGGTTCCTGGGGAACTCCAACTACCTCTAAATTAAACCAGCTTCCTCTGTGGCTCACATTCCTTCTGTCCACCATATTGGGAAGATGCTGATGGGCCTCAGAATGGACTTGTGGCATGAAGCATGAATACACTCTGGCCTAGATTTTCACTGAGTTGCCCAGATATTTTCATTATAATATTCACCAGAATGAAACTAATCGAGTCATTCTGCATTCTCTGAAAACCTTAAGGCAGGAAATCACAGAGCTTAAAATGGGATAGGAACACTGCTTTGCCTACTCCCCAGGGTCCTGTAATGATTTTTTTTTTTTTTTTTTTTTTTGACATGGAGTTTCACTCGTTGCCCAGGCTGGAGTGCAGCAGCGCAATCTTGGCTCACTGAAACCTCTGCCTCCCAGGTTCAAGCGACTCTCCTGCCTCAGCCTCCCAAGTAGCTGGGATTACAGGCATGTGCCACCATGCCCAGCTAAATTTTTGTATTTAGTAGAGACGGGGCTTCACCATCTCAGTCAGGCTAGTCTCGAACTCCTGACCTCAGGTGATCCACCCACCTTGGCCTCCCAAAGTGCTGGAATTACAGGTGTGAGCCACCGCGCCCGGCCAGTTCTTGTAATGATTAAATGAGAAAATATATGAGAATGAGTGTTGCAAAGAATAAGACAATAAGTGAATGTAAAGTATTATCATTACTGAACTGAAACAAACTAAAATAGTTCTTATTTTTAGTAATTGTGACATATGATAAAACAGACGTATTTCCAGATACACTACAGTGAAAACAGCTTCCATGTTAGCTATTCAAAAGTTAGTACCAGCAAGGACTGAACTGTTAACTTCTACCAAATCCAGAAGTTTAATGGTATTCGCCATCCAGAGCGTCTGCAACGGAATCTGCAAGTAAAATTAAAGAAGGTATGATAAAGGAATACACTCAACTCCCAAACCCTTTTCAACTACTATTTTGTGTTAATCTGCACTTTTCTTTCAATTAGAGGAATTGGGAACTCAGTCACTAAGTTTGATGGAAGAGACCATAAACAGGACTCTCTACATCAGTGTTTCCAGGATTTGTAAGATCTTTTTTTTTTTTTTTTTTGAGACGGAGTCTCGTTGTGGCACCAGGCTGGAGTGCAGTGGTGCGATCTTGGCTCACTGCAAGCTCCCCCTCCCAGGTTCACGCCATTCTCCTGCCTCAGCCTCCCGAGTAGCTGGGACTACAGGCGCCTGCAACCATGCCCGGCTAATTTTTTGTGTTTTAAGTAGAGATGGGGTTTCACCATGTTAGCCAAGATGGTCTCTATCTCCTGACCTCATGATCCGCCCGCCTTAGCCTCCCAAAGTGCTGGGATTACAGGCGTGAGCCACCGCGCCCGGCCGATTTATAAGATCTTAAATGTTACTTTAAAATCAATGTTTATATCTAATATATTAATATTTCCAATTAAAAATTTATTATCCTTATAAAAAATGCAAGCATTACATCAATTATGTTAAAAAATTTTAGAAAGTGATATTCTGTATTTATTCCCATCCCTATAGGTAACGACTGTTAAGTTTGATGTGCATTTCCCTGTATTTTTTTCTATAAATATTATTATAAAAATCTAGAACACAGTGATAGAGACAGGAGACAGCCAAATGCCACCCAGGTTGCCTAAACATGTCCATGGTGAAAAATTCTGTCCCTTAACACATGCACAGTAAAGGAAATAAATCAAGGTGGCGTGGCTCGGACTAAGGGCCCGCATGAGCACTGGAAGAATGGGGGTGGAGCCACCAGGAATTTCTGCCTTATGCAGGGGAAGAGCCTGGCCTCTTCAGCTCCTGTGTGGTGGCCTGGTATTCAATCTGTGAGGTGGGACCCTGTTGGCAGGACCCCCTCTTTTTTTGCTGAGAGCTTTCTTTTAATAAATTCCACTCTCCTCACCTTTCAATGTGTCCACGTGCCTAATTTTTCCTGGTTGTGAGACAAGAACCCAGATTTTAGCTGAGTTAAGGAGCAAAAAGTCCTGCATCAATACTGTTTTACAAGGACTTTTGTTATGTGACCATAAAGCATTGATGTTTCATCAGTACATACTTATCAATTTCACTCTATCTGCTGCACAGTAACCCATTTTATGAATATGTAATTTATGCAACCACCTTTATGATAGATATTTGTTATTTTCAATTTATTGCTATTTATAACACTATAAACTAGGGTAATAACCTTGTAGATATATCTTTGAGGACTTACACATTTCTGGATAATAGTTTTGGGGTTTTTTGTTTTTAAAGTGGAATGCGTGGGTTAAACAGCATCAACATTTTATTGCTAAACTGCCTGGATAAGTGAGAAAAAAATATGATAATCTCTTGCTGTTTATTATTAGCGAAGCTGAGAAGCTGTCCATATATTTATGTGCACTTTTAATTTATTTATCTGTAACCTGCCTATTTATGCCCTTTGGTTATATTTTTTAAAACTGGGATGGTTATCTCATTAATTTGCAAAAATATTTTCTATATTTAGGAAATTAGCCTTTTAACTCTTACATGTGTTGTGAATATTTTCCTCAGTTTGTTGACTTTTAATCTTGGGGACAGCCATTTTTTCCATGCATAAGTTTTTTATTTTCATAATTATATTTCTAAGTCTTTTCTCTCATGACTTTGGTGGTTCATATCATACTTAAAAAGGCCTACCCCACACTTTAAGGTTATTAAATATTGTCAAATTATTCAGTTGTGCTTTTTTCTAGTCCTTGTGATTTTACTTTTTATATTTAAATCCCTGATCCATCTATATTTTGATTTTTTTTATTATGGTAAAAAACACGTAAGAAAAATGTACTCAATTAACAAATTGTAAGTATACCATACAGTATTGTTAACTACATATGCATTGTTATAATATAGCAGTTACTATGATTTTAAAAGATAGGATTTGAGGGCTTCCCCCACCAATGGTTGGCCAGTTATCTCAATACTATTTACTAGATAATCCATCTTACCCCTCCCTCCAGTATGAAATACCACCTTTATCATGTAACACATTTCCAACATACCTGAGATCCTACAGTCTGATTTAAATGTTAATAAAATTTAACACACACCAGGAAATAAGTTCTCTAAAATTTCTGAATTGAATGCATTTATTTCCAGACTGTAGTTCAATCCTCTATTTCATACATGAAGAGAGTGAGGCTCAGAGAAATGCAGCTGTTTTCCCAAGGTTGGACCCAGCTAGTTAGCAGCAAAGCCAGGACTGGCTTCTGTTTTCTGATTCTCAGTGCAGTGCTCTTTTTATGACACCCCTTAAAGAGGGTATTTAACTTTCAGAAGAGTCAGGTTGTTGTAATAATTTGAACATTAAATCAAATAAGTAAATGAATTTGAAGAACAAGTTCATAAACGTATCTGTGTCATAGCCTCTTCTATAACTTGCTAGCTCACTTTTCTTTCGCCTGCTTCAATAAAAGTTCTGAAACGATTTTCATATGTGCAATTTTTTTCTTTTAAATAACTCAAAATATTTTTGAAACGTGCTTACTGACTAAAAAAGATTTCTATTTACTGAGAGTAATAAACATGCTAGGTACATACTCAGAATATAGTCTTGTTCTTGAGGAGGTAAAGCTCACCTTATCATCAGAGCATTGTAGAAAGGAAAGGGATGGTAAGAATATAATCATTTTGGTGTCTGCCATCATTACTGCCAAAATAGCATGTTTGCATGAATTTACATTCACCTAGTTCATTTCCTTTGATCTTGACAGTTGTGTACATGGTCATTAATCCCACTTTAGAGGTAAAAAAAGCAGAAGCTCAAAGACAAGGGCCTTCCTCTCGTTAGTAAAGGGCAACTCTAGGAACCAAACCCCACCTTCTGGCTCAGTCTTTTATAGCACAAAGCTTTTCTCCATGTACAGGGAAGATAAACTGCAGAGGGTAAGAATCATCATGTAGTAAGTTATAGGTGCCAAGAGATTTCAAGCTACTGGCCTAAATTGCATCTCAGGAAGTTGTCTACTTGATATCTCCACATGAATGTCTTCTAACTTAATATATGTCAAACTTAACATGGCCAAAACTATTGATTTCTCTTCCCAAATGTTCCTCCCCAGACATCCTCATCTCAATTAAATGGTTCCACTATTCACCCAGTTTCTCAAGCCAAAAATCTATGAATGATCCTAATTTATCTTTCCCTAATTTCCCAGATTCCATCAGCAAATTCCGCTGACTCTATCTCCAAGCATAGTCTGGATGTCCACTTCTTTTTATCCACCATTATCATTGTTCCAAACTGCCATCATCTGTCATCTGGCTACAGTTGCAGCAGCTTCTTTTTATTTTTTTAATTTTTTTTTAAAAAACAGGATCTTGCTCTGTCATCCAGGCTGGAGTGCAGTGGTGGAATCACAGCTCACTGCAGCCTCAACCTCCCAGGGTCAAGTGATCCTCCTACCTCAGCCTCCCGAGTAGCTGGGACTACAGGTGCATCCCACAATACCTAGCTAATTTTTGTATATTTTGTAGAGACAGGGTTTCACCATGTTGCCCAGACTGGTCTGGAACTCCAGGGCTCAAGCGATTCGCTCTTCTTGGCCTCCCAAAGTGCTGGTATTACAGGTGTGAGCCACCACACCCAACCAGTTCCCTAACTGACCTCCACTCCACTCTCTAGCAGCAGCCAGGGCAACCTTTTAAGAATGTACACACCTAATCCCATTACTCCCCTGCCGTGGCCCTCTGATGTCAATCCTACTCAATCTTGCTTCTCCCCTCACCTTAGCTACTCTCCATCTTGCCAGCTATGCTCCAGCCACACCAGCCTCATTTCTGTTCCTCAAACATGTCCAACTCTTTTCCATCTTGGGTTGTTTTTTTGTTTTGTTTTGTTTTGTTTTTTGACAGCTTTATTGAGATGTAATTCACATACCAGAAAATTCACCCTTTTGAAGCTTCCAAATCAGTGGTTTTTAGTAGACTCAGCGTCATTCAACCAATGTCACTCGTTTTTTTCTTGCCTAATTTTTAGACATTTTCATTACCTCTCTTTCCCACAAAAAACGCACATCCATTATCAGAAACTTCCCATTATCCTCTCTCCTCCAGCCTATGGATTTGCCTATTTTGGACATTTCATATAAATGGAATAATAACATATGTAGTCTGTTGTGACAGGGTTTTTTCACTTAGCATATTTTTCAGGTTCATCCATGTCATAGCATGTGATTATGGTTATGGCTGAGTATTAATAATATTCCACCGTATGGCTATATACCACATTTTTTTAATGCATCCATCAGTTGGATATTTGGGTTGTTTTCACTTTTTGGCTATTCTGAATAATGCTGCTATGAAGATTCGGGTACACATTTTTGTGTGAGCACAGTGTTTCCAATTCTCTTGAGTATAAACCTAGGAAAGGAAATGCTGGGTCATAAGATACTTCTGTGTTTCACTTTTTGAGGAACTGCCAAACTGTTTTCCACACAGGTTGCACCATTTTTAAGAGGTAAACATGGTACCATGAATGTATGAAGTTTCCAAACTTCTCCACATCCTTGCCAACACTAGTTTTTGTCTGTTTTTTGAATTATAGCCATCCTAATGGGTGTGAAGTGGTATCTCACTGTGGTTCTGATTTGCATATCCCTAAAGACAGATGAAGTTGCTGATCTTTTATGTGCTTACTGGCCATTCATATTATGTATCTGCTTAAAACAAATGTCTACTCAGGGCCAGGGCAGTGGCTCATGCCTGTAATCCCAGCACTTAGGGAGGCTGAGGCAGGTGGATCACCTGAGGATAGGAGTTCGAGACCAGCCAGGCCAACATGGTGAAACCCCATCTCTACTAAAAGTACAAAAATTAGCCGGGCGTGGTGGCACTTGCCTATAATCCCAGCTACTAGGGAGGCTGAGGCAGAAGAATCGCTTGAATCCAGGAGGCAGAGGTTGCAATGAGCCAAGGTCGCACCATTGCACTCCAGCCTGGGCAACAAGAGCAAGACTCCATCTCAAAAACAAACAAAAAAGAAATGTTTACTCAGAATTTTTGGCCATTTTTAATTGGGTTATTTGTCGTTTTACTGCTGAGTCATTGTAAGAATTCTTTACTCTGGATATTAGGCCCTTATCAGTTATATGATTTGCAAATATTCCCTCCCATTCTGTAAGCTGTCTTTTTTTTTTTTTTTCTTTTTTTGAGACAGGGTCTCACTTTGTCACCCAGGATGAAACACAGTAGTGCAATCACAGCTCATTGCAGCCTTGACCTCCCTGGCTCAAGTGCATCCTCCCATTCCAGCCTCCCAAGTAGCTAGGACCACAGGTGTGCACCATGATGCCCAGCTAATTTTTTACTTTTTGTAATGATGGGGACTCACTACATTGCCCAGTCTGGTCTCAAATTCTTGGGTTCAAGCAGTCCTCCTGTCTCAGTCTCCCAAAGTGCTGGGATTATAGGCATAAGCCACCATGCCTGGCCTACCTGTCTTTTTTACTTTGTTGATAGTGTCCTTTGAAGCACAACTATTTTTAATTTTGATGAAGTCCAATTTCTCTATTTTTAGTCTGATTGCTTATGCTTCATGGCATCATATCTAAGAAACCACTGCCTAATTCAATGTCATGAATATTTACACCTATATTTTCTTCTAAGAGTTTTCTAGTTTTAGCTATTCATTTAGCTTCTTTAACTTTTACATATGATGTGACATAGGGTCCAAATTCATTCTTTTGATTGTGGACATCCAGTTATCCCAGCTCCATTTATTGAGAATACTATTCTTTCTCCATTGGATTGTCTTCGCACTCTTGTCAAAAAAAAAAAAAAAAAAAAAAAAAGGTGGGTGGGAGGGGAGAGGGATAGCATTAGGAGATATACCTCATGTAAATGATGAGTTAATGGGTACAGCACACCAACATGGCACATGTATACATATGTAACAAACCTGCACGTTGTGCACATGTACCCTAGAACTTAAAGTATAATAATAATAATAAAAAAAAGAACTATCTTTTGGGAACTACATTTGGAAAAAAAAAATCAATTGACCATAAATGTATGGGTTTATTTCTAGACTTTTAAAAAAATTTGAGACAGAGTCTCACTCTGTCACCCAGGCTGGAGTGCAGTGGTGTGATCTCAGGTCACTGCAACCTCCACCTCCCAGGTTCAAGCGATTCTCGTGCCTTAGCCTCCTGAGTAGCTGGGACTACAAGCGTGCATCACCACATCTGGCTAATTTTTGTAAATATTTTTAGTAGAGATGAGGTTTCACCATGTTGGCCAGGCTGGTCTCAAACTCCTGACCTCAAGTGATCCACCTGCCTCAGCCTCCCAAAGTGCTGGGACTACAGGCATAAGCCATCATGCCTGGCTTATTTCTAGACCCTTAATTCGATTCTAAGGAGCTATAGCCAGTACCACACTATCTTGGTTACTGTAGTTTTGCAGCAAGTTTTGAAACTGAAAACTATGAGTCCTCCAATTTTGTTAGTTTTGGCTATTCTGGGCCCCTTGCAATTCTGTATATATTTTAGGAGCAGCTTGTCAATTTGTACAAAGAAGCCAATTGGGATTTTTTTTTAAGAATTGTGTTGAATCTGTACATCAACTTGGGGAGTAGAGACATCTTAACAATACTAAGTTTATCCAATCAATGAATACTGGGGTCTTTCCATTTACTTGGGTCTTCTTTACTGTTTATTAGCTCTAATAGTTTTTTTTGGAACTTCTTCATGATTTTCTATATGCAAGATCATATCATCCACAAATAGAGACAGCTTTACTTCTTCCTTTCCAACCTTTTGTTTGGTTGCCTTTTGTTTCTTTTTTCTTGTCTAACTGCCTCAACAGAACAAAGTTGAATAGAAGACATTTAACTTTGAGAGAGCAGACATCTTTATCTTCTTTGTGATCTTAAGGGAAAGGCTTTGTCTTTCTTTTATTTTCTTTCTTTCTTCTTCCTTTTTTTTTTTTTTTTCTTAAGAGACAAAGTCTGGCTATATTGTCCAGGCTGGTCTCGAACTCCTGGCCTCAAGCAATCCTCCCGCTTAGCCTCCAAAATACCTGGGACTACAAGCGTCTACCACTGCACTTGGCTTCTTTCATTAAGTATGATGTTAGTTACAGGGTCTTCATAGATGTCCTTTATCAAGTTGAGGAAATGCTCTTCTATTTCTAGTTTATTGAGGTTTTTTTACATGTGTTGGATTTCATCAAATGCTTTTTCTGCATCTATTGAGACAGTGATGTAGCTTTTGTCCTTTATTCTACTAATATGATATGTTACATTGACTGATTTTCATATGTTGCACCAACCTGGCATTCCTGGGATAAATCCCACTTGGGGCAGGGTGTGATGGCTCACACCTGTAATGCCAGCATGTTGGGAGGCTGAGGTGGGCGTATCACTCAAGTTCAGGAGTTTGAGACCAGCCTGGCCAACATGGTGAACCCCCATCTCTACTAAAAATACAAAAAAATGAGCTGAGCATGGTGCTGCATGCCTGTAATCCAGGCTACTCAGGAGGCTGAGGTAGAATTGCTAGAGCCCAGAAGGCGAAGGTTGCAGAGAGCTGAAACTGCACAATTGCGCTCCAGCCTAGGCGACAGGGCGAGACACCATCTCAAAAAAAAAAACAAAAACAAAAAACAAAACCCAAAAAACAATCCCACTTAGTCATCATGTATAATCCTTTTTTATATGTTGCTGGATTCAGTTTGCTAACTCTGTGGAGGACTTGTGCATCTATATTCAGGGATATCAGTCTGGAGTTTCCTTTTCTTGTGATTCTTTGGGTTAGCCCACCTTGGGTTTTGTACTAGCTGTTCCTCTGCCTGGAATGCTCTTCTCTGATCTAGGCATGGCTGGCTCCTTATTGTCTTTCAGATTTCAGCTTAAGTGTCAGAAAGAGGCTTTCCCCATCACCAATCTAAAATAACCTCCAGTTATTCTATCACATGATCCTATTTTTATTTTCATCAAGGAATTTATCACACTATTTGATTTTTTTTTTTTTTTTTTTGAGATGGAGTTTCGCTCTTGTTGCCCAGGCTGGTGTGCAGTGTGCAATCTCGGCTCACCATAACCTCCACCTCCTGGGTTCAAGCAATTCTCCTGCCTCAGCCTCCCAAGTAGCTGGGATTACAGGCATGCGCCACTAGGCCTGGCTAATTTTTTGTATTTTTAATAGAGACGGGGTTTCTCCATGTTGGTCAGGCTGGTCTCGAACTCCTGACCTCAGGTGATCCGCCCGCCTTGGCCTCCCAAAGTGCTGAGATAACAGGCGTGAGCCACCGTGCCCGGTCTTTTTTTTTTTTTTTCTTTTGAGACAGAGTCTTGCTCTGTCGCCCAGGCTGGAGTGCAGTGGTGTGATCTTGGCTCACTGCAACCTCTGTCTCCTAGGTTCAAGCAATTCTCTTGCCTCAGCCTTTCTAGTAGCTGGGATTACAGGCGCATGCCACCACGCCCAGCTAATTTTTTTGTGTGTTTTTAGTAGAGACAGGGTTTCACCATGTTGGCCAGGCTGGTCTCAAACTCCTGACCTCAGGTGATGCATCTGCCTCAGCCTCCCAAAGTGCTGGGATTACACGTGTGAGCCACCATGCCTGGCCTGATTTTTTTTTTTTTTTGCTTACTTGTTGTCTGTCCTCCCACAACACCTGTATCTATAGTACCTAGTACACTGCTTGACACATAATAGGCCTTCAATAAATATTTTGTTTAATGAATGAATGAATAATAGCAGCTATCATTTAATGAGTACCTATTCTGTGCCAGATACTGTACAAGATGCTGTAAATACATTATACCAGCCCTGATATTCCAATGAACAAACTAAAGCTCGGAGGTTAAATAACTTTCCTGAGTCTACAAAGTTAGGAAGTAGCAGAGTCAAGATGGAACCCAGCACTGTCTGGCCCTATGGTCCTTGTTTCCTGATGCCATTCTGTGGCAGCAGGAAAATAATAGGATTTGAAGTAAGATAGATCTCGTTCAAAACCTGACTCTGACTTTCATTAACTAGCAACACGACATTGAGTAACACTTAATAACAATTCATTATCTACTTTAAGCCTCAATTTCTTCAACTTTAAAGTGGGATGATAATAACTATAACATGAGTCTGTGATCCTCCTTACTGAAGAATTTAGCATGCTATAGATATCCAATAGTGGTTCCCCATTTTACCCAACATTAATAACAGAGATGGTCCATTAAAAACCACACACTTGGCCAGGCACACAGTGGCTCGTGCCTGTAATCCCAGCACTTTGGGAGGCTGAGAAGAGCGGATCACTTGAGCTCAGCAGTTCAAGACCAGCCTGGGCAACATGGCAAAACCTCGTCTCTACAAAAAAATACAAAAATTAGCCAGGTGTGGTGGTGTGTGCCTGTGGTTGCAGCTACTCAGGGGCTGTCACAGGAGGCTCACTTGAGCCTGGGAGGCAGAGGTTGCAGTGAGCCAAGGTTTCTCCACTGTACTCCAGGCCTGGGTGACAGAGCTAGACCCCGTCTCAAAAAATAAAACAACACACACACACACAAACACACACACGGTAAGCTCAGTGTTCAAATAACACAAGTAGCTATTGAAATGAAAGGAAAAAACCCCACAAATTTATCAACGAACTGAGAATTTAACTCAGACATTTTAACAAACTGTTATATTACTACACTTGGTGTACCATATGTAGAAATCAATGATTTAACAATTTGATTGTAAAAAATTGGCTAAAGGCAGAAAGACATATTGGAAAAAGCACAGGATTAGGAGTGAGAAGATTTAAGTTCATTATTTAGTGACTGGACATTCCTGTTAGTCATCTCATTTCTTTCCCCTCACCTATGAAGTAGGATAGTAAAACTTGGTTATGTGAAACTGCAATATACATATATTTAAAAGTGCTTTGTGAATTCTAAGGTCTCTATAAACACTTTAAACAGTTTAAAGAATTTTTAAGAATAAATTTCAGGTTTCCTAGGTTTTGTTCCAAAGATCAACCTTTTATTTGGGATATTTTTATTTGGGATTATTCCTAAATAAAAATATTTAGAAAGCAAATTACACACATAGAAAACCAACCAGGTAGAACTGCAACTTGACTTCCCAACTTACTATATTTCCAATGGCACGGTAAAGTCTGAATATTTGTTCTGAAGTTTGTTCCTCCCATTTTATACAACTGGTACCAGCAGAAATCTTAGGGGCTACAAGATAAAACCAAGAGCAAAAATGAACATCAGGGTCAGTGTCCATGAATTGACAGCTATTGATACTGAATAAGAGATACCAGAGAATTCATTCTAACCTCTCGACTTTTCTATATGTTCAAAATTTTCCATATATCAAGTAAAAATAATAAATAAATAATCATATAAATACTAAAATAAAACATGGGTGAACTTCTTTACATCCTGGGAGTAGAAAATGCCCTTCTAACTATGAAATAAGACTAATCAAACTTTTTTTTTTTTTGAGATAGGGTCTTGCTCTGTCACCCAGGCTGGAGTGCAGTGGCGTGATCTCAGCTCACTGCGACCTCCACCTCCCAGGCTCAAGAGATTCTTGTGCCTCAGCCTCCCGAGTAGCTGGGACTACAAGCGTGCACTACCATGCCTGGCTAATTTTTTGTATTTTTAGTAGAGACAGGGTTTTGCCATGTTTGCCAAGCTGGTCTCGAACTCCTAACCTTAAGTGATCCACCCGCCTCATCCTCCCAAAGTGCTAGGATTAGATGCATGAGCTACCATGCCTAGGCAAAATAAACTTTTTTAAAAAAAATAAGACAAAAAGAAATGCCATAAGTTAAATCAAAAAACAAATGACAAACTGAATTTGCAAGTTATCTCAGAGAGGACTAATTTCTCTATTATGAAATATAAGTACTCAAAAAACTGAGAAGAAAAAGACCAAAATGTTGATAGGAACATGGGCAAAAGATATACTACCACCCAGAAAAAAGAAATGCAAATAGTTCTTAAATATATGAAAAGATCTTCAACATTACTGACAGGAATAAGGTACATTAAAACTACTCCAAGTAGTCTTACTATACTATTCTGAATAACCATGTGCCTGTTATCTTCCTAATCTTACTATTATTTGAATAGCAAAAGATTGGAAACAACCCAAATGCCCATCAGTAAGACATCTGTTGGGTTAATTATGATATATTCACATAGCTGAGAACTATGCCACCATAAAAAACAAAAAGGAGGCCAGGCATGCCTTTGGGAGGCCAAGGCAGGAGGACGGCTTGAGTCTAGGAGTTCAAGACCAACCTGAGCAACATAGTTAGAACTTGTCTCTACAACAAATTAAAAAATTAGCCAGGCATGGTGGAATGTACCTGTAGTCCCAGCTACTTGGGAGGCTGAGGTGGGAGGACTGCTTGAGCCTGGGAGGTTGAGACTGCAGTAAGCCATGATCACACTATTGCACTTCAGCCTGGGTAACAGAGACCCTATCTTAAAAAAAAAAGAAAGGAGGAGGAAAATCTCTTCTTACTAATAGGAAGTAGTCTCCAAGATACACTATTAAGTGAAAAAACAAAGGCATAGAAAAATATGTATTTTATGCCACCTTTTGTGAAGGAAAAATAAAAAATAACACTATGTAGGTGTTTGCTTATTTTGGCAAAAGGAAACACTGGAAGACTAAATCAGAAACTAATAAAAATGTTACCTATAGAGGGAGGAATACGGGTTAGATAAGATAGAGATGGAAGTAGGACTTCTATGAGTGTACCTTTTTAAGCTGTTTTAACTTTTGAACCATGTAAATATTTTATGCATTCAAAAAATAAAATTTAATCATAAAAGAAAATAAAGCAATCCCTAAAATAAAAAAAACAACTGAAACTTAACTATGTATGAAACTAGGTAACAAAACCACATGGAAAAAATAATCATTACCAGGAAGTTTTGAAGGCAGTAATCTGACTGTATATCCTTAGGATATATTCTAAGGATCAAAAAGGAAAACTGTAAGGAAATCTTAAATCTTACTTAGTATTTTTACTGTTAGTAGTAATATTGGTATTGTAATGCTGAAATGATGTTATGAATAGCAAATAAATAGGTTAATAATTAAAAAAAGATAGTGTGAGAAAATATAAGGAAAACCCTTTAATGATAAATTTGAATCATAAACAATATGAGCTTGAATATTTTTTAAAAATATAACTTCTAGTTTTGTCCACTGATACCTTATCTTGCCATACATTGTTGTACCAGATGATCTCTAATTATCAACCCCACTAAAATGAACAAAAGCTCCCTGGAAATCACACTGGTTGATTTCAGTGTGAGCCAGAGGACACATAGGGGAGCCTGGGACATACTGTGGTGGAAGCAAGGAAGCACTCCAAACTAGTGGGAAGTGAAGAGTGTTAACAGAATGTAGGAGCCAAATTTAAGGGGCTCCCACTGGGCAAATATAAAGAATTATGACTGTAAAACACAATCAATGAAAATCTACGTGTCAAATGATACTAAAAAGAACGCATCTGACACCAAAATTGAAGGCAATTAATGGCATCAACTTCTTATTCTAATTAAAGAGAAAGAATTAAGCCCCTGTCCCCATTTTAGGATGAACTAAAATTCATCTCCAATTAATGAGGAAAAACTCTTCCTTCCAGAACAATACCAGCTATTAAATGTAAAAGGAATTAGAAAATTGCCATTTTGTAATCCATAGTGAAATAATTCATTTGGGCAAGGAATATCAATCTGTACTAAAACCATCATGTGAAAGGTTGTTAGGGAACAGGATATCTGCACAGTGCCAGAGTATTAATTACCCCACAGATTACCTGCTAATTGCAAAAGGGAAAACACATCTTAACACTGGAAAGATCTGGTGGTCACCATCTCAACCAAGTGATCAAACTTAGCTTCACTTGCTTTAGTACAGTCTGATATCTTGGCTTACTCAAGTGGTACCTTAAGACTGTACGGGACAAAAGTGAGACTTCTGTAGGTATATTAACTTTTGACTCAGCTATATGTTTTACATATTCAAAAAATAACATTTAATCATAAAGAAAAATAAAAAGTAATCCCTAAAATTAAAAACAAACTGAAACAAATGTTTATACTCCTAACTCTACTAAAAAAAACAAAAAAGAAGAAAACAAATGTCACTGAAACACACTCTTTCCAAAAACTTTAAGCCTGAATCCAGCCAAACCTTTAGAACTAATTATAGGAAATATAAGAGATAGGGAACAAGTTAAACAACACTGGAAGAAAACAAATCAAATAACTGGCCTGGTCTCTTCAAAAAGTCAATGACATAGAGAGAGGAAAAAAAGAGGAATTTTTTTAGAGACTAAAGAGACATAACAACTAATTACAATTAAATCCTAGTTTGAAAAATAAAACAACTATAAAATAAATTTTTAGACAATTAGGAACACTTAAATATGAACTGAACATTGGATGCTATTAGGAAATTGTTCATTTTTCTTAGGAAAGGCACACTAAACTACTTAGAGATGAAAGATCATGATTCATACTTCCAAATGAATAAGCAAAATTTAAAATACATGTAATAAATATATAAAGAGAAAGAAAATATGGACAAACATTAATAATTGTTGACTCTGGGGTAAACTGGTGTTTATTATACCAGTCTTTCTATTTAATATTTTCAAAATCAAAAAGTTGGAAAAAAATGCTCAATCCTTCATGAGGCTATATGCTAAGAGGGAGAAAGAATGCTTTCTACCATTCTTTGGAAAAGCACACAAAAGTGGGCACTCAATCAAAATTAAGGGAAAAGTACAGCTAAGAGGTCAGAATGTTCAGATGCTATCGTGACAAGCAGAACCTTTAGAAAGATGAGAGTCTCTGCAGCCTTCACTCACCGTAAGTCGCCCCCTCCATTGGCTGCTGCCTTCCATTGCTCAGACTTTCAGGCAAATTTTTCAAAACTGAAATGAGCTACCAAAAAAAAAAAAAAAAAAAGAGTGTGATATATTCAAAATGAAGGGAAGAACAAAAGCAGAAACACATTACAATTCAGCACCATAAAATAACCTATAACTTTTTTTCTTTTTCTTTTTTCAAATTAAAAAAAATTTCTTTACTATTGGCTCTTCAAGGCTGAACCTATAACTTTAAAAGATCTATGTGGCAGGGTAAGGTAGTACATTGGCTTAAGCTGTGAGGATAGGTGTCTACTTGGGGAAACCTCAGTAGAGATTCTGCTCTCTGTAGAGTACAAGTCATTGATTCACTTCTAGAGAATGCTGTGGAAGCTTTGGCATCAGGATAGCCCGGGCTTGGCTATACACACTCTCACCCCATGGGGGCCAAGGCAATGAAACCTCACAGGACAATGTACTATGGAGTCACCCAGCTCTGGGTTCAAGTCCTAGTTCTATCACCTACCAGCTGTCTCATTGTGGAAAAGTTATTTAGCTTGTCTCTGGCTTTCAATGTCATCATCTGTGAAACAATCAACAGCAACAACTACCTCAAAGTTGAGAGGGTAAAAAGAAAAAGTCCATACAGTATCTAGAACAGTTGTAGAACACAAGCCAATGTTCAATAAATGGCAGTCACTATTATAAGATCATTTGTGAGGTAAGTGCCTAGAATAGGAAATACCATCTATACAGGTGGGAAAAAAAATATTCCTCTGTATAAAATTAACCCGTTCATATGGAAAACATAAGTTTAGTCATTAAACATTTACCCAGACTCTACTCATGCAGTTTCAATGAATTATATATACAAAGCCACAGAAAAAAGAAAGATCATCTATAGGTAGAATGGTCAGCAGAATTCTAGCGCAAATGACTGAAGCCAGGCAAAGAAATGGAAGGAAAGCTAAGAGTCGCTTAGAAAATTGCTGTTAGTTCATTCTGACAGGGATGCAAGGTATACATACGAGAGTGAGGAGAGTGAAATTGAGAAGAATAGTCTAAGACCTCACTATGGCATGTAGTAAGTCATGTAAGATCACCTGTTTCACTTGAAAGCCTTTATTCAGTACTTACTCTTTGTAAATTCTCAAAGATTTACATGAGATCACAAATGCCAGGCTAATTTTTAGGAAGCCAAAGATAGAACCTACTCTTTTTTGTTTTTAAGAAAATTAGAAGTCACAAAATTGTTCTTCTTTTTATAACCACTTAGGAAACCCACTAAATGAGTAAAAAGCAGTAGGATATTGGGGAATTATACCATGTTGGCACCCAGTCTTGACAACACTGCTTCCAATTCCTTTGCAGTGCTCTTGGGTGGCACAGGAACAGTTTCTTGTTTGAGAATTGGGCCTACATCAAACCTAGCAAAAAATCAAAAGCAAATAATGACAATGATTACTATTTCCTGAATCAATGTTTGTCTACACACAAAAAGATACAAGCTGGGTACAGTGGTCTGCATGCCTATAGTCCTAGTTGCTCAGGAGGCTGAGGCAGCAGGATTGCTTGATCCCTGGAGTTTGAGACCAGCCTGGGCAACACAGCTAGCCCCTATCTCTCAAAAAAAATAAATAAAGATAGTTTATCACTGGCTATTAATTTGGCTGTTAGACATTAGCAAGGAAGATATGTCAGTTTGAAAGACGGGAGAACAAAATATGGCCTGTATTTAGAGTCTAAATTTATTTTTTCCTAAAGCAAAGAAACGATACAGTTGCATATCAGGAATTTAATTACAATTACAGAAAAATTATATCATTAGTAATAGCATGAAAAAGTCTCTATTTGTATATGAAAAGCATAAGGCAAAGAATGTATTTTCCATGGAAGTAAAGTTAGGAAGTTCATAATTATTTATTTCTATAGTCCCTTCCTCAAAGGATAAGAGTTTTGCCTAGATTATCACCATGGGTGATTATAAGTAGGGCCAGGAGTAGTGGCTCATGCCTGTAATCACAGCACTTTGGGAGGCCAAGGTGGGTGGATCACGAGGTCAAGAGATCCTGGCCAACATGGTGAAACCCTATCTCTACTAAAAATACAAAAAACTAGCCGGGCATGGTAGCGTGTGCCTGTAGTCCTAGCTATTCGGGAGGCTGCAGCAGGAGAATCGCTTGAACCTGGGAAGCGGAGGTTGCAGTGAGCTGAGATCACCCCACTACATTCCAGCCGGGGTGATAGAGTGAGACCCCGTCTCAAGAAAAAAAAAAAAAAAGTAAATGCAAGTATATTTGCATTCCCACAAGTCTGACATTTTACATCAAGCTCTGTAAACACCGGTCATAGGTTTTCATGAGAAATATGCTTTATTTAATTTTTTTTGCTTTTTGTTTTTGTTAATTCTATTTCTAACCTAGGAGCTTTAGTAAAATGTTTATTGTGAAAAATTGCAAACATTCACAAAAACGGAGTTAACAGTCTAATGAATCATCATATACACATCATTCAGATTTTTTTTTTTTTTTTTTTTTGAGACAGGTTCTTGCTCCGTCGCCCAGGCTGGAATGCAGTGGTGCGATCTTGCCTCACTGCAGCCTCAACCTCCTAGGCTGAAGAGATCCTCTCACCTCAGCCTCCTGAGTAGCAGGGACTACAGGTGTGTATCACCACACCTGGCTAATTTTTTTATTTTTTATACGTTGCCCAGGCTGGTCTTGAACTCCCAGACTCAAGTGATCCTCCCACCTCGGCCTCCCAAAGTTTAGGATTACAGGCGTGAGCCACCATGCCTGGCTCAGATTTTAGAACCACCAAAGTTTTGCCACTCTTGTCTCATCTACTCCCTCTCGTTTTCTGAAGTAAGTTAAAGCAAATCCCAGATACCACGTTGTTCTTGTGAACTTGTGAATTATTCTTTTCTAAGGGGAAATTAGGTGGTAACAGGCAGAGACTGAATAAACTCCTCAAGTAATTCTAAATAATTGTTTCTAAAAAATTGTTCTAAATTGTTTCTAAATTGTTCTAAACTATAGGTATGACAGGAAAAAATGAATGTTTTAGGACAACTCTATTGCATATTGATATACAATATATTCTTATTTCAGGTTCCAAAAATTTTTGGCCATAGTTTAGAAACCAAGGCCAGCAAAACCAAGATTCACAACAATTAACATACAAAAATCCATCTCTCATTTATACAATGTATTTTATAGAAATCCGAGTACTAATAATATAACCTATTTCAATTAACAAATTAAAATTCACATATGGACTTTAAAGAGACCCTGCATAAATACCAAAAGACATATGGTTTATGTTAGAAACCAGGAGAAAACAGAAAGGATATAAAAGCAAAAGAAGCACTCTGGAGTCACAGAAATTAATGAGCACCCCCATTCATCCACTGCCCCCTAAACAGGCTGACATCAACATTTAAAAATCACAAAAATCTCAAGAAAGGAAAATATGTGCTACCTTTTAGGTCTAATTTGCATAATTGTTACTCCAGTAACTGTGTCTCCGTGAAGCACTGTATGGATTACAGGGGCTGGGCCACGCCATCTCGGGAGGCAACTGGGATGAACATTCAATATGCCACTGAGTTAGAAAATGTAGAAATTAGTATGTCAGTGGGCTTTACCACTTCGTTACCACTACCTAAGCTATTATGCTACTTTTCATTAGGAAACTTTCCCAGAAATTTGGAAAAACTGACAGTTAAATCTAAATCTCGTATCACCTGAAAGGAAAAAAGTTACATGTAAATTCACTCTCTTACCATAAGAAACCAATGATATTTAATTAAAAACAGAGCTAGGACAACTATTTGCTGTTCTAAAGATGTTCTGTCTGGGTGTGGTGGCTCATGCCTGTAATCCCAGCACTTTGGGAGGCCGAGGCGGGCGGATCACCTGAGATCGGGAGTTTGAGACCAGCCGGACCAACATGGAGAAACCCCATCTCTACTAAAAATACAAAATTAGCCAGGTGTGGTGGCGCATGCCTGTAATCCCAGCTACTCGGAAGGCTGAGACAGGAGAATTGCTTGAACCCGGGAGGCAGAGGTGCAGTGAGCCGAGATCATGCCATTGCACTCCAGCCTGGGCCACAAGAGCGAAACTCCGTCGCAAAATCTACAACAGCCCATGATGTCTGGGAGTTTTTAAATAAAATTTTAAAATGCATTTATGACTATAAGAGAACCACTCAAACCCTATTATGCATCTCATGAACAATTCTAATTTTATAGTTTAGTCACATAACTATCCTCACTTCACTTGGTTTACATACAGACTGCCTAAAATAAGCTTTTTCTTTTTTTTTTAATTTATTTTTGAGACAGGGTCTCGCTCTGTTGCCCAGGCTGGATGGCTCACTGCAGCCTCAACCTCCCAAGCTCAGGAGATCCTCAGCCCAATCCAACAAACATTCACTGAGCGCACTCCATGTGCAGACACTGTTCTAAGTGTTAGGCATACAAGCAGCAGTGAACCAGACAGAAAAAACAAATCCTGCCCTCAGAGAGTTTATGTACAAAAAGTGGGAGATAAGCAAGAAAAAACAAAATATGTACAAGGTTTGCCAGATGATGCTGAGGGCTATGGAGAAAATAAAGCAGAGAGGACTATGAGGGGGACATATTACAATTTTAGTAGTGATCAGAGAAAGCTTTACCAACAAGAAAACACTTGAACAAGAACATGAAGAAGGAAATAACTATGCATATATATGGGAGAAAAGCATTCCAGGCAGAGGGAACATTAAGTATAAAGATCTTGAAGAAGGTAAATGCTCGGCAAATTCAAGGCACAGCTGGGAGGCCAGTTAGGCCTGGCCTAACTTTTATTGAGTAAGACAGAAAACTACCAGAGGATTTTGAGCAGAGTGACATGATCTGACTTGTTTAAAAAGGATCACTTTGAGGCAGGGTACAGTGGCTCATGCCTGTAATCCCAAAACTTTGGGAGGCCAAGGCAGGAAGATCACATGCAGCCAGGAGTTTGGGACCAGGTTGGGCCACATAGCGAGATCCCTGTCTCTAAAAAAAAAAAAAAAAAAAAAAAAAAAAAAAGTTAGCTGGGTGTGTTGGCACATTCCTATAGTCTCAGCTACTCAGAAGGCTGAGGCAGGAAGATCCCTTGAGTCTGGGGCTGCAGTGAGTTATGATAGCAACACTGTACTCCAGCCTGGGTGACAGCAAGACTCTGTCTCTAAATTAAACAATAAAATAGAAATAAATAAATAAATAAATATATACATTTTGGCTGCTGGATTGGTAAAAGACTGAGAGGGCCAAGGACAAAAGTAGGGACCAGTTAGGAGGCTTCTGTAGTAATGTAGGCGAGAGTAGCAGCAGCGGAAGTGATGAGATACAGAATCCTACACAGATTTTGAAGGCAGAGCCAATAGGATTTACTGATGGATTGGATATGGGATGTAAGAAATCAAGCATGACACCAGGATTTTGGTGCAAGCAGCTAGAAGGATGGAGTAGCCATTTATTGAGATAAAGATTTTAGGAGATGCTTTGGGTATCTTGAATGTAAAGTGGCTATCAGACATCCAGGAAGAGCTGTGGAGGCAGTAGGTATTAGGGGACTAGAGTTTGGGGACAGAGCTGAGCTAGAGGGACCAATTTGGGCGTTGTCAGCATATATATGGAATTTAAATGAAGGTGGATGAAAGCCTATAGAGGGTGGTAAGCAGTTAAATACATTTTGACAACTCATGCCACAAATAAAATGTTCTTTAGTACTTGAAAAGAAAATATCAGGCCGAGTCATCTGTCAGCCAAATATGGCTGTGCCCAGGCGAGTTGAGCAAAGGCTTCAGTGAGCCCGGGCATGGCTGAAGACGACCTGGGGAGGCACCAACCAGCCGCTGGGAGAAGAGCATAAGGCTCAAGATGGAAAATCATAAATCCAATACTATCAAGGAAAACTTAACAATCTTTGATATCATAACCAGAAAAATTAACCAGCTTCCACAAGCTGAAAGGAATCTACCTGAAGAGGGATCAGCATATGTTGGATTTAATGCTCTCTGTGGCCTCATAGCAAATGGTCTTTTTCAATGCGTCTTGAACATGACACAGGCTCTTACAGCTGCTGGCTTACCAATGGCAGTGATCCCTTTTCTTACAACAAACACAGCTTACAAAAGTTTTGTAAATTTTCCTTAGAATTTGAATTGTGAAACGTGTACCATAACACAGAGTGGATTGGTTGGTCTTGCTTTTGGTGGTCTATACCCTGTTTTCTTGTCTATACCTGTGACTGGAGGCCTAGCAGCCTGGTATGAATCAACTCTGTTACCAGAGAAAGGGAACATCTTAAGTTACTGGATTCAAATTTATAAGCCTGTCTTTAGAAAGATGTTATTTCCTATTGTGTTCCAGACTGTGTTTGCAGCATACCTTGGGTTTAAACAATATAAACTACTTCTAAAGGCCCTTCAGTTGCCTGAACCTGGCAGAGAAATTCATTGACTTTAAGCAAACATGTACAGAAAAATAAAATGGTAAAAATAAAAAAAGAAAATATTACAGAAAGCATAGAGTTCAAATTATCACATTTTATATACAAGGTCCATTTATAAAGACCAAGGTTTCTATACTGTATTTCCTTACAAATAAAACTTACTAGGGAAATTTAAGAATAAGAGCCTCATTCAAAAGTCGGCCAAACGAAGCCACTACTCCAACATCATATTCTCCAGATCCCACGTCCGGCCACTCATATACGGGAAGCTGAGACTGCACAGCATATTGCTTCACTGGCAGTCCTTTTGGTGATGGGGAAGGCATTGTGACCACCTCCAGTTTGTCGATTAACTCTTCCTCTTTGTTTTCCCTAAATTAGATTGGAAGAAAAATGTGACAGTGTTAAGGCAATGACTCAAAGCTAAAACTACTTCACATATCGCTAAGTATGTTTATGATTAAACTCATGAAGCATTTAGGGCTAAATGATTAAAACTTGTGTGAGAGACTGAGTTTTCATTTTTTCTTTTTCTTTTTTTTTTTGAGCTGGAGTCTCACTCTGTCACCCAGGCTGGAGTGCAGTGGAGCGATCTCAGCTCACTGCAACCTCTGCCCCCTAGGTTCAAGCGATTATCCTGCCTCAGTCTCCCGAATAGCTGGGATTACAGGCGTGCACCACCACACCCGGCTAATTTTTGTGTTTTTTAGTGGAGGCAGGGTTTCCCCATGTTGGCCAGGCTGGTCTCGAACTCCTGACCTCAAGTGATCCGTCCGCCTCCACCTCCCAAAGTGCTGGGATTACAAGCGTGAACACCGTGCCCGGCCTCAGTTTTCATTTTTTATTTAACTATTTAAAATGTAAAGAGTGACACGTGACTAGTGGCTACTGTTTGAACAGTATCATTCTAGGGATTTCCTGTGCATACAGAAACATATACAGTATGGATACTTTACACAACTGGGATATTACATACTGCTTTGCATTTTTTTTCCTTTTAACAATGCTATACATGCTATTATGTGTCTTTTTGAAAAATGGGTTAAATATACGTATATTTGTATATTCACTGAACATTTCTAGAAGGAACTGAAAACAGTGGCTGTCTCTGGATAAAGGAACTGGGAACTGCTAAACAGAGGTGGAAGGAAGTAACTTTTCACTGTATATCCTTTGAATCCATGGAACTTTTTTACCATAACCATGATGCCATTCAAACACTACTTTTTAAAAAACAAACAAAAATACATAACATGGGTATCATTCCATGGCAGTACATGTAGCACTACCTCATCCTTTCTACCTGCTGCATAGCATTCTAGTACCCAGGGGGGTACATTTATTAAACAGGTATTGTATGTACACGTTGAGGAGTTATGAGGAGTATGTCCTGGGGCAC
Source organism: Gorilla gorilla gorilla (assembly GCF_029281585.2). Taxonomy (NCBI): domain Eukaryota; kingdom Metazoa; phylum Chordata; class Mammalia; order Primates; family Hominidae; genus Gorilla; species Gorilla gorilla. The sequence goes on from NC_073240.2 coordinate 65,806,687, forward strand.
TATAAAGAAAGCACAGGAGTAATGGAGCTCCCAAGTGAAGCATCATCAGAAGTATCAGGATAGGCCAGGAATGATGGCTCAGGCCTGTAATCTCAGCACTTTGGGAGGCCAAGGTGAGAGGATCACTTGATCCCAGGAGTTTGAGATAAGCCTGGGCAACATGGTGAAAACCCGCCTCTACAAAAAATTTAAAAATCAGGCGTGGTGGTGCGCGCCCGTAGTCCTAGCTACTCTGGAAGCTGAGATGGGATGATTGCTTGATCTTTGAGGTCGAGGCTGCAGTGAGCTATGAGCCGGCCACTGCACTCCAAGCCTGGGGGACAGCGCGAGACCTCGCCTCAGAAACAAACATAAAAAGTGTTGGTATAAATGTATAAATGCAGTGAGAGACGCATGTGACAACAGCAGCCCATGGAGGGTGTGCAAAGGGAACATGGGGTTTCCTTCTGGGTGTGTGCACAGAGGGGTGTGTGGAGGGAGGAAAACCACACAGGGGATTGACGAAGGATTCAATACATGAGGGGCTGCTCTGAAGTATCTGTAGGGAAAAGGAGATGGAGATGACAAAAAAAAGTGGAAGGAGGACTGCGTCAGGAAAAAACAGAATGGGGAAATAAAAAACATTAATTGGGAAAAAGAGGCAGAGAAGTATATACGGTATTGCCACCACATACCATGGACTCTCAGGACTGGCTGGATTTCAAATAATTTTCTTTCCCAGTAAACAAAACTTGTTAAATATTATTAATACTAAATGTATACCTAACAGTTCTGATTTATAAATTTATTCTTTTGAAAACAGGTCGTTTTTGGACTATGTCCTTGTATACAAGGAGCACAGGGGGAGCAAAAGAGCGAGACACGGGTGTGCCGAAGGATGGGGGGCAGGAGGAACTGCAAAGCAGGGAACTTTGAAGTGGGACCTGGTTTTAGTCCGAACCACCTCGGCTGATGACCTTGGGCAATCGCATAACCTCTCTGAGCCACGGATTCCCCACACTCAAAACGGGCAGGGAGGCCGTGGGACTGGCCCGGGGGATGCAGGCAGAGCGCCCAGCCCCAGCTCGGCACAGCGTGGGTCGCGGGGCGCCTGGAGAACCCACAGAGGCGGCGGGGAGTGAGGGGCGCAGACCGCAGGTACTGGGCGCCCAAAGGCTGACCGGCGGGAATGGCGCACCTTCCGGGAGCCAGAAGACGCCGAGATCTGGGCCCACACCGCTCTGCCACCCATGCTTTCCGCAACCAGAAATCCAAAACCCTCGGGGCCGGCCGCCCGGGCGCAGCCTGGAGGCCTTCAGCGGCCGGGTCCCCGGATCCCTGGCCCGGGTACCTGGCGGCGTGCAGCGCCCGCAGGGCCTCGCGGGCGAACTGGTCCGTGCCGAAGAAGAGCACCCGCCAGGGAGGCTTCTCGCGGACTCTGGTGTCCCGGCAGTCCTCCCAGCCGAGTCGGGCCAGGGCTCGCCACTGGGGACTCGGCCTCCCACGCCTGGCGCCATGAGCCAGTGGAGGACCCCAATAGCGCCGCACCAACACCCTCATCGCCTCGGCCGCCGGCGGCCCGCCCTGCGCAGGCGCAGCGGGGCGGGGACAAGGGTGCAGCCTGGGGAGGGCGGGGCTTGCCTGCTTGGAGGCGGGGTCTGGTTGGAGTTGGTGAACGAATTTGCCCGCTACAGCGGCCCTAGATTTTTGTTCTGTTTATTTGCACTATGTAGCCAATCCTCCAGAATAAGTCTTTCTTTTCTTTTTAAAATCGCTTTATTTATTTATTTATTTATTTATTTATTTATTTATTTATTTCAGAAAGGGTCTTGCTCTGTCGCGCAGGCTGGAGTGCTGAGGCGCGATCTCTGCTCACTGCAACCTCACTGCTCCTGGGCTCAAGGGATCCTCCCACCTCAGCCTCCGGAGTAGCTGGGGTACAGGCACACATCACCATGCTCGGCTGATTTTTTGTACAGAGAGTATCTCACTATGTTGCCCAGGTCTCAAGCAATCCTCCTGCCTTGGCCTCCCCAAGTGCTGGGGTTACAGGCGTGAGCCACTGCGCCGGCCCAGGATAAGTGTTTTGGTAACAAATCGTACATGTTTTCAGACAATGAAACCTCATGTATGTAGTGCATGTCATTTCCTCAACCATTATAACCAATATTTGCTGAGTACTTCACTACGTGCCACGTTTTTCTAAGCATTTTATATTCATTATTCTGGTTAATCATCAGATCAACCTTAGGAGGTAGATACTATTACAAATATGTTACTGAAGAGAAACTGAAGCTCCGTGAAATTAAGGACTTACCAGTGTATAAGGTCCACACAGCTAGTAAATGACAGAGCAGAGGTGGGACTCTTGTAATTCCAAGGCTTGTGATCCTAGCCGTTTGGCCTTCTCAGCGATCCTATGTATTAGGCAAGTCAATTACCCACATTTTGCACCTGAGGAAACTGAGGCTTAGTTACTTGCCTGCAGTTACCTTCCTGAATCGAAGGCTCCATCTTTACTCCTCCCCTGTGGGTTCCTTTGCACACAGAAGGATACCATAAAGGTGATTCCTAGGGAAATGGACAGGGAACCTTATCCCCAGAAGACCTCCGAGGACGTTAGTGCTTAGATTCTGTATCCCCAAAGCCTCCTTGAGTGGAGTCAGACATCCATGAAACAGGATCTGAGCAGAGACTGAAACCGAATTTTGTTCTAATCTTATTCTCACCACCATTTTTTTTTTTTTTTTGAGATGGAGTCTTGCTCTGTTGTTCAGGCTGGAGGGCAGTGGCGGGCGATCTTGGCTCACTGCAACCGCCGCTTCCCAGGTTCAAGCGATTCTCCCGCCTCAGTGTCCCAAGTAGCTGGGACATGCGCCACTACACCTAGCTAATTTTTGTATTTTTAGTAGAGATGGGATTCACTATGTTGACCAGGCTGGTCTTGAACTCCTGACCTCAGGTGATCTGCCCACCTTGGCCCCCCAAAGTGCTGGGATTACAGGCATGAGCCACTGCGCCCTGCCGTCTCACCACCTTTTCCCATCACACAGTCTTAAACCCAGTGACCCTGGACCAGTCCTTTTTCCTAAATTATGAGCTCTGCACATCCCTGCTCCTGTGCCTTTGCTCATGCTCTCCTTCCTAGACTGCCTTCCCACATCTCTTCATCTCTAAATAGTATCCATTCTTCAACACGAAGTTCAGACGTTCACCCTGAAGCTTCAAGCTCTTGCCTCCTTAGATTTCTTGTCTTTCTCCATGTGCCCCTGTTTTTTTTTTGTTGTTGCTGTTGTTTTTGTTTGTTTTTGTTTTTGAGACAGAGTCTCACTCTGTCACCCAGGCTGAAGTGCAGTGGTGTGATCTTGGCTCGCTGCACCCTCCACCTCCCCTGTGCAAGCGATTCTCCTGCCTCAGCCTCCTGAGTAGCTGTGATTACAGGCGCCTGCCACCACGTCTGGCTAATTTTTTGTATTTTTGGTAGAGACGGGGTTTTGCCGTGTTGGGCAGGCTGGTCTCGAACTCCTGACCTCAGATGATCTGCCTGCCTTGGCCTCCCAAAGTGCTGGGATTACAGGCATGAGCCACCGTGCTTAGCCCATGTGCCCCCTTAATACTCTGTAGGGACCCCCATTTCTCATATAGTTTGGTATTATTGAGTAAGGTTGTCTAATGTATGCATAGACATTGAGAAATTCACATGTGTTTTGAACAGAAAAGAGAAGCAAAGAGGAAGATATTCCAGTAATTTTGCTTATCTGATCACATATGAGAAGGAGAGTGAGATGGGACCCCAAACCCTCTATTCCCTTGATCAAGTTCTGTTCCAGTATCCTCTCTTAGGGTGAGCAGAATGTGATTCTAATATTTGAAGACTGGTCTTTTCCCATACAACATGACCTAGAAATACAATGCAAATAGTCAACTGGTTTTCACCTTAGAATTTGGCTGCTGCCTAAAGTGTAAACCTTGGTATCTGTGTTTATGCCATTTCTTCCCTAGTGGGTTTTAAGCTCTTGAGTTAGAGAGCCTGCTTTATGCTACCTTTAATTTTCAGCAGTCCGAGTTCTTCCAGATAGCCCTGCCCCCTAGGGTTGTTTTGCACCATTCCCAGTGTCCTTTGATGACTACAGAGCGACTGCTCAGGTTGAGGGGCTAATTCCAATTGTTTTCTTTCCTCCACAGATCTGCCTCCTATCACTGGCATCTAAATTTCTAGTTAACAAACACAAACTTCTTTTTAAAATTGATTTGCAGCAAACTTCTTTTTTTTTTTTTTTTTAAAGGAACATGGTGTTACTGTAATGGCTGAGGTTTTCCCAGGATGTAAAAATGAAAATATTTCTGAAACTCTTCGTAGTGAGTTAAGAGTATGTTGTAGAGGACGAGGGGTGTCTACTTTCAAGACCAGATAAATCTACCACTGGAACTATCATAAAGCACACAGAGAAGATGAGGCCTCCAGCCCCGAATGGCAAGGAGTTTTACATAATAAATTAAGACACCCAGAAAGCACATACAAGGGGATTGGAACCCAGAAAATGCTAATTCAGAAACAGTGCTCCTGTTTTCAGAAATTTATCTTTCTTGATGAATAGAGTGTGTGCGGATGCTGAATCAATGAAATTACTCCAGGTTCTGAGTCTGGGTGACAAGACAATAGCAGTGTCATTGACGTAGAGAAATAACCCACTTGGTGGTCAACATGACAACATTTCGCCCTTGAATGCTTTGAAACTGAAGTGATGAGACAAGCAAATGGAGACGTTTAGTAGAAAACTGGAATGCAGGAGTGGCCTCCATGACTAGGGGCTGGGAGAGCTGATCTGGGAATGGGAAGAGGCAACAAGCATTTCCACTTCCTGTTCCCGTCATCTCACCCCACTCCATGACTATATGGGTATTATTTCTGCAGGGTGAGGATAACTACCACAGAACAGAACTCCAGTTAGTAAGGTGGCCAACGCCTAAGTCCACAAGAACCCCTGCTTGTGGCCTAGGAGGCAATGCCACATTTGACCAGGGGAAGGACTGCCACACATAGGTGTCAGCCCAGTGCCAGGGGCAGGAACTGACCTCAGGGGCACAGTCCAGTGAAGCCTTTTGAGATGCAGTTCCTAGCGAGCCACTCCACGTACTGCCATCGCCTGCCTGTGGTTGCATCAGATGCCCGCAAGGAGGTGCTGCCCACCAGCCTGTCCCGTCACTGAGTGTGACGGATAGTCCATTTGCTCCAGTACCTCTGACAGAATCTGCCCTCTGTGTTGTTACTGCCCTGTGTGGTCCAGTAGATGTCACTCCCTAACCTGTCCAGACTCTCTGTAAATCAGGGCCGGGGATGAAAGGCCACACACAGCAGTGTGGGTCCACAGGACTCTCCTTGATAAGGAGAGAGACTGGAGAGGTTAAGGTACATCTAAGGGGTATCAGGAACCCCAGGAAGAGAAGCCAGATGTACCACAGGTAGGAGAAGCAGCCTAACAATATGGACGTTTCATCATTGCTGCTGAGGGGCATCCTAGAAAACCAAGAGAATATTTCAAAGTACACTTAAAGAGATCAAATATTAAAAACTTTAGTTCCCAGCCCTTTACCCCCAGCAAAAATGCTAGACAGTGTTAACAAAGCTGTATGTTGTTAACAGGAGGAAAGACTAGTTAGTAAAACAGCTAAAGCTGTGGCCAGTTCTTGTTCTTGGACATCTATGTTTATATCCGAAAACACTTTTTGATGCTGTTCTCTGAAATCAGGCTCCACATATGGAGTGATAAAACTGAAATCCTTTTTTAAACAAAACCGCCTTTGCTACTTCCTAGACAGCCACTAGATAGCACCACAGCCTTGCTTCCTCACCCTTTACCCTCACGTGGGACTCAAAGAAGAGCGATTGCATGCAATTGATTAGCTTCATAGTTTCTAATCAGCTGCTCACTAGCATGCTTCCTTTATTTACCAGGTTCAGAATATGGGAAAGAGAGGCTGAAGCTACCCCAAGGAAGTTTTGTATTGATTGTTATTGTGAATATATATCATGTATCCTGTGTGGGGTGGTAGCATATTTCGGTTTGTATGTAAGGGCTATCAATAAATACACTCCTAAGAAAATTTTTTCTAGAAGTGTAATAATTTGGTTGGTTGGATATGCTTGTGGTATCCTCTTTACATTTTACAATACAGATTATCATTCCCTGGAGATTTGCCAAAAACCTTCTGTCTATAATACATCCCTCTGTGGGGGATAATGATCATCTCAGTCCTTATGTAACAGTTATAGAAAGGCTCATTTGCTTATATCCTGCTCTCCTGTGGGAATCCTACTTGCCTCCAATCTGATGTAGCTGACTCTGTAATAAATTAAACCAGAGCTACCCAGTCTTATCATTAACAGGTGCTTTCTGCTTGCTCCTCACACTTGGCCTAAAGGCCCTTGTATATAAATCAGAGATCTTGGCTTCTGGAAGAAATATCAAAATAAAATTTACAGCCTTGGGGGTAGGGGCTGAAGGGGCTGTACCAGGCACTTTTTTTTTTTTTTTTTTTTTGAGACAGAGTCTTGCTCTGTCACCCAGGGTAAAGTGCCGGGACGTGATCTCGGTTCACTGCAGCCTCGACCTCCCAGGCTCAGGTGATCCGCCCGCCTCAGCCTTCCAACTATAAGCACGCGCCACCATGCCCAGCTAATTTTTTTTTGTAGAGACAGGGTTTTGCCATGTTGCCGAGGCTGGTCTCGAGCTCCTGGGCTCAAGCAATCCTCCTGCTTTGGCCTCCCAAAATGCTGGGATTACAGGCTGCATCACTGCGCCCGGCCAAAATGCACATCCTCTTTACAGGGGAAATTCCCTACTGTAGATAGCTTTGCCTGAATGAGCTCAACTACAGTGCGAATGCTGGGGCTTATTGTGTTGACTGTACGGTCACCACAGTTGCCGCATCCCGAGGACATGGTCACTTCCTTGACTACCTATCTTGCCTCAAGTTGAACATTTGAATTGTTCCCACTTGTTGGCTATTATGAATAATGCTACTGTGAACATTCATGTGCAACCTTTTGTGTGGAAATATGTTTCCACCCGCTGGGCACGGTGGCTCACACCTGTAATCCCAAAACTTTGGGAGGCCGAGGCGGGCGGATCACTTGAGGTCAGGAGTTCAAGACCAGCCTGGCCTACATGGTGAAACCCCATCTCTACTAAAAACACAAAAATTAATCCGGAGTGGTGGTGCATGCCTGTAGTACCAGCTACTCAGGAGGCTGAGGCAGGAGAATTGCTTGCACCCGGGAGGCAGAGGTTGCAGTGAGCCAAGATCAAGCCACTGCACTTCAGCCTGGGCAACCAAGTAAGACTCTGTCTCAAAAAAAAAAGAAATATGTTTCCAATTCTCTTGGGTATATACCTAAAAGTGGAATTGCTGAGTCCCACTCTATGTTTTATTTTTTATTTATTTATTTTTTATTTTTTTGAGACTGAGTCTTGCTCTGTCACCCAGGCTGGAGTGCAGTGGCGCGATCTCGGCTCACTGCAAGCTCCGCCTCCCGGGTTCACGCCATTCTCCTGCCTCAGCCTCCCGAGTAGCTGGGACTACAGGTGCCCGCCACCACACCCGGCTAATTTTTTTCTATTTTTAGTAGAGACAGGGTTTCACCGTGTTAGCTAGGATGGTCTCCATCTCCTGACCTCGTGATCTGCCTGCCTTGGCCTCCCAAAGTGCTGGGATTACAGGCGTGAGCCACTGCGCCCGGCCTCTATGTTTTAATTCTTAGAAGTGACAAGCTGTTTTCCAAAGTGGCTACACCATTTTACATTCCCACCAGCAGTGATTGACAGTGTACCATCATATAACTACTGATACTGCAGGGAGTAAACTCAGGAGTTCAGGCCTCTTTGTGTGAACTGATTTTGCCGCTGCACATGGATACCTGGCACATTGTACCAGAGCGCTTACATCTCAGGATTGCCAGGGTGCCTTTGTCTAGAAGCAGATAATTCTGCAAATGTGGACTGCTGACCCAGGATCCACCTATGGAGAATTCATTATGTAGAACTGAATGAAACCAATGATGAAACTCAGATTGTGTTTTGAAATGTTGTCGGTATTTTTTTTTTATGTTCTATATTCTGCTAGGCATGTGAAAAACATCTCTTTAGTCCTTTATGTTCCACCTCTAACTCTCAATTTAGCAGGCTTTAAATGTTCAAACTGAAAGGCACTTTCAACACACATAGTTAAAGGAACTACCCTAAATCTCCCTGATTATTAGCTTTGTGAGTCCTACCCTTGGTTGCTATATTATTTCAGAGGACCCCTCAAAATTCATGAAATGAATAATATTCTATACTTTAGATCATCCAGTTTTCAGAAATGAGAGACTAAATGCCTCAGAATACTTACCCACATTGCCAAACCCCCTTAGAATCCAAGATGTATTAAATGTTCTGTCTAGGAGGTCAAGACTGTAGAAAATCTTTTTTTTTTTTTTTTGAGACAGAGTATCTTAACTCTGTCCTCCAGGCTGGAGTGCAGTGGCACGATCTTGCCTCACCGCAACCTCCGCCTCCCGGGTTCAAGCAAGCGATTCTCCCACCTCAGCCTCCTGGGTAGCTAGGATTACAGGCACCCGCCACCATGCCCGGCTAATTTTTGTATTTTTAGTAGAGACAGGGTTTCTCCATGTTGGCCAGGCTGGTCTCAAACTCCTGACCTCAGGTGATCCACCTGCCTTGGCTTCTCAAAGTGCTGGGATTATAGGCATAAGCCACTGCGCCTGGCCAGAAAATCTTAAATGGAAAATTTAATCCAAATGGATAAATTAATATACAGGTAAATTTAAGGATGATGCCTCCAAAAAGTGCAATTTGTTGTAAAATGGGTTATGCTTAGCAAAACAAAATTTTCCTTAAATTTTTTTTTTCTTATTCTAACTATCGTATGCCTGCACATAATCAAGCCAGGCATGGTGGCTCACACCTATAATCCCAACACTTTGGGAGGTCAAGACAGAAGATAACTGGACGCCAGGAGTTTGACAGCAGCCTGGGCAAGACCCTATCTCTACAAAATTTTAAAAATTAGCCAAGTGTGGTGGTGCATGCCTATGGTCCTAGATACTCGGGAGGCTGAGGTGGGAGAATCACTTGAGCCCAGGAGATTGAGGCTGCAATGAGCCATGATCATGCCACTCCAGCCTAGGCAACAGAGTCAGATCCTGTCTTAAAAAAAAAAATTAAAAAAAAAAAAAGAGGGCTTACTTGCCTGTGAATGGGAGGGACAAAACTGAGACAAATTAACACACAATTCTTACTTACCAAGTTGTTTGACATTCCTCAAACACATTATTGAACAATATGTCTGCAAAATGAAACTATTCATAGTGCTGTGTCTGAGAATGATTAAACTTTAAGCACCTCCTATAGCTAAAAGAAACGCTGATAGACTTTGATTTTATTCTACTCTTGGACTCTGGTTTAGTAGGGGACTGAAGAAAATTTTTGGTTATACTATAACCAGGAGCAAGAGGTCAAAGACATAGAAATAATTAAGGATTATGAATAAGGGTCAGCAACATAGATAGTCTCAAATGCTATCGATAAGATGAAAGGGATTAAGGTGGTGGCTGCAGAATGTCTTTTCTTGGAGAAAGTACATATTGTACTTGGTTTTACTGTTTCACACCAGTTTTTGCCAAACTTCCTATACTTTGCAAATATTCTTGAAATGCTTCCAACAAAACATGTGTCTGATGAAAAAGACTTTGATCATGGACATCCTTTTACTTTGGTATAAAGATGACTTCCCTTTGAACAGCTGTCACTCCTCTCAACCATCCTATTACAGATGAAGGCCTCAAGTCAGTGCTTCACTGGAAATAATTTTGGACTTACTTCCCCTACCTTTTGCAAAAATGTCCCTCACTAATTCCACTGTTTGTTTTTTTTCCTCTTCTGGGTTTAACATAAAAATTAGCCCCTAGAAGAAATATGTGGTTCCGTTGGTACCATAATTTAACCACTCCTCTGATCTTCGATATTTGTATTTTTGTTACAAAAAAATTTGTGTTTTTTTTGTTGTTGTTGTTGTTTTTCTGAGACAGAGTCTCACTCTGTCGCCCAGGCTGGAGTGCAATGGCACAATCTTGGCTCACTGCAACCTCTCCCTCTCGGGTTCAAGTGATTCTCCCGCCTCAGCCTCCTGAGTAGCTGGGATTATAGGCACCCACCATCATGCCCTGCTAATTTCTTTTGTATTTTTGTAGAGATGGGATTTCACCATGTTGGCCAGGCTGGTCTTGAACTCCTGACCTCACGTGATCTGCCCACCTCGGCTTCCCAAAGTGCTGGGATTACAGGCGTGAGCCCCTGCGCCCAGCCAACAACAACGAAAAATTTTGAGACAGCATCTCACTCTGTCGCCCAGGCTGGAGTACAGTGGTGGATCATGCCTCACTGCAGCCTCAACCTCCTGGGCTCAAGCAATCCTCCTGTCTTAACCTCCCAAATAGCTGGGACCACAGATGCATGCCACCATGCCTGGCTAATTTTTTTTAGAGATGAGGGTCTCACTTTGTTGCCCAGGTTGGTCTCAGACTCTGGGTTCAAGTGATCCTCCTGCCTCAGCCTCTAAAAGTGCTGGGATTAGACAGAAGCCACCATGCCCACTCTTTTTTTTTTTTTTTTTTGCTGTTTTAAATAATGTTGCAGTGAACATTCTTGAACATACATCTCTGCTCCCATGTGTCATCATTTCCTTACATCACCACTTTCAGATTTCATTTTATTTTCCATGAAGTTTACTGAGAAGATAACGTGCTGTCATCAGGGACTTGGAAGAACTGTTGTTCAAACTGAATTGTTAAACTGGCTTCTACATGTAAGTGATGCTTGTGAAAATGAGGGTGAGAACAAACAGCTAGCCAAAGGCCTGTCCACCCCTCCTGGCGCCAGCTGATGATAGATGGCCCACCCCAAGGAGCAGAACAGACTGCCCTGGAAATGCAGATCAGTTTCCACCACTTTGAAACCTTTACTGGCTGTCAGCCTAGCAGGCGTCACATCTTCAGCATGGGGAGACAGGAGGCTGAGACGCAGGAGGATGCTTAGCCTCAGGCCCTGAAGGTCAGGGCAAGACTCTGCCTCCTGGAACTTAACCCTGAGCTGAGGTTAAAGCGTCCTCTGCAATCCAGCTGAGGGGTCAGGTTTCTGGACAGCTCAGCCAGTATTCCCTACCCTCTAGCATCCATCACAATTTAGGGAAAAAGTTCTCTTTCATACTGGTGTTTTACCTTATTTAGCAGAAAAGCCAACTGGTTGACCCCAGGTGGAAATCTCCCATGTTTAAAGGGCCTGGACTTTGTCATTACACAATTGGCTCCTTCTGATAATAGTTTCTAAAATCCTTTGCTTTTTCACTCCTTGTAGAACCTTAATGGGTTTTGATAAAAACTTGAGGTCCCAGTGACTAGCTCAAGATCACACAGCTGGTCAGTAGCAAAGATGGGCAGGACTAGAAGTTAGTTCTGCTGCCATGTTATTTACTTATCCAATAAACCGTTTTTAAACATGCAGAATGTATGTATTAGTTACAGTACAGAGTAAGTTTCTGTAACAGGGAGATCCCCAAACTTTTCCTGTACCTAACACTTTCAGAAGCTGATAGGTGGTCCAGGGCAGGTAGGCTGCTCAGCTACCTGAGGTTAATCAGGAGCTCAAATTCCTTCTATCTTGTTGCCTGGGTTGTCTTTTTTTTTTTTTGAGGTGGGGTCTCATTCTATTGCCCAGGCTGGAGTACAGTGGTGTGATCTCAGCTCACCGCAACCTCCACCTCCCAGGTTCAAGTCGTCCTCCTGCCTCAGCCTCCCGAGTAGCTGGGACTACAGGCATGCGCCAACAGCCTGACTAATTGTGTATTTTTAGTAGAGACAGGGTTTTACCATGTTGCCCAGGGTGGTCTCGAACTCCTGAACTCAGGTGATCCACCTGCCTCAGCCTACTAAAGTGCTGGGATTACAGGTGTGAGTCACTGCACCCAGCTGGCACTTTTTTTGTTTGGTAAATGAGGACCAAATGGCAAATATTTTAGGCTTTGTGGGCCAATCGTCACAACTGCTCCATTCTGCTAATGTAATGCCAAAGCAACCCTAGACAATATGTAAACAAATGAGCATGGCGTGTCCCAGTAAGAATTATTATTATTATTATTATTATTATTATTTACAAAACCAGGCTGCAGGTCAGATTTGGCCCATAGGCCAGGTGCAGTGGCTCACGCCTGTAATCCCAGCATTTTGGGAGGCCAAGGCGGGCGGATCATGAGGTCAAGAGATCGAGAACATCCTGACCAACATGGTGAAACCCCATCTCTACTAAAAATACAAAAATTAGCTGGGTGTGGTGGTACGTGCCCGTAGTCCCAACCACTTGGGAGGCTGAGGAAGGAGACTCGATTGAACCCGGGAGGCGGAGATTGCAGTGAGCCAAGATCTCCCCACTGCACTCCAGCCTGGCAACAGAGCGAGACTCCATCTCAAAAAAAGAGAAAGATCTGGCCCATAGGTTAACAACCCCTGTCCTGAGATGTCCTTTCCACCATCATATCTGTGTTCCAGAAAGAGGAATGAGGAAGTGGAGGGGTTGAATTTTCTCACAAAAACATGATCCACAGGTAGAAATAGTGCAGCATAGTCACACAATAGAATACTACGCTACAACAAGAATGAATGAACCACAACTACACACAATGCGGATGAATCTCACAAGTATAATGTAGAGCAAAAGAAGCTGACACAAAAGATTGCATATTGATTGATTACATTTATATAAAGTATAAAAACAGACAAAATTAATCTATGGTATTAAAAGTCAGGTTGCCTTTGTAAGAGATAGTGACAAGAGAAGACTTCTGAGATCTGGAAATGTTCTATTTCTTTTTCTTTTTTTCTTTTAGAGACAGGGTCTTACTCTGTTGCTTAGGCTGGAGTACAGTATGCAATGGTGCAATTGTTTTATTTGTTGATCTGGATGGCATATGTTCCCATGCATGAGTGTGTCCACATGTGAAAATTCACTAAGCTTACCATTTGTGTACTTTCCTGTATGTATACTCCAACAAAAAAAAGTTTGTATAAATTTCAAAAAAAAAAAAAAAAGTGATTCTGAAGTTGCAATCACTTCTAGGTCTCTTTCGGCCAAAACTTAGAGGACCACTTATGACTGCAGGGAATCTGGGAAATGCAGGTTCATTAATTTTTTTAATTAATTAATTAATTTATTTATTTATTTTAAGATGGAGTCTTGCTCTGTCACCCAGGCTGGAGTACAATGGCGTGATCTCAGCTCACGCCACCTCCCAGTTTCAAGCAATTCTCCTGCCTCAGCCTCCTGAGTAGCTGGGATTACAGGTGCACGCCACCATGCCTGGCTAATTTGTATTTTTAGGAGAGATGGGGTATCACCATGTTGGCCAGGCTGGTCTTGAACTCCTGACCTCGTGATCCGACCACCTCGGCCTCCCAAAGTGCTGGGATTATAGGCATGAACCACCACGCCTGGCCTGGGAACTGCAGTTTCCAGTTGGGTGGCCATATGCCTCTAAAATTTAGAGGAGTCTCTCATTAAAAGGAAGAAGGGAAGAATGTAATCTAGGGGGAAATTAGCAGGCTGTGCTGCAGTCCACACAGCAGCACAGGCCCATGACAGTTATCAAATCCTGCTGGGCATGACCTGTGAAGACCTCCACCCTGGCAGTAGAGTAAGTTCTTTGGTTAGCCCACCTGGCTGCCCTTGCTACTGTTTTCTGGGAATAACTCCCTTGACCTTAGTTCTCTGTATTATCTGAGTTTACTCTCAGATAGGTTATTCGTTTACTATACAGCATGGTCGCACCTTTTTGTCCTTTTTCCCTTTTGCTTTTTTTTTCTGCTTGGAACTTGGATATAATGGCAGGAGCTGCATCAGCCATCTAGGGGCCATGAGGGAGTCTTAGAAACCTCAGCCCTGATTTCCTTGGTCTTATGACATTAATAACTGGCTACTTCTGACATTCTTCTATGAGAAAATAAACTCTTATGGTTTAAACCACTGACATTGGGTCTTTGTTACCCAGAGCCAAACACAATTCTCAACTGATATGGAAGGCCTCCCTAAGAAGATGACATTTAAGCTGAGGCTTGAAGGGTTAGCAGGTGGCAGATACCAGAATAGCAGAGGAAAGCCAAAAGCCCTTTCCACTCCACTACACTGCTGACTGTCTATCATCCTCTAGGTAGGGAGATAAGAGACTGGAGAAGTCAGGAGAGGAGATTTCAAGGTGGGATTGATTGGCCAGGAATGATAGTGATGCTGTGAGGAAAGGAGGGCTTGGTGATGTGCTCTCATCTCCATGTGTATGTTTCCTTCATGGCACTTGTCACACAGAAGTTGTGATGACATGATGAACACCCGTCTGTCTGTTCTGCTAGACTGGAGTCTCCATGAGGGCAGGGACAATCCTTTCGACTGTTTATCACTGGCATAATGCCTGGCACATGGCAACCATGGAACAAGTTATTGGATAGGCCGTAGTAGAAAGAACTAGGGTAAGAGGAGGGAAAGAAAAGACACAGAAGCAGAAGAGTGGAAAACCTGGGATTGTGCAGGCTCCTTGTTAAGGGGACACCATCCCATTAGAGCACCACAACACTCCTCAGAGGCAGACAAGGGGGATTGTGGTCAAATGGTTCCTTCAGGCACCCACATGGCATGGGCTGTCCAGCTCACAGCCTGTCTCTCCTGGCTACCCAACAGGCATTAGCTCTGGGTTGGCTATCAGTGGTACCCCCCTCCCTAGCCATAACAATTGATCCAAGACATAGGTACATGACTCAGGCTGGACAATTAGAGTCCTTTCCAAGAATTTTTAAACAAGAGCTAAGAAAAGTAACTACTTCCTCTGCAGCTATGAGAGCATAAGCCTGGGTTTCCTATCATCTGGTCAAGCTTCCCGGAGGTGGCCAGCCTGGGGTAATGAGCCTGGCACCCAGAGAAAAGCAGGGAAAGAGCCACAGAAACAAAGCACTACGGGTTGTCAAATCCCTGGTTCCCGTATGCCTCAGGTCAGCTCCACCCTGCCCTTCCTAGTTTATGAGCCAATAAATTCCTTTTGTGTTTAAGAGAGTTAGTGTTGAGCTTCTCTCTTGAAATCTATCAACTACCTTTCTCTCCAAAATGCACCCTGAATCTGACCACTTCTCATCATCTCCACTGCCACCAGCCTGGTCCAAACTACTAATATGTTTTGCCTGGATGAATATAACAGCCTCCCAATGGTCTCCCTGTTCCTCTCTTGCTCTCCTACAATCCATTTTCCACCCAGCAGGCCAAGTGATCTTAGACAAATGTCAATTAGATTACGTCACTTTCCTGCCTAAACCCTCCAGTGGCTTCTCATCACTTTTAGGGTAAAATACAAACTCCTTACCCTGTTTTACAAGGCCCACCATGAGGAGTGGATACTCCTGTCTATCCTCCGACTTTATTCCATGCCACTTCCCCCTCATCACTATGATTCAGCTATATTGGCCACCTTTTTGTCCCAGACACATTAAGCTCATTATTTCTTCAGTGTCTTTGTACCTGCTTTCTTTCTTTCTTTCTTTCTTTTTTTTTTGAGATGAAGTCTTGCTCTGTTGCCCAGGCTGGAGTGCAGTGGTGCGATCTCAGCTCACTGCAACCTCCGCCTCCCGGGTTCAAGCAGTTCTCCTGTCTCAGCCTCCTGAGTAGCTGGGACTACAGGCGCCTGCCACCACACCTGGCTAATTTTTTTATTTTTAGTAGAGACGGAGTTTCACCTTGTTGGTCAGGCTGGTCTTGAACTCCTGACCTCAGGTGATACACCTGCCTTGGCCTCCCAAAGTGCTGGGATTACAGGCACGAGCCACCACGCCCGGCCTTTGTACCTGCTTTTTCAGGTCTTTGCATGGTTAACCCCTCATCATTCAGTTTTTAGTGTAGTAATATAGTAATCATGGCTCCCCCATCTCATCCCTTTCTATCTTATTATGTTGTTTAAGATAGTCACAGAAATGATCACTGCTATAATTATCTTTTAATTATGCTTTTGCTTACTTTTTTGTTGGCTATCTCCCCTGGAGTTTGAGCTCCAAGGGAGCAGGGCCCTCACCTGTCTTATTTACCATGTATCTACACAGTAGATGCTCAAGTAACATTTATTCAATGAATAAATGAATGCATTACAAAATGAGGAGGAGGTGGAGTTCCAGGCAGCCCCTAGGTTCCCTGTTGGGTCTTCTTTCCTCTGCCCCATGCACACACAGTACACACTGTTGACTAATGTTTAACTCATAGAGGAGTTTGGGCTTGACATGTGACCTCACTCAGCCTCTGTTTCATTTGTGAAGTAAGAAATAAGAGTGGGCGGCTGGGCGTGGTGGCTCATGCCTGTAATCCCAGCACTTTGGGAGTCTGAGGCGGGCAGATCACGAGGTCAGGAGATCAAGACTATCCTGGCTAACATGGTGAAACACCATCTCTACTAAAAATACAAAAAATTAGCCAGGCATGATGGCACATACTTGTAGTCCCAGCTACTCAGGAGGCTGAGGCAGGAGAATTGCTTGAACCGGGGAGGCGGAGGTTGCAGCGAGCCAAGACTGTGCCACTGCTCTCCAGCCTGGGTGACACAGCGAGACTCCATCCCAAAAAAAAAAAAAAAAAAAAAAAAAAAAGGAGTGGGCTTATTTCACATAAGCCCACTCCTTGCTAAACCAACAATGATTGTCTAAGATGCACGGAGCCAGTTGGTGGAAAAGTCCATAGACTATCAGAGTCGAATGGTGCTGGTCAGGTGGGAGGAGCACCTCATTCCTGCTTCCCCATCAAGTTGCTTGCCTTGGCCTGCTTCCTACTCTCTGGGTCACTGGTGCTCACACAGCCTTTCCCAACCCCCACCTCCAAAGGTCATATTTTACAGCTCCTTGTGAGGAATTCACATCATGCCATGACCTTCACTATGAGAAAGCACAGGCTGTAAAAGGCCAGCCTGGCTCCCTGCTCCGTGGTTAAATATTGATGATATTGGGCAATAGAGACCTGGAGTGGGCACACTACATATCCCCCTGCAGTGATGGAACCCACAGACTGCAGGTCCTCTGCAGTCCATTCTCCTGCCTGTCCAGAGGATTCGGATGTTTTCTCTTTACTTGAGGCCAACACATAACAAAGAAAGCACTGGGCTACTGGTGCTTCCGGATTGTGAAAGTCAGGTGGAGCCTGTTTGCACTCTGAGTGCACTCATTCAAGAGGTCAGTCACCCCGGAGTGATACAGAAGGCTCCAGGCCTGGGCGTGTGCTAAGGCCAGAGCTATCAGATGGGTCCAGCTGCCGCAGGCTCTCCAGGCACTGTCCCCTAAGTGACAGCTGTTACTGCCTGGGAGAGCTCAAGTGCAAAGACTATCCTGTTCTCCCATAAAGAGGAGGAAAAGGAAGATACAGAAATCAGTGCTGCTCCCAACAGCAGATCAAGGCAGTCGTCAGGAACTCAGGATCCGGGGTGAGTGTCCTCATCTTGCCTTGGGGATGGGTGGCCCAGGTCTTTGGCAGAAGTCACAGTCCAATGGCAGATGGTTAAGCCCTGTTTAAAATGCAGAGATCTCCCAGAGGGGCTTAAGGAGACAAGACAACTAAATGCAGTATGACATCCTAAATGGGATCCTGGAACAAGAAAAGAACATTAAAGGCAAAACTAATAAAATGCAAATAAGGCATAACGTTTAATTTAATCATGCAGATGACAATATGATGCTCACTTTAGAAGCAAACTGGATACGTGCTTTGATAGAAATATGTCTTTGGCCGGGCGCAGTGGCTCACGCCTGTAATTCCAGCACTTTTGGAGGCCGAGGCAGGCCGATCACCTGAGGTCAGGAGTTCGAGACCACCCCGGCTAACGTGGTGAAACCCCATCTCTACTGAAAATACAAAATTGGCCGGGTGCGGTGGCTCATGCCTGTAATCCCAGCACTTTGGGAGGCCGAGGCAGATGGATCACCTCAGGTCAGGAGTTCGAGACCAGCCTGGCCAATGTGGTGAAACCCCGTCTCTACTAATAATACAAAAATTAGCTGGGTGTGGTGGCGGGCACCTATAATCCCAGCTACTCAGGAAGCTGAGGCAGGAGAATCACTTGAACTCGGGAGGCGGAGGTTGCAGTGAGCTGAGATGGTGCCATTACACTCCAGCCTGGGCAACAAGAGTGAAACTCTGTCTCTAAATAAATAAATACAAAATTAGCTGGGCATGGTGGCGGATGCCTATAATCACAGCTACTTGGGAGGCTGAGGCAGGAGAATCACTTGAACCTGGGAGGTGGAGGTTGCAGTGAGCTGAGATCATGCCATTGCACTCCAGCCTGGGCAAAAAGAGTGAAAGTCTGTCTCAAAAAAAGAAAGAAATATGTCGCTTGTTTCTGTGGCATCTAACATAGCTGAGGAGGGCTGACTCTCGGTTCTGGATTTGTATCCAGTTTGTCATTTTGGTTTTTTGTTGGTTGGTATGTGTTTATTGTAACAATATTAAACATATTTTAAACATATTTTGGCCAGGCGCGGTGGCTCATGCCTGTAATCCCAGCATTTTGGGAGGACAAGGTGGGCAGGTCGCTTGAACTCAGAAGTTCAAGGCTGGCCTGGGCAAGATAATGAAACCCCATCGCTACAAAAAATACAAAAATTAGCTGGGCGTGGTGGCACATGCCTGCTGTACCAGCTGCTCAGGAGGCTGAGGTGAGAGGATCGCCTGTGCCCGGGAGATGAAGGTTGCAGTGAGCCAAGATGGTGCCATTGCACTCCAGCCTGGGCGACAGAGCCAGACTCTGTCTCAAAAAACAAAAAACAAAAAAACACCACTCCACTGTGGACAATAGCTTACCTGCGTCTTTGTACACTGATCTGATTAGTTCCATTAATTAAATATCAAAAATTGGAATTGTTGTCTCAAAAGGTATAAGTACAATAATACCTACATTTAAAAATGCATACAAAGGCTGGGTGCAGTGGCTCACACCTGTAATCCCAGCACTTTGGGAGGCTGAGGTGGGCGGATCACCTGAGGTCCGGAGTTCGAGACCAACCTGGCAAACATGGTGAAATCCCATCTCTAATAAAAATACAAAAATTAGCCGGGTGTGGTGGCCCATCTCTACTAAAAATACAAAAATTAGCTGGGTGTGGTGGCACATGCCTGTAGTCCCAGCTACTCAGGAGGCTGAGGCAAGAGAATTTCTTGAACCTGGGAGGCGGTGGTTGCAGTGAGCCGAGATCACACCATTGCACTCCAGCCTGGGCAGCAAAAACAAAACTCCATCTCAAAAAAACAACAACAACATACAAATAGACAAAATATACATAGAAATATATACACACATTAAAAATGGAATTACATGTATTGTTCTCATGAAAGCAGTGTATACCCATAAGAAACCACACAATACAGAAGTGGTCAACATGAATATCCCATGTGTCTAAATCTCATCCCACACCCTAGAAGAAGACTGTGTTTGGTTTCTCAACTTCAACACTTTTCTTTGTGAGTTCAGGGGTTTGCATATGGCACAGGGGCCTGTGGCTGATGTTACTAATCAATCCAGGCACTCTTACATCTGAGACTGGATGGAATGTCACAATCCTTCTTGGACAGTGCTCTGGACAGTCAGTTGGAGCTAGAACACAAGATCACATCTGTTGGCCATTCTTGTAACTTTGTCTTTCCATGATTTTAGATGGGTAGGTAGGCAGATAGATAGATAGACAGATAGATCGATAGATGATAGATAGATAGATAGATAGATAGATAGATAGATAGATAGATAGAATCTCCCTCAAATGAGTAAGTAGGCAGTGTGCATGTGAGTCCTTGAAAGTCTAAGAAAGGGCCAGGCACAGTGGCTCAGGCCTGTATTCCTAGCATTTTGGGAGGCCGAGGCGAGTGGATTACCTGATGTCACGAGTTCAAGACCAGCCTGGGAAACATGAGGAAACCCCATCATTACTAAAAATACAAAAATTAGCCTGGCGTGGTGGCATGCCCTGTAGTCCCACTACTTGGGAGGCAGAGGCACAAACGAGAACCGCTTGAACCCAGGAGGCATAGGTTGCAGTGAGCTGAGATCACGTCACTGCACTCCAGCCTGGGCGACAGAGCAAGGCTCCATCTCAAAAGAAAAAAAAAGAAAAAAAAAAAGTCTAAGAAAGGTCTTTTTTTCTCCCTGACTTCCATCTCCACCTTGGCATATGAATGATCATTCACATATGAAAAGCTTAAGTCAGTATTGTATTTGTGTCAAAATATTTTCCCTTGCAATTTGTAGATATGCCTTTTTAGTTTTCTCAGAGCATTTAGTGCTAGAGGAAACTCTGATGTAAAGCTAGTCCTTTTGTTGATACTCCGATTTTCTGTCTGGCTGTTTGCCATCCAGCTGTTTTTGAATGCCCCTGGCTCAGTGTCCAAAGGCTATTTGGGGCTGAGATTGTTGAGCACCTAAGGCAGTGACAGAGTGTGAGGGGACCTGAGAATGCTTCGATCCTCCCTGTACACTTTTTTTTCTTGGTGCCCTATGGCATGTTTTATAATTGATCTGTTCAAAACACTTCTCTTGTTTTATTTTAGTTACGTTTATCTCCATTCCTACTCTCTTCCTCCTCCTCCCCAAGACACAGCTTAATGTGTTTAATGTGTGTCCTTTCAAAAAAATGTGTTATTGGGCCGGGCGCGGTGGCTCACTCCTGTAATCCCAGTACTTTAGGAGGCCAAGGTGGGTGGATCACCTGAGGTCAAGAGTTCGAGACCAGCCTGGCCAACATGGTGAAACCCCGTCTCTACTAAAAATACAAAAATTAGTGGGGCGGTAGTGACATGCGCCTGTAATTCCAGCTACTTAGGAGGCTGAGACAGGAGAATCGCTTGAACCTGGGAGGCAGAGGTTGCAGTGAGCAGAGATCGTGCCACTGCACTCCAGCCTGGGCGACAGAGTAAGACTCCGTCTCAAAAAAAAAAAAAAAAAAAGAAGCGAAATAACTTAACAATTTTAATATTGGCCTGAATAATATATGTTGTCAAAATTAATTTTACCTATTTCTTTTTGTTTTGTAAAGTATGGATGCTAGAAAATTTTATATTAAGTAGTAATAATGCAGTTAGTACAAGAAGACGTCAAAATGTCTGACTGTTTTGAGATTGACTGAGGTTCAGTTTATTATTAATAGTTGGGATGGAAATAGGCCTACATGAAGTAAGGGATTTATCCAGAGAGCATGGATTCAGGTTCTTCCCTTGCAAATAACAGAAACCAATTCTGCTAACTTGTCCAAAAAAAAAAGGAAAAAAAAACTCTCGGGGTCGGGGCAGGGGGTGCCCTCTCAGCATCAGGAGCCGGCAGCTGCCTTTCCCTCCGGCACTTTTCCCTTTTCTCCGCTCTGTGTCGTAGGCGTGCCAATCCCCAGGAGAGAGGCGTGATAGGCCCAGCCTTTGACACGTGGGGAAACACAGGCCTGTGATTGGCTACCGCATGACACCCAAGGGACAAGTTGCTATGGCAACGCGTGGGCGCGCTGTGGGCTCGTAGAAGCCAGGTACGGACGCTGAACAGGCGAAGACCCGAGATGTCCTTTGCAAGGGTCCCAGAACTCGCCAGTGGCTCAGTCCTCCTCACTCCCAGAACTGCTCCTCCACACATGCGATGGCTTTTAATAAATATTTGAGTCACTCCCACTTCCACAGTCTCTGCCCCTCCAGGCTCCACGTGCTCCTGGGTTCGTTTGGGTCGTTTTTGTCCCATAACTTTGGGCCAGAGGAGATCTGGATTTGGGCACAGAGGGAGATCAAACTCGGGTGGGACATCCAGTCATGCTGTCTGCTTTGTTTCCAGGGGTCTTCACGGCTTCTCTGCCCAGGGGCCAGAACCGAGGAGGCCAGGAGGGCTGCTGGGGCTAAAGGGTCTAAGGACCTCGTTGCACACGCTACCAGGAGCAGGGGCATGGAGCACAGTGAGGGGGCTCCCGGAGACCCAGCCGGTACTGTGGTGCCCCAGGAGCTGCTGGAAGAGATGCTTTGGTTTTTTCGTGTGGAAGATGGTAAGTGGTGAGAGATTGACGGCAGGGGTGGGGGTGTGCCCCTCAACACAGAGCAGAGTTTGGCTGAAGGCCCTGACACTGTCGTCCCCTCCAGGTCAGGCGGTACATTTCCTCCAAGACAGGGAATCAGTCGGGGTGTCTCAGTACCCAGAAGGGTCTGGCTGGACCGCCCCTTCCTTTTCTCAGGGTGTGGTTGCTTATTTATACAGCCCTCCAATCATCACAACATTTATTAAGCTCCTACTCTGTACCAGACACTGTTCTCAGCACTGGGGCGACAATAGTGAATAAAACACAAAAATCTCTGCCTTCATGGAATGTACATTCTAGTGGGGATTAAAAATGAACAACTAAAACGCATAGTGCGTTGGTGATGAATAATAAAAAGAAAAATTAAACAGAGAAAGAGAATAGGAAGTATGCAACAAGGGCAGTAATGTGGTCAAGGAAGACCTCACTAAAAAGGTGACATTTTTATCATCAGGAAGGTGACTTGCAGGAAACTAAGGAAATAATTAGCTATGCAAATTATTTGGGGGAGGAACATTCCTGGAGGGAGGACAGCAAATGCAAGAGCTCTGAGGCTGGACCCTGCTTCATTTGGGTACAGCATGGACAAATCTTGAGTAGCCACATTCAGTTTAGTCACTTCATGTATTATCTGTGGGCAGTTGCCATTCCTTCCACCCTTCTCCCTGCCTTCTTTCTTTCCTTTTTCTTTTTTTTTTTCTTCTTTTTTTTCTTTTGCCATTTTTTTGAGGCAGGGTCACTCTGCTGCCCAGGCTGGAGTGCAGTGGTGCAATCTTGGCTCACTGCAAGCTCTGCCTCCTGGATTCAAGTGATTCTCATGCCTCAGCCTCCTGAGTAGCTGGGATTACAGTGTATGCCACCACACCCGGCTAATTTTTGTATTTTTAGTAGAGACAGTGTTTCACCATGTTGGCCAGGCTGGTCTTGAACTCCCGACCTCAGGTGATCCACCTGACTCGGCTTCCCAAAGTGCTGGGATTATAGGCGTGAGCCACTGAGCCCAGCCTTCTTTCTTTTCCTTGTGCTCCGCAGGTCCAGCCCCTGGCAAAACTGAAGATTGTAAAGTTTATCTTGGCCCACCTGTCTCCTGCCCTCCATAGGCCTCTGCCCTTCACCCCTGTTGCCCCACTATTATTTAACAGCAGTACTGTCTCCTCCATTAGATTAGGGCTTCTCCAGAGTAGAGACTGTGTCTTCCACCCTCCCACCTGTTAGACTGGGAGTGCCCCAGGGCAAGGGGCCCATCTTTGATTAGGGTCTCCACGCAAAGGACAGTTGATGCTGTAAGCTGGGTCTGAGCCCAGGCCCCAGCTGTTAGCGGGCTTGAGAGGTGCCTGGCCATTCCTCAGGGCTCTGTCCTGTGTGTCCTTCCCCAGCATCTCCCTGGAATCATTCCATCCTTGCCCTGGCAGCTGTGGTGGTCATTATAAGCATGGTCCTCCTGGGAAGAAGCATCCAGGCAAGCAGGTGAGGAGCTGGTCCTGGGGGGATGGGGTGGTCTCTGTGGGGTAGAGGCCCTGCCTTCCCAGAGGGAAATCTAGAGAGGGGTCACTTAGGGATCATTGCTGTCCACCCTTTGGGACAGCAAAATTCAGTCTTCAGTGTCCTTCGAGAACCCAAAGCTGTTAAAAACAAACAAACAAACAAACAAACAAAAAACAGCAACAGTCCCTGATTACCACCCCCTGGCCCTGGACAGGAAGCAGGCATGACCTGGAGGAGTGTAGCTATTCAGAAGGCGAGCTTGCCCCTCTCACCCTATCAGCACACATGCACCTCAGCAAAGTCAACTCAGAGATGAGTGGCTGTACAGCAGACCTGTTCCCCCTACGACCCAGCCAGAATCTCTAGGCAGACAGCTTACCACCGCTGGGTCCCTCCACTATGGCCAGGAAGTCTAGGGGTACCTTGAATAAAACCAATCTGGAGAGAGGACAGACACATGGGAGTTATTAAGGAAGTGGGCAGTGGGAGCCAATGAAGGTGGCTGGGGGAGGGGAGTGATGTGTACACGATGGGGTTTTAGAAACATGACTGGTGTTGTGCCTAGGCTGGTTTGGAGAAGGAAACACCTAGAGGCAGAGAGATTAGTTAGAAATTTCCTGCAGTAGTGTGAGGGATGAGGTGTGAGGTGACAAGGACCTATGCTAAGTAGGATGACAGTCCAAGGTCAGAGACAGTGTGGTTAGGTGAAAAGAACACAGGATTCAAGAGTCAGGAGGCTTAAGTGCACACACTAGCTATGTGCATCCTTGGCTTTTTTTTTTTTTTTTTTTTTGACACAGTCTCTCTCTTGCCCAGGATGGAGTGCAGTGGCGCAATCTCGGCTCACTGCAACCTCTGCCTCCCAGGTTCAAGTGATTCTCCTGCTTCAGCCTCCCAAATAGCTGCAATTACAGGCACAACCACACCCAGCTAATTTTTGTATTTTTAGTAGAGATGGGGTTTTGCCATGTTGGCCAGACTGGTCTCAAACACCTGGCCTCAAGTGAGCCACCCGCCTCAGCCTCCCAAAGTGCTGGGATTACAGGTGTGAGCCACTGCACCTGGCCTCCTTGAAGCACATTTCCTCACATGGAAGGTGCGGGGGTGGCAATGATACTTGAGCTCACAGGTGACAGTAAGGATTCCTTGAGATGACACACACGCAAGGGTAAGCCATTTCTCTGTTGAAGGAATATCCAACCATTGCCGCTTCTCCTCTAGTAGCTCCCAAACTGCATATAGGATTTTCCCCTTAGACTCTTTAAGCCATTTGGGGGACCCAGTCCTGCCCCAACCACTCAGCCCCCCTCATTAACACTGTTCCCTGTCCCCCCAGAAAAGAAAAGATGCAGCCACCAGAAAAAGAAACTCCAGAAGTCCTGCATTTGGATGAGGCCAAGGATCACAACAGCCTAAACAACCTAAGAGAAACTTTGCTCTCAGAAAAGCCAAACTTGGCCCAGGTGGAACTTGAGTTAAAAGAGAAAGATGTGCTGTCAGTTTTCCTTCCGGAGGTACCAGAAACTGAGAGCTAGTGAGGGTTCAGAGAAGCCCCATCCTAAGCCAGGCACATGATGTGGGCTCAGCTCAGTGGCCTGAAACCTCTCAGGTTTTAGAGTCTCTCCCAAGAAGCCGCTTTTTTCTTTTTCTTTCTTTTTTTTTTTTCTTAGCAGATACAATGAATGAACTGCAAGCAAACTAAAATTCTGTTATTAAAAAAAATATTTTATTAAAATGCTCCTGGAAGTGAGCAGGTGGTATTGCATAGTTTGTTCAGATGGCAGTGGTACACACACACATACACACACAAGTGGCCTGGAGCAAAAGTGCAAAATCCGTAGCTGGCCTGTGGGTCGGGAAGCCTGGCTAGGACTCCACGCATGTGGTCTTGAGTAGTTCACAGCCCCCCTCTGACCTCAGCTCCTCCATTTACAGAATGAGTCCGAAGACTGGGTCAGAGATGCTGTTTGCAATCCAACAGTAGTCCTGAGACTGCTGAGAAGGGAAGGAGCAGGCCTCCAGGCCCAGAATCCCCTTCCCAATCCTTCCACCCACCAGGACCCTCTCTCCTTTCCCTGCTTGTCTGCTAAGAGTCTGTGCAAGACTTCCCTGGGACCTGGCGTGTGGTAAACAAAATCAGACAACTACCACACTGCCTGCCTTGGACAGCCTTTTCTTGCTAACAGTGGGATCTCAAAGGTGTGTCCTGATCCCATGTCTGAGCCATGCTGTCTTAGTATAAGCTGCGGTGACACCACCAAATAACATATGCAAAATTTTGCCTTATTAACCCAAAATGCTTTAGGTTCTAAAGTGGGCTTTGAACACTCAGACTCATTGCTGAGGGTCCTGGGTCCTGCCAAACCAGATGACAAATGGGTATACTGTGTTTCTACCTGCAGGGGGGCAGGCCCTGTAGCCCCTGGATGGGTCTGATGCTGCTGTGGGCTCCCTGGAGCCCTGGGTAACTCACTGGAGTGACAACTTTCTTCTGCAGCCTGGATCATTAAGCTTGAGGGAGCTGATGCTGAGGTTCTTTGGACAGAGTGCTTAACAGTGGGAAAACACATGGGGAATCTGTCTGCTGATCAAAGAACTCTGGGGCTCCTTACATTGGACAACCTACAGTCCCTCCCTTTTATCCTCATTGAGACGCCAAGTGTTGGAAATACCCCTTCCTGGGGCTTCTGTCCATTGGATTATTTTAACTAGATTTTCCTTGGATAAACTGTGGGGTTTGTAGCCTGGGCCTTCTGTGAAGTCAGCAGATGACAGGAGGGCCAGGCTCTGGCCTCTGAAACTGCAGCCGCCCTGCCTTTCCCGTCCACCAGGTGGCACAAGGACCCCAGGCTGTCATTCCGCAGGCTGTTCTCGGGGCTGACATTGACAGAGCTATCCACCCAGACCATCCACTAAGGCCACAGCTGGCCCAACTGTAGCTGGAGCAGGAAGAGCTGATGGCAGCAGGATAGACACTGCAATTTCTTCCTACTTAAGGCTGACCCCAGGTCTCTGGGTTGTCACAGTGGCTGTTTCCCTCTACGGCCACAGACGCGGTGGTTACCATGAAGACCAAGGCCTGGAGGGAACAGAAGCAGCATCCCTGCCTGCCACTCCAGCTCACACAGTGAATTGAGTGTAGGGACACTGCTTGGTGCTGGAGGCGGGGTCTGCTGTCCATCAGACGGAAAGGCCGGTGGTGAGAAGCCAGCCCCTGTCCCGCTGCAGTCCTGTCCAGCCACCGAGCCTAGGCTTCCTGGGGAAGGGCCCTTAGAAGATCTTGAAGCCCTTCAGGAGGGTCAGGGTAGGCGCCTTGCGCTTGCTCTGGGCCCGGGATGACTTCACGGTGACCAGCTTGGCCTGGGCCACAGTGGGCATCTCCTTCAGGCTGACGGTGGAGAGCGTGTTGAAGGTGCAGCTGGCCAGCCCATGCCGGGCGGTGAGCGGGGCCTGGTGGGGCAGGGCCCTCTCCTCGGAGATGAAGAGGGGCCGAGTCAGGGGGCTCTTCTCCAGCTCCCGCCGTGCCTCTCGCACTGCCTCATGGAAGACATGCTGCACGTGCTCAAAGTCCAGACAGGCAGAGACCTCGAAAAACAGGCACCCAAACCTGCCTGCCAAAGCCACACCCTCTGCCTTGGTGACTTGCCTGGTGAGGAAGCAGTGTGAGGCAGGGAGTTAGGAGCAGGCTGTGCCAAGTCAGGCAGACCAGCTCCTACACCCAGCGCCCCATGGACTAGCTGGGTGGCCTGGGGTCATCTTCACCTCTCTGAGTCTCAGCGTTCTTATCAGTACAGTGGGTTACTGCCCTCTGCCTCTCAGGGTTGTTAGGATTACGAAAGACAATTTGTTTCAAGTGCGTAGCACAGTACCTGGCACAGAGTCAGTGCTCAATAAATGGTAGCTGATGTCACCCAAGCCAGAATTTTGGGATGAGGATAAGGGTAAGAAGCTACTCCAAATCCCCTATGCTAGACCCTGCCTGTGGCTGAAGGAAGCAGGCCATTCCCAGCCTCATCTCTTCTCTACCCCATCGTGGGTCCCTGGGGCAGGAAACAGGCCACCCACAGCTCTGGCTTGTGGGATCAGCTCTAGAGAGAAGCAGTCGTTTGGACTGAAGGGTTAGACCATAGAGGTGACTCTAGAAGCCTGTGGTTGGCAGAGTTCTCAGGGCTCCTGGGGTTTGTGTTTGTGAAAATTCATTATTCAAGCCCCCACAATGACAAAGTTGCAGATTCAAGCTCATCATAAAAGCAAATAATAAAACCAGGGCAGAGGCAGGAGAGGGCAGGGGGGACAACATTTCATGGTGAGGAGGGCAAAAGGAGAGAGGGGGCAACACCTATTCTGCCTTGGTCCTACACCACCTCCCGTGAAGGGAGGATAGAATATCCGGAACTTGGGAAGGTCCTGGAGGCTTCTGACCTGAAAGCCATGGGAATCGAGGCGGGAAGAAAAAGAAGACTGGCTCTTGCATAGGTCGGATGTCTAGAAGAGGGAAGAGATGGGGGGGGTCCCTGAGGTCCTGGGGCCAAGACTCCACTGGCTGGATCTTCCTGACCTACTGCTGAGCTGTCCCACTGCCCATTCCCGAGGATAATGGCACAGCCACTAGATGAGAGGAGGCACTCGAGTGGGCCATGGTGGGAAAAGTTTCTGAGCCCAAGGCTGACCTGGCAGGAGCAGGGGCTGAGAGTGGGCTAGCTTCCCAGAGTGCCACTCCATGGTGGGGGGCGCGGTCTGAGAGAGAGTGAGTAACTGGGACAAAAAAGAGTCAGAGGCATCGGATCTATTCCCCACCCTGGGCTGGTTGCCCTGGTGCCAGTAAGCTCACCGCTTCCTGAGGAACCCTTTTGGAAAGAACACTTGCTATTATTTGCTTTTATGATGAGCTTGAATCTGCAACTTTGTCATTGTGGGGGCTTGAATAATGAATTTTCACAAACACAAACCCCATGTGTGCGTGCATGTGTGTGAGTGGGTGACAGAGGCACAGAACATTGTCCTTTTTCTTATTTTGTTGCATCCTAGGGAAAATTTTATCAGTGGCTTGGGAAGCATCAACCTAACCCACATTTTACCCTTTTAACAGTGAGACAGTCGTGGGAGACAATGGCCAATGCTCAGCTAAAAGTTAGACTTCCTGTGCTTCCCAGAATCCTAATCTACTAAACTTGGGACTTGATCGAAGAATGAAATAGGAATACATTGCCCTGAGTTGTTTTTAGGGAACGGGTGGGATCAGCTTCATTTGAGCATGTATTCTTTGTTATTTGCTCCCAAACCATTTTAGACAATCCCTTTGGCAAAGATTGGGGTCAAAAGAGTGATCTGTAGCTTTTTTCCCCGTACTGAAAACTGGCCTACTCACAATCCAGTCTTCTGACCCCTAAGAGGGTCTGCGATTCCTCAAAGACTACCTTCAGCAGCTTTCAGGTCACGTGACTTCCCTCATTCTCTGAGACACAATTTGCCTAGGTCTGAGGGCTTGGCCACATTTGAAGGCCTCTCACCATAGTCCCCTTTCACGGTCCCACACCTCTCTTTTTCCCACTGCCCATCTGACCCGTTCTAAACAAAGGGTCCCCTCCTTGCTAACACCAGTCAATGTGCCCTTGGGGCCTAGGGAAGCAGGACTGACCAACCGTGAACAGGGAGGGATGAGTGGCTGGTGGAAGGGGCTATCCCTTGCAGGTAGACTGGCCACAGAGGACAAAGGTCAGTGCTGGAGAAATCCAGTGGCGTTACTCATCAAGTTCAGGCATCACAGCGTCAAATGCTTCAGGGCCAGGCAGACAACTTGAATGTGTGGAGAGGGTGGAGGTAAACCACGGGGAGTGGTGAGGCCTGGGGTCGGCTGGAGAGAGCGTGCCCCACCTCAAAGCATTCCAGTTCTAGGTCTTTTAAGACACTATGCCAGCCAAGCAAAATATGGCTGCAGTATTCTTCAGTAATGCGTCCTCTGGCCCAGTCTCTGACCTCCGATTCGAGTCCAACCCTTTCTAAGAGAACCTGCTCTCAGCCCAGCCAACTGTGGGAGTGAGAGTCGGAGGCTGGGTCTGGGTGAGGTGAGAGCCAGTTGGACCAGAGCAGACACCTGACCAAGGAGCCCATCAGAGCCTCTCTCCTTAGAATTGGAATTGGGCACTAGACCAGTCAGCTGCTGGGAGTGAGACCGGAAGGTCAGATAGACTCATGCAAGAAGGGTGAGTCCAAGAGAATCCACAGAGACCTAAGAGCGCGGAAGGAGCTGCCACTCTTCTGACTTGCAGGGTGCAGTTGCTGTGTGACCCAGAAGCGTTTCCCTTCAAGTCCTTGGCTGCCTGGAAGACCAACATCTACCATACCCTTACAACATAATCCCTTTAGCCGGGCACGGTGGCTCACGCCTGTAATCCCACACTTTGGGAGGCTGAGGCAGGTGGATCATGAGTTCAGGAGTTCAAGACCAGCCTGGCCAAAAAGGCGAAACCCCATCTCTACTAAAAACACAAAAATTAGCCGGGCGTGGTGGCAGGAACCTGTAATCCCAGCTACTGGGGAGGCTGAGGCAGGAGAATCACTTGAACCCAGGAGGTGGAGGTTGCAGTGAGCAGAGATGGTGCCATTGCACTCCAGCCTGGGTGACACAGTGAGACTCTGTCTCAGAAAACAAACACACACACAAACAAACATATAATCCCTTCTACCACAATTCAAGGGGATGACTGTTCTTAGCAGCCCACTAATCCCTAAAGATGCCACCTGCCCTTACAAGTGAAGAAAGCGAGCTCTGGAGATAAGGGCCAAGCAGGCTGTGCTCACCTGTACTGAGCCATGTCCAGCTTGTTGCCCAGCAGCAGGGCAGGGATGCTGCGCTGTGTCTCCTTCGCGTGCAAGGCAAGCAGCTCCAGATAGCTGCTGCTGCTATCAAAGCTCTGGCGGCTGTCGACGCTGTACACCACCAGGAAGGCATGGGCCCAGTTCAGGTAGCGCTCGCAGTTCCTGGGGGTGTCCTGGGGTGAAGGAGAGAAGCCCCGCCAGGGGGCAGAGGAGGTTGGGGTAAAGGCCTTCACCTGAGCCACCCAATCCCACCTCCCCACTCCCCGGTCTTTGTATATTGTTTCTCAGCAGAGCCCTTTCAAAGGGGCACTTGAGTGTGGATTTGGCTTGGTGTGAAAGGAGACATTGTCTCATGAACCTCCCTCCCACCACCCAGCCAGAGACTTGGAGACCTTGGCCCCTTGGGCCCAGAGCCAAAGACTCTGGCATGCTCCCTACAGAGACCTGGCTGTCCCTGGGCACCGCTGGTTTTGGGTTGAGTTCATGCTGCCCCTTTGGCTTCTGAGAGTAACTGGCATCCAGCCTTGGCAGGGGGTGGTGAGGACATGGGGGGAGACTTGTGTGTGGGAGAGACCTGGGCCGAGGGGCTCTCACCAGGAGCATCTGTGTAGACAGGTGTGCACCTGTCTCCTCGTGTGCACAGGCACAGAGCCCCACAGCACAGGATCTCCGAGCAGATGCCAGCAACCATCATGTCTCTCCAGGCCCTGTCCCATCCTTCTCATTTGGCAAAGGAAGGATTCAGACCCAGAGAGGTCAAGTGCCTCATTCAGGGTTACACAGCAAAGTTGAGCTTAAAAGGCATCTAAATGCCTATCTGAGGTCCCGCACTCTGGGCCAGGACTTCTCAGGAGGCTATACTGACTCACAGCAGTGCATAGGTAATGGAGGTAATGTTACCAGGTCTGCAGTGTCCATGACCCTCAGGTGGACAGGCTGGTGGTCCACAGTCTCCTCGGAGCTGTAGGTGTCCTCTACAACACAGATGGTTAGCCAGGTCAGACACAGTGCCTTGGGTGTAAGTTTGAGCTTCCCTCTGTGCTAGACTCCTGTGTGGCCTTGGGGGACCTTAGCAGCTGCTCTGGGGCTGGGACCACTGGAAAGTCCTTGGTTCTCACCCACATGGAGGCTACAGGCAGAACCTCCCACCAAGGAGATGCTGCTCCACCTGCAGGGCTCAGCGTCAGTGGTCACTCACAGACCACACCTCGGGGGTGGGTCTGTGTTCTGGATCCACACACAAAACCAGCAGGATAGAGTCGAGTGTGTGGCCCCTAGACCCTGTTAGCAGCACAGGCTGGCTCAGGAGCAGCACTGCTAGCCCCTCTATCCCAGAACCCCAGGCTTTCCCACTCTCTTCCCCTACAACCAACCTCCTGTCCCCAGTGGGAGAAGAGACAAGGGAAAAGAGAAGTACATAATACAATGGAAGGAATGGCAGTCAGACCCCTTTTAGAAGTTCCGAGAAGGTTTTACAAATAATCCTTGTCAACATGACAGCAGGGGAGTCTAGTGTAGTCAGAAGTTTTCAGCTGGAGAATGTGGTATTAAACCCAATGTCAGCTGCTTTTTAGCTTTGTGACTTGGCCAAATCACTTCAGCTCTCTGAGGCTGTTTCCTCATTTTAAAATGGGAACACTGTGATAACATTACTAACAGTTTCCAAGTCTTTCCTTTGTCCCAGGCGCTGTGCTAAGTGCTTGACATTAGCTCATTTAACGGTCCCATCTCCCAGGGCTCTGTAAGAACTGGATGGGCCCCCCAGGCATGGGGCCTGGCTCACCATACACGCCTGGTGAGGGCAGTGGGAATGATGGTGTTCCAAAGTTAATAGGGCAGGATCACATTCCCAGGTGATTTTTTTTTAACTTTTGAAATAACTTTAGACTGACATGGAAGTTGTAAAATAGTACAGAGTTCCCGTGTACTCTTCCCCCAGCTTCCCCCAGTGTCATCACCTTACATAACCATAGCCCAATGATCAAAAAGAAATTTACATTGATACCATACTATGAACCAAACTAGTGACCTTATTTGAATTTCCCGAGTTGTTACTTTTTTTATATATATGGTTCTCATGATCTCAAATCTGAGAAAGCAGCAAGTGGCCAGGCATGCAGAGGACCTTGCGGCCATGTTGGCAGTCATTCTCTGCACCCCCAATCTGTGCCTGTGTCATTGGCCCACATGTGTGAGTGCACTTGGTTATCACCTTTCCCTAGGTGTCCCCTGCCCCTAGTGACCGTAAAGAAGACACCTTTTGGCAGAACTGGGGTGGTCTCTGCCTTCCTGGCAGCATCTGCTGTGAGAGGGCACGCCCCCAACCCTGGCTGAATTTATAGTCAAACACTTCTTTCTGAGGGCCACTGGCAGCCAAGCTGGCCTGGACACACTCCAGGTCCACTAGCATCCAGCATGAATCACAGACAGCTTCTTGTCCCCAGCCTGCTTTGGGGACTTGGATAAATAGCTGCTCTTATGCAAAGACAAAAAAAATCTAATGGAAACTATGTTCCAAATGTTTAACTATATTTGGTCCAAGAAGAGCTGCCCCTAGATGCTTACATCTCTTTCAGATCTGTCTTTATTTTCCAGTCAAAGATGTCAGATGCACCCCTTTTAGGAGTTCCCCTCAATGGGCGCAGTGTCCTGCCCAGCCCAGTGAAAGGCGCTAGCCCAACCTTGGTCTCCTGCCCACAGCATGACAGCCTTTCAAGGTTGCTGTTAGCTCCATTGTAGAGAGATGGCAAGGTGAGGCCCAGAGAAGGGATCTCACCCAAGGCCACACAGCACCTAATCAGCAGAAGGAACTTGAACTCAAGGCTTCCAGGCTGGGCTGTGTTCACAATGGGACCCCCTCACCCCGTGACTGCTCAGTGAATCAGCCCACCCTCCAGCTCTGTCTGGGCAGAGTACAAGGGAAGACCAGAATCGCCCAGTCTGGTGGGGATGTGGAACATGCCTGCATGAGCTGGAAGAAGCCTTGGAGCTCATACTGTCCAGCCTCCCTTTACAGAAGTGACAGGCCTCAGGGGCTGGGGCAGGAGTGAGGGGCTCCTTTCCCAGTCACAGTAATGTCCAGACTTCCTATCACCAAGTCCCTGCCTCAGAGTACTCTGGTGTCCTTAAATATATGGGTTTCCTAACACCTGGTTGTAATTAATATCCTGTGGACTTTTGGGTAGAGAGAAGAGTCATTTCCCAAAGTTTTGAATTTGCCAATGTTTTCCTCTCATTTACAGTAATAATTTTTAAATGGCACCACAGAAGCTCACGTCAGAGTGTATACAGGGTGCTGCCTCAGAAATGGTGCCTATGTCAGGCCGGGCGTGGTGGCTCACACCTGTAATCCCAGCACTTTGGGAGGCCGAGGCGGGCGGATCACAAGGTCAGGAGTTCTAGACCATCCTGCTGAACACGGTGAAACCCCGTCTCTACTAAAAATACAAAAAACTTATCCGGGCATGGTGGCAGGCACCTGTAGTCCCAGCTACTCGGGAGGCTGAGGCAGGAGAATGGTGTGAACCCGGGAGGTGGAGCTTGCAGTGAGCCGAGATTGCGCCACTGCACTCCAGCCTGGGTGACCAAAAAAAAAAAAAAAGAAATGGTGCCATGTCCTCGCTGGAGGAGAAGGAGAGCAAGAGGAGTGAGAAGCTGACATTCTTCCCTGGCTGAGCCAGATGAGGCACCCTCAGCCCTTCTGGGAGAGGAGAATATTCTCCTGGAGATGCCTGCCCACTCCTGCGGGGCTCAGCACAGGCAAAGCCCTTCCACAGACACTGCATCTCTCAGCTACTACCAGCTCTAACAGCCACACCCCAGAAAACGGTGCAATTCTTACACAGCCAGAGCACAGGCTATTGGTCCCATCTTCCAGATGGGGAAACCGCAGCTCAGAGGGCCCCATGCCACACAGACCTCTGACTCCAGGCCCTCTATGACATGAGGCTGCCCCTAGCGGAGAGCAACTGGAGCCATGCCTCATCTTCCTTTGTGCCTGAGGGTCTCCATAATCTTAAGGCAAATCACTGAGCCCTCTCTTCCTCCATTTCTCCACCTATAAAATGAGGATCGTGATAGGAGCTCTTCTTTAAAGGGTAATCCTAAAACCAAAATTTACCACCCCCCCCAGTTAAACCCTCATCTACACTGAGGCTAGTACTGTGCTACCTGCTGGAAATGGGAATGAATCTCCACCCTCAAGGCTCACCAAATGAACTCAGGCTCTCAGAAGACCTAGGAAGGGCTTAGAGAGTTGTTTTACCAGCATTGCTGATGGCTAGCTCCCCAGTGGAATGTGGAGGCCTTTATCCACAGAAGGAAAGGTTCTCATCTCAGTCTCTGCTGCTGCTGGAACCAACAATGGGACAGTGGCCGGAATGTTTAGACCCCTCCTAGCAGAACCTTCGAGGAGTGGCACTGGCCTCCCAGAGAGTCTGAGGGGAGAATGTCTGGTTGGCTCTCTGACTCGTGGGCTGTCAGTGTAGTGTGAGAGACCACAGGCCAATGGGACTGACCACTGTGGGGCTGCTCACTTCCCAGACAGTCTGCCCACGCATTCCACTACCAGGTCAGAACTCCAAAATTACTCAATCAGGAGGCTCAAACCACCACCCTAATAGGCTCATCCGGTGGGACCCTGTGACAGTATCGATTGGAAGGCAGGGAGGAAGACAGACTGGAGGTGAGATGCCAGGAAAAATACAAGATGCCCAGTTAAATCTGAATCTCAAAAAAAAAGAAGGAATAATTTTTGGTATAAGCATTACCCATGCAATATTTGAATTAGGCCGAATATGTCTTTTGAGTCCCTGTCCTTGGGAATTCCCCTTGTCCTTTCCCAGACACTGTGTCTGCTTGTGTGCCTTTCCTTCCTGTCCTCCCACCTCACCTCTGTCCTCAGTTTCTCCACCCCATCTCTATTCCATGCTCTGGCCTCTTCCAACACCTCGCCGGCCAGTGCACCATTGCATCCTGTGTCCTCCTCTCTCTGGAGCTGACCTCTGCTAATCAAAGGGCCTCCTCTGGGTGACCTTGGCCCAGAGTCTTCAGCTCCTTGGGCCTGTTTCCTCCACTGTAGCACTGAAGGGCTGTGCCAAGGCACCGGGGGTCAAGCAGAGCTTCGAGGAACAAATCTCTTAGGGACTGTAACCATGTCACCTGCCCTGCATCCCTGACTTACCCATGGGAACCCCTTTGCTCTCTCTGTTTGACACCCTAGGGTTCTGTTTAAAATCTGGAAGAAGGGATTCTGCTACCTAAGGAAAAGCTTTTTTAAACCAGGGGACTAAATAGCCCTGATGTCTCTGCCTGCTGCAACACTGGTGCTGGACTCCAGCCTGAACTAAGGGGCTGGGCACCACTAGGGTAAGGAGCTCTCCCCTCCAGGTGCGGCAGGAGCACTGTATCAGGGGCCTGCTGCAGGGAGCGCAGGGGGTTTCCACTGTGTCACAAAGCCTTGGGCTTCTTTGGAGGGCTCTCAGGGGTCCCATGAATGCTTTAATTGATTTTTATGAATGGGGAAAATAATCCAAGACTGCAACACCCATTTTCTAAAGGCTAAGATCATCCAGACACCTTATGGCTCTCAGTGAACAGTTTACAATAGACAAATGTTATACATGTGAGCTTTAAGCAACATTTATACTAATAAAATCCTGCTTTGATTTGTTTTAGAAGGGAATCTAAGCTATTGTGTATGGGAATCCATTTGAGGAGGAAGGAAAAGCAAAAATGCATTGAATGCCTACTGTGGGTCAAGTACTAGGCTGGATCTTTTACATGGGCTATTTCTTTAATCCTCACAGCAATTCTCTGTTTTTTAATGCCCATTTTACAGATGAGGAAACAGTAGCTCAGAGAGGTTAGCTGACTGGCTCAAGGTTGCCAATAAGGAGCAGAGCCAGGTAGGATTCAAACCCAGCTCTGACTGACACCGAAACGTTCCTTTTTCCAATATACCATGATGCAGCGATGAAAACAACAGTTGTTTTCTCATACGGTTAAAAAACTGGTTCAGAAGCCAGCACCACTAGAGAATTTCTCGAATGTCCTGCCCAGCTTTTCTGGAAGAGAACACTGAGTGACCATCTTGAAGAATAATACCTATTTGTTTTTGAGTTTTTTTTTTTTTTTTTAGACAGAGTCTCCCTCTGTCGCCCAGGCTGGAGTGCAGTGGCACTACCTTGGCTCACTGCAATCTCCGCCTCCCGGCTTCAAGCAGTTCTCCTGCCTCAGCCTCCCTAGAAGCTGGGATTACAGGCACACACCACTGCGCCCAGCTAATTTTTGTATTTTTAGTAGAGACAGAGTTTCACCATGTTGGCCAGGCTGGTCATTAACTCCTGACCTCAGGTGATCCACCCACCTCAGCCTCCCAAAGTGCTGAGATTACAGGCATTAGCCACCGCACCCGGCCCGAGAATAATACCTGTTTGGATGTGGATGTCTTGCTATGTTTATTTTTATTTTTTTAAGTTTCTTCACACCTCATATTTTAGGGTAAATCAGCCTCTCTTAGTTCTGTGAATTAAGCCAACCCCCCAGTTGTCTGGGGTGGGCTGTGGAAGTGGTATTTCTGACACTTAAAACATTTTCCCCCATGGGCTGGGTCATCCTGGCGGCTTCTCCCTTCTGTCCCCAGACATGCAGTCCTGGTCAGTGCCCACTCACGGGGTAGGTCCCAGGGGAGCACTCCAGGTGGGGCGCAGGCAGCAGAAGGTATGGGGAGTAGTTTCTTACCCAAGTTGGGGTCATATTCACTGATAAACCTCTTGGTCAGAAACTTCACGGTCAGGGCTGCAAGAAGCAGAAAGAGGTTGGCTCCATCTCTGCGGCCATGTCTAGCTGCTGGCCCCTCTTTAAGGCAGGCCTTATCTAACCTCTGTGATCCCCGGCTGACACCAAGCTCAGCTCTCCCAGAGAACGAAGCTAGGGAACTGAGGAATTGGTTTGAGAGGCTCAGAAGGAAACCAGAACTACGGGGAGCCAAGTGTCTCTAATTGCACCGTGGGAATTTTTTTTAATGGCAAGGAAAGCAATGAGTGGCGAGCCTAAGGGGTGTTTGTGAAGGTATGAACTCAGGGGTCAGGACCCATGCAACCATTACCCTAGAGTCAGCCTGGTGAAACCTCAACTGAAGGGAGGTGTCGCCCACCCCGGACAAGTCACAGAGATTCTGAAGTGTGGGGCTATTTACTCCAGGCTTTGGCTACAAGCCAAAAACACAGGAAGAGCAGAGTTGATTGCAGTGGTTGATCTTTGGGAAGGGTATAAATCCCCAAGCGCCTGGGCTTTCCAGGTAAGGTCCAGGTGAGGTCTGTGTCCCAAAGAAACACACTCTGGTCCTGGTCTCCCACATCGCAAGTCTTGGCCTCTACACTCATCACGGGTATCTGAGCAGAATGTAAAACTCAAGAATTAAGCTCTCTTTGGTTCAGAGTGTAGCCACATAAAGCAAGGACCAGCCAACTACTATACTGGACCCTCAAAAAGTAATGTTCACTACTGCTTGTTTGGAAAGAAAGAAAAGAAAAGAGAAGAGAAGAGTAGAGAAGAGAAGAGAGAGAAGAAAAGAAAGAAAGAGAAAGAAGAAAGAGAGAGAAAGCAAAGAAAGAAAGAAAAAGAAGAGGAGAGGGATGGAAGGGAAGGAGGGAGGGAGGGAAAAGAGAACAAGAAAAAGGAAGGAAGAAAAGAGAAAGAAACAAAGACAGAAAGAAAGAAAGAAAGAAAGAAAAAGAAAAAGAAAGAAAGAAGGAAGAAAAGTAATGTGATGCCTGTAATTCCAGTGCTTTGGGATTGAGACCAGCCTGGGCAATGCAGTGAGATTGTATCTCTAAAAAAATTGAAAAATTACCCAGGCATGGTGGTATGCCTGTAGTCCTAGCTACTCAGGAGGCTGAGAGGGAAGATCACTTGAGCTCAGGAGTTTGAGGCTATAGTGAGTCATGATCGCGCCACTGTACTCCAGCCTGAGTGACAGAGACACTGTCTTAAAAAAAAAAAGTGACATTGTGAATAAAATCCTTAAAATTCTTTCCTAGGATTCCTAACAGTGTCAGTTTGCAAACTAATACCCAGGGAATACATATTTTAAAATTTAAATTCTTTCTTTTATGTAGTCACTGGCTAAACGGTGCCAGTTACAGAGCTATGGATAACAATCTGATTCTCAAAGGGCAAATCTTTCAAAGGAAGAGGGTAATCCCTTCTGTAGGAAAACCAGATTCAGAGTCCCCTCTCTGGGGGTGGGGCTGGCTTCAAAATCAGAGAGTAGTCCCCCAGTGAGTCTTACAGAACACTCTGGGGAGGAAACCCACAGCCAGCTGAGCTTGGGTTGGCCATCACTAATGGCTAAAACTGGAAAAACAGCCAGTGGAGGACCCCTTCTGCCCTCCCTCCTTCAGCCAGTCAGGAGTGGCATAGTTCAGTGTTGACACAAATTATCTCAATGGAAGCCCAAGATCTTGGCTCATCAAGGACAATCCCATGCACCTGGAACCATAACCCAATGTGTTTCCAGAAAGTTGAGAGGGGTCTGGCTTGAAACAAACACATTTGATAAGAATGCACAACTTGTCCCAGAATCCCAGGGAAGGGGGGTGGGAGTGGGGGAGTGGACCTTCCCTGAGAAATCTCAACAGCTAGTGACTTCACCAGCTCCCTTCTACGGGGAGGGGGTGTGGAGGGGGAGGGGTTGGACTGGAAGTCTTCCCCCAAGCCTAATCAGGGAGTAGCAAGGCTGCGACTAAGCTCAAAGAGGCGCCTTGGGTGGGGGGATCAGTGCCCAACAGGTCCCTTTGAAGCCAGTCGCCAAGACTGACTGCTGGCCCCAGGGTAGGTCACAGGTGTAGGGGTTGGAAGGTTGGTGGCAGAGGAGACCGACCAGTAAAGTACTCCGAGACACAGAACAAGAAAGAGGGGAGAGACAGCAGGGGTCACTGATACGGAGGACAGAGACAGTGGGAAGACACAAAGGGAAGAGGCAGGCAGGGAACAGAAGACAGAGATGGTGGAGCTGAGCACAAAGCCGAGAGAAGAGAAAGCCCGGCAACAGGGAAACTGAGGCAAAGAAAATCACGGTGTCTTGTGCGACCCTCCTGGGTGAAGGAAGCTCCCCAAGCCAGTGGAAGAACCTGCCCCCAAGAGCACAGCCCACTGTCCCCCCACCCACGCCCAGCTCCGCACTTGGCGGCCCAGGTTCCCCCGCACCACTCACCAGACTTGCCAGCCCCGCGGCGCCCCAGGATGGCCAGGTTGACCTCGAGGGGCACGCTCTGAAGCCCGATGCCCGCGCGGGGTTTTCCAAACACCGAGGACATGGCGACGCCCTGGACGGCCACGCAGGTCTGCGGCCGGTGGGCCCCGCGCAGTGCGCCCGCCCGTCGGGGCCCAGGGGAGCGGGATGCAGGCTTCCCTGGAGCGCGCGGCCCCGGATCCGTCGGCGTCCGCGCCCTCGGCCCCGCGTCCAGCGGGCTGCCACCCCGCGGGGAGGAGGGGCCGGTGGAGCCTGGCGGGCGGGGCCACCCCAAGCGCCACCAAACTCCTTGTAAGGGCTGCGGAGCCCCCCGCGGGGCGCACTCAGCCGGCTCCTAGAGCAGGGAGGGAGCTCCTGCCGGCCGCGCCCCCACCGCCGGGCTGGGCCTCGAGGACTCGGCCGTCACCCTCCCAAGCGCCCCCAAACCCAGCCGGGAAGGAGCAGAGAGGAGCCGCCCCAGGGCTAGGGGGAGAGAGGGGAAGGATGTTTGCACTCTTCCCTGAACCTCCCACTCAATCTCTTTTCACCAGCAAGAAAATCCACCCCTCCCTTTGTTCTACCAAGTCAGCCCCGCCTCCTCCTCCAGGAAGCTTCCTGGGTTCAATTCCAAGCCTTGCCCTTTCTTTAGCTCAGCCTTGGCACTCTATATCCCCAATCACATTATTCTGCCCTTTGCTGTGGAGACTCTAGAGGCCTCACTGCAGAACCCATTCGGAACCCAGGCTTCTGGGGGAGGGGGCGGGGTGGAGAGAACCCCTTACTAAGATTTCAGGGCCAATATGGGTTCAGCTTCAAGAAACCTAATCCATTCTGAATTACTGTCTCTCCCTAATGGGAGCTAATGAGTTGCATGTGTTTGTGGCCTGTTGTGTAAATGGGGTGTTTGTTCTAAAACCTGGCACCGCCTCTTGCCTACAGCAATTCTGGGATTGGTGGTGAGCCTGGCAGGGGTCACCTGGTCATTCCCCTTGGGACTCAGGGTAAATCTGGTCATACCAAAGACAGGGCAAAGGGCCCACACCACGAACCTGGACGCTTAGGATCTAGTGCTAGCTCCTGCCCTAGAGTGATCTTGGGCAAGTCACCTTGCTTCTTTGGGCTTCGGTGTCCCCATATATAAATACTGAAGGAAGGGGAAAATGAGGCAAAATAGAGAGTGACAGAATCAGCCCTGGGCTCCAGGCCTGCATACATTCTAGAACCCTGTGAGGCATCTCTTCTGGAGTACACTCCAGGTTAGAGCAGGGAAAGGCATGGGAGCCTCAGAGACCTCTCACGGCAGCCCTTCTCCTTCCCCTTCCCCCAGATGGTTAACTCATCTACCCACCCACCCACAGAGGAACCATGGAAAACCAGGTGTGCAGGCAGGGCCCAGGGTCAGAGCTGGACGGTAATAACGACTCTTCAATGAAGAACAATTATTTTCCTGGCCAGGACATGAATATTGACTCAGCCTAGTTGTGTTTTGGGGAGATCATGGTAAACCAGCTGTGTTATTAAGGTAGCAGGTGGAATTTGTTTAGATTACACTCTCAGGCCAGAATTAGTCACACAGCTAATGGCCAAGGGTATTCCTTTGAGTTGTAGGAGTTGAGAAAGTGGGAGCCAAGTTCCAGTCACATTCCTGGGCTGGCCCCGTTCTGTGAAGACAGACTGGTTCCAGATGGGGCCTTTGGGGACAGAACCAATCTCAATTGGAGACAGGGCTAACTGTGGGCCTGCACGGGCCCAACTGCATGTAAATTCAAGCTCTGCTACTTCTCAGCTTGTGGGATGCTGGGATGTTACTTGACCTCTATCTGTTCTCAGTTTCCTCATCTTTAAAACTTGACCAACCAGGAGATGGGAGCTGCAAGATTCTAGCTCAGTCTGAGGGTGAACTCTGTAACCATCTGACTGTCCATAGTTAGAAGGGACTGTCTTTGGTGGAACTCAACCCCTCTCCCCTGACACTGGCAGCAACCAAGGGGGTGACCACTTCAAGGAAGTGTTAGAGAAGAGACTCCTTCATGACTCGAATGTTGCAGTAAGATGACCCTTAATTCTCTTCCAGTTCAGAGATTATTTGAGCTAGTGGCCACCTGGTTACTGGGGCCCTCAACTGTGACAGCTCATTGCTCAAAGTCTGCCCCTTCTCTGAGGCTTGGGAGGAAAACAGTGCCCACCTCATGGCTGCGACCTATCCCTTTCTCCATCCCCAGTTTCCTCACCCAGGGGCTGCTACTGTCAGACCCTGGAATAAACTACTTTGCCCTTCTGGGCCTCTGTTCCTCATCTTTAAAATAGGGACAAACCTGGGCAACATGGTGAAACCCTGTCTCTACAGACGCATATAAAAAAATTAGCTGGGCATGTTGGCATGCAACTATAGTCCCAGCTACATGGGAAGCCAAGGTGGGAAGATAGCTTCAGCCCAGGAGGTGGAGGCTGCAATAAGCTGTATTTGTGCCACTGCACTCCTGCCTGGGTGACAGAGTGAGACCTTGTCTCAAAATAAAATAAAACAGAGACAATATCAATAAGTATATTAGATAACATGTGTCCTATCCAGAGCTTGGCCCATGGCCCAAGGAAGTGGAGGTTAGTTCTGTCTACTCCTCTGGATATAAATAGCACACATTTCTCATCCACCTACAAAGAAGTCATAACCGTTTAGTGACCAGAAGTTTGTACACTTCAGATCAAGAGAGAGGTTATTCTGCTAGGGCAGGTAACCCAACTCTCCTTACCCTCTACCCCCAACCCTCATCAAGGGTCTCATAGGAGGCCCCCAGGCACTCAAAATCTAGAGGATGTGGCACCAGGCCCAGCAGTGGGCATGCAGCAGGTGCTCAATAGATACCTCTGGAGTGAACGACTGGAGCAAATGTAGGTCTAGACACGTAGGGCCTGTGAGGTTTTCCTGACGGCAGGACCTACCCTTGCCACCCAACCCTCAGGAGCCCTTTCATATAAAGCTAAGCTTTTGGTACCCTTTCGTGATGTGGTTGCCTCTTCTGGAGGCACAACATGACAACCACTTCTGTGGTTGTCCAATGATAAATTCAGATGTCAAAGGGGAACAGAACCTTAGAAGGCAGATTCAAATTCCACTTTACAGATGAAGCACTGTAGCCTGAAGAGTTTGGGTAGCTTTTGTAAGTCAGTGGTGGCACCAGCATCAGAGCCCAAGCAGGAGTCCTGACTCCCAGTCCAGTGCTCTTCCTCCTCTAGGTCCAGGCAGTAGAAGCCACTCACTACCCTATGTGCAGAAACATCTATGTGCATAAGTGGCAAGGGCCAGGGCGTTCCCATCAGACTTCAGAGAATGGGGGTGTCTCCCAGGGGCAAGGGTTATATCTTCTCTATCAGACTGGAGACTCCCACAGGTTAGCGCCCCAGAGAGTCTACTTAACAGACGCCTACTGTGTGCCCATCGTTGTGAATACAGGGATAAACAACACTGGGTCTGTGCTCTAGAAAGGCTCAGAGTCTGAGGCAGGCTCCTTTTTCCTTTCTTTGCCCCCATCCCCAACCTCACACAGTGTGGGGGATGCAGAGTAGAGAGGGAGGTTGGCGTGGGGTCGAGCAGGGCCTGGGAACTCTGTGGGCTGCCCACAGCCAGGATAGTTCCTTGTCCTCTCCAAATCCCAGAGGGACACTCAGTGTCCAGGAGGAGGAAACTCTCCCCAGCTGCAGGCAACACCCCACTGGGGCCTTGGGGGCGGGACCAAAGGGCTGATCCTCAGCCCAGCCTCAGGAAAACATGACCCCCCACCTTGGATGACCCTCTCCCCACTGTCTGGCTGCTGGAGGTGGAAACTGGGTGGGTGCCCGAGCCCCAGCCCACTCAAGGCAGGGCTGGACATGGAAAAAATCAAGCCAAGAGCAAACTTCAGCCAGGAGGGGTTTGCACTCCCTCCTCCTCCTGCTCTCAGGAGAGGGCCTGGCAATGGTTCCATCTGGTTGTGTCTGCCATTTACTAGGTGTCTGGAACAGGCCATTTGGGAGGGAACTGTAGTCCCGGGACCATGCAGCAGCCCTGGCCCCCTGGGAGTCAGCCCTTCTCCAGCCCTGCCCCCAGCAGAAGGCAACTGTTTCCCTGCCCTGAGACAAGGCTAGTGCAGGTGAGGAGTGGCAGCTGGGGTCAGTGGGCAGGGTTCGATTGAGCCTCACATCCCCATTCATAACCAAGGAAAAGCCCAAATCATTTCTAAGCCTTTGTTTCCTCGTCTGTGAAATGGGAATAGTCAGACACTCTTTCCCTACCACTAAGGCCACCAGCAAGGACACAGTCAAGACCCAGCACTGAGAGCCCACTGGTCCCCAAGATTGGGACTGTCATGCCTGCTGCCTGGACATCCCAGACCATTCAGCCAATATCTATCTGGCCTTGGGGAAAGAAAGAAACTGGCAGAGGGCCTGGGATAGTATTCGTGGGGACTCCTGCCCACCCATCCCCCCATCTCCTCCTCCTCTTCCTGTCTGGTCCCTGGGGCAGAGTCAGAGATATTTCTGGCTGCCTCCTCCAGGCCTCTGGCTTCCCAGGCTCACACAAGTGGTCCCCACATCCCATCACTGCTTTGATGGAGTGAACTGGATGGGAGTTCCCTAGCAGGGGAGGCACATTTGTGTTGGCTCTGCAGATTCATACGTGAGGATCTACGCATATGTATCCTAAGGGGGAGAGAAGTTCCCCTGCCTCTTCCCACCTTCTACTTGGTCATTGTGAGCCACTCATCCTCCCTAAGGAGGCCTGCAGGTAAGGATGGGGAGCTAAACATCTGAATGGCAGATACCATTTTACACGTCTGGGCCTCAGTTTCCTCACCTTAGAATAGGTGGCAAGAGGAGATAATTATTAAGCTCCATTCCATCCCAAGCTCCACTTTTGGACCCATAGTTTTAGCTGGTCACCCAGAAAAGTTCTGTGTAGTAGGAAAAGTGCCATGGAGTGGGCAGCAGGAGGCCTGAGGCTGTCTGCTTCAAGCTACAAGACCCTGAGCACTTCCCTCCACTGTGAGAGGATTGAACCATA
Source organism: Gorilla gorilla gorilla (assembly GCF_029281585.2). Lineage (NCBI taxonomy): Eukaryota > Metazoa > Chordata > Mammalia > Primates > Hominidae > Gorilla > Gorilla gorilla. The sequence continues at coordinate 65,851,390 of NC_073240.2, forward strand.
TGAGCCTGAGGTGCCTTTCAGCTATGCCCTCCTGACACAAGGTGACTGCCCAGCATTTGTAGCACAGAGAGGCATCGGAGCACAGTGGTATGGCCCAGCACTTTGGGAGGCCGAGGTGAGTGGATCACTTGAGGTCAAGAGTTCAAGACCAGCCTGGCCAACAAGGTGAAACCCCGTCTCTACTAAAAATACAAAAATTAACCAGGTGTGGGTTACTCTGTCACTCTGGGTGACAGAGTGAGACTCCATCTCAAAAAAACAAACAAACAAACAAAAAAACCCCAAACCAACTAACCAACCAAACAAACAAAAACCGACAACAAAAAACACAGTGGTATGGGCATGCCCTCTAGCAGTCCCCAACCTTTTTGGCACCAGGGATTGGTTTTGTAAAAGACAGTTTTTCCACAGACGGCGGAGGGGAGATGGTTTCATAATTATTCAAGCGTATTACATTTATTGTGCATTTTATTTCTATTATTATTATAACATATAATGAAATACTTACACAACTTGCCATAATGTAGAATCCATGGGTGTCCTGAGCTTGTTCTCCTGCAACTAAACAGTCCCATCTGGAGGTGATGGGAGACAGTGACAGATCATCAGGCATTAGATTGTCATAAGGAGCAGGCAACCTAGATACCTCCCACATGCAGTTCACAATAGGGTTCGCCCTCCAATGAGAATCAAATGCTGCTGCCACTGATCTGACAGAAGGCAGCACTCAGGCAGTGATGAGGATGGGGAGCGGCTGTAAATACAGATGAAGCTTTGCTTGCTCACTGCTCACCTCCGGCTGTGCGGCCTGGTTCCTAAGGTCCGTGGCCCCAGAGTTGGGGACCCCTGCTTTAGAATCAGGCTGGCTGCATTCCAGGCCTAGGTCTGCCACTCTCTGGCTATGTGACTAAACCTCTTGGTGCTTCAGTCTCTTCATATATGAAATAAGGTCATTAATAATTTCTAATGCATAGTGTTGCTATAAGCAATAAATGGATAATATCCATGGGGGGAGAAATAATAGTATCTACTCCTGGGATTGTTGTAAGGACTTAGTATAAAGTGCTTACAACAGTGCCTGACACATAATGCAATTAAAGTGCTAGCTATTATTATTTCAGGAAGCCCCTCTTCCCATCCACAGGCATATGATCCCCTAGGCAGCCCCAATTCCTTTTCCCAGGATCTGGAGCCTCGCAGCAAGTGTGGAATTCCCATTCCCATCCCAAGTCAGGGGCTTTATGGGATGCTCATCTGCAAAGCAGGGTTGCTACCTTTCCCATTTTTCAGAGAAGAAAATTGAGACTCAAAAAGAGATTGGACTGGCTCAGAGTCAGAGTCCGAAGCCCAAGCCAAATTAAAACCCTGGTCCTGTACCCCAGCCTGGCCCAATGTGCTTGCTCCATTTCTGCCTTGTTCTCCAACCTGCCTGTCCCACTCCTCTGAGCTGAAGGGGTGAGGTGGGTATTCATTCTGTCCCAGCTTCTTCCTAGCTGAATGACCCTGGACAAGTTACCTAAACTCTTTCAGCCTCAACCGGGATATTTCGGATACTGTCCCATGACTGTGAAATAGGGGTTATTGGCCCCATTTTATTTTTTAATTAATTTTTTTTTTTTTTTTGAGACAGAGCCTCACTCTGTTGCCTAGGCTGGAGTGCAATGGCACGAGCTCGGCTCACTGCAACTTCAGCCTCCCGAGTTCAAGCTATTCTCGTGCCTCAGCCTCATAAAGTAGCTGGTATTACAGGCACGTGCCACCACGCCCGGCTAATTTTTTTGTATTTTTAATAGAGACGGGGTTTCCCCATGTCGGCCAGGCTGGTCTCAAACTCCTGACCTCAGGTGATCAACCATTTTCGGCCCCCAAAAGTGCTGGGATTACAGGAATGAGCCACCGTTCCTGGCCTACTGGTCCCATTTGGAACATGAGGAACAGGACATTCGCACAAGGGCACACAGCTGGAAAGATGCAGGTGAAATGGGTATCTCCCTAGCAGCCCTCAGTGCGCCCGCATGCTGCAGGTGCACGGTATATGGTCACTATTATTGAGAGGTGACAGCATGCTGGCAGTCCTCAGAGCCCTCGCTTGCTCTCGGCACCTCCTCTGCCTGGGCTCCCACTTTGGCGGCACTTGAGGAGCCCTTCAGCCCACCACTGCACTGTGGGAGCCCCTTTCTGGGCTGGCCAAGGCTGGAGCCCACTCCCTCAGCTTGCAGGGAGGTGTGGAGGGAGAGGCGTGAGCGGGAACCGGGGCTGCATGTGGCGCTTGCGGGCCAGCTGGAGTTCCAGGTGGGCGTGGGCTTGGCGGGCCCCGCACTCGGAGCAGTCAGCCAGCCCTGCTGGCCCCGGGCAATGAGGGACTTTGCACCCGGGCCAGTGGCTGCGGAGGTTGTACTGGGTCCCCCAGCAATGCCAGCCCACCAGCGCTGTGCTCGATTTCTCGCCGGGCCTTAGCTGCCTTCCCGCAGGGCAGGGCTCAGGACCTGCAGCCCGCCATGCCTGAGCCTCCCATCCACTCCATGGGCTCCTGTGCGGCCTGAGCCTCCCCGACAAGCACCACCCCCTGCTCCACGGCGCCCAGTCCCATCGACCACCCAAGGGCTGAAGAATGCGAGCACATGGTGCAGGACTGGCAGGCAACTCCACCTGCAGCCCTGGTGCGGGATCCACTAGGTGAAGCCAGCTGGGCTCCTGAGTCTGGTGGGGACGTGGAGAGTCTTTATGTCTAGCTCAGGGATTGTAAATACACCAATCGGCACTCTGTATCTAGCTCAAGGTTTGTAAACACACCAATCAGCACCCTGTGTCTAACTCAGGGTTTGTGAGTGCACCAATCCACACTCTGTATCTAGCTGCTCTGGTGGGGCCTTGGAGAACCTTTATGTCTAGCTCAGGGATTGTAAATACACCAATCGGCACTCTATCTAGCTCAAGGTTTGTAAACACACCAATCAGCACCCTGTGTCTAGCTCAGGGTTTGTGAGTGCACCAATCCACACTCTGTATCTAGCTGCTCTGGTGGGGCCTTAGAGAACCTTTATGTCTAGCTCAGGGATTGTAAATACACCAGTCGGCGCTCTGTATCTAGCTCAAGGTTTGTAAACACACCAATCAGCACCCTGTGTTTAGCTCAAGGTTTGTGACTGCACCAATCGACACTCTGTATCTAGCTGCTCTGGTGGGGCCTTGGAGAACCTGTATGTCGAAACTCTGTGTCTAACTAATCTGATGGGGACGTGGAGAACCTTTGTATCTAGCTCAGGGATTGTAAACCCACCAATCAGCGCCCTGTCAAAACAGACCACTTGGCTCTACCAATCAGCAGGATGTGAGTGGGGCCAGATAAGAGAATAAAAGCAGGCTACCTGAGCCAGCAGTGGCAACCACCCTCCTATCCCCTTCCACACTGTGGAAGCTTTATTCTTTTGCTCCATTGCAGTAAATCTTGCTGTTGCTCACTCTTTTGGGTCCACACTGCTTTTATGAGCTGTAACACTCACCATGAAAGTCTGCAGCTTCTCTCCTGAGGCCAGCAAGACCACAAGCCCACTGGGAGGAATGAACAACTCCAGACACGCTGCCTTAAGAGCTGTAACACTCACAGCAAAGGTCTGCAGCTTCACTCCTGAGCCAGCGAGACCATGAACCCACCAAAAGGAAGAAACTCCAAACACATCTGAACATCAGAAAGGACAGACTCCAGACACGCTACCTTAAGAGCTGTAACACTCACCTCGAGGGTCCGCGGCTTCATTCTTAAAGTCAGACCAAGAATCCACCAATTCTAGACCCATTATTACCATTTCTTCTAAGGATATGAGTGATCACACACAGGTCTCCAGATGCCCTCTGGGCCTGCAGCCATACAGCCTGCGGGCCACCACATCACATGAGCCGTACTATCTTTAGCCAGGGAGAGATATTTATAGCCCCCAGGGAAGTTTTTCGCTCCAGGGGAGCCCCAGAGTTGGTGGCTGGCTAACCCAAGGCCCCAGCGGCAGCCTCCGCCCGGCCAGCTCGCCATGGCACGGGGTCCGCAGACCCTGGTGCAGGTGTGGGTGGGCGGCCAGCTCTTCCAAGCCGACCGCGCCCTGCTAGTGGAGCACTGTGGCTTCTTCCGCGGCCTCTTCCGCTCTGGCATGCGGGAGACCCGCGCGGCAGAGGTGCGCCTGGGCGTTCTGAGCGCGGGAGGCTTCCGCGCCACGCTGCAGGTGCTGCGCGGCGACCGGCCGGCGCTGGCGGCGGAGGACGAGCTGCTGCAGGCCGTGGAGTGCGCCGCCTTCCTGCAGGCGCCGGCGCTGGCTCGCTTTTTGGAGCACAACCTCACGTCGGACAACTGCGCACTGCTGTGCGACGCAGCCGCCGCCTTCGGCCTGCGCGACGTATTCCACAGTGCCGCGCTCTTCATCCGCGACGGCGAGCGCGAGCTGGCGGCCGAGCTGGCGCTGCCCGAGGCCCGCGCCTACGTGGCGGCGCTGCGGCCCAGCAGCTACGTGGCCGTGAGCACGCACACGCCCGCGCCCGGCTTCCTGGAGGACGCCTCGCGCACGCTGTGTTACCTGGACGAGGAAGAGGACGCGTGGCGCACGCTGGCTGCGCTGCCCTTGGAGGCCAGCACGTTGCTGGCCGGGGTGGCCACGCTGGGCAACAAGCTTTACATCGTGGGGGGTGTGCGCGGCGCCAGCAAGGAGGTGGTAGAGCTGGGCTTCTGCTACGACCCCGACGGCGGCACGTGGCGCGAGTTCCCCAGCCCGCACCAGCCGCGCTATGACACAGCGCTGGCCGGCTTCGACGGCCGCCTCTACGCCATCGGTGGCGAGTTCCAGAGGACGCCCATCAGCTCCGTGGAGCGCTACGACCCGGCCGCGGGCTGCTGGAGTTTCGTGGCCGACCTGCCGCAGCCGGCCGCCGGCGTGCCCTGCGCCCAGGCTTGTGGCCGTCTCTTCGTGTGCCTGTGGCGGCCGGCCGACACCACCGCCGTCGTGGAGTACGCAGTGCGGACCGACGCGTGGCTGCCAGTGGCCGAGCTGCGGCGTCCGCAGAGCTATGGCCACTGCATGGTGGCCCACCGCGACAGCCTCTATGTGGTGCGCAACGGACCTTCCGACGACTTCCTGCACTGCGCCATCGACTGTCTCAACTTGGCCACGGGCCAGTGGACGGCGCTGCCCGGCCAGTTCGTCAACAGCAAGGGAGCGCTCTTCACGGCCGTGGTGCGCGGCGACACCGTCTATACGGTCAACCGCATGTTCACGCTGCTCTACGCCATCGAGGGCGGCACCTGGCGGCTGCTCAGGGAGAAAGCCGGCTTCCCGCGGCCCGGCTCCTTGCAGACCTTTCTCCTAAGGCTGCCTCCTGGCGCTCCTGGGCCTGTGGCTTCGACAACGGCAGAACTGTGACCTCTGGGCTGGCTTTAGGAGGGAGGAAACGCCGCGACTCCTCCCTGAGCTATGGCTGAGTGTGTGAGGCCGGCCTTAGAAGTAGCTGGCAACTTCCCTCTTTCTACTGAGACACCCAGGTCTGGTGCCTTCTGGTGGTGTGGACATGTTCAAGAAGCTCAGGGAGCAGTGATGATGCCCTCAAATTACTTGGGCTCTGCTGAGAGCTGGTGGGCACAATGTCAGTGAACAGGGTAGAGGGAGTTGGGATTTGAATAATCCGGGCTTATATGTAATGGGCTAGTGATTGAGCATCGCTGGGAGTGACTTAAATGATGTTAATCAAACTGCAAGTAGTAGGCAAGAATTAGGCACCTACTGTATGCCCGATACAGTGTTATGCGTAATGAGAGCTATAGTTGCCACACAGGGATCCAGGAAGCTTAAAGGATAACCTAGAAAAAATCTTAACAGTTACAGGACAACAAAAAGGTTTACACACACTTGATCCACAGAGTTGAAGGCAACATGCAAAAAAATTTAAAACCGCATACAATATAATAAAGTGCTGAAGAAATCAGGGCAAAGGGAAAATAGGAAGAGGAAAAATATATAACTCCAGAAAAGAAGAGAGTGTGCAAACTCTATGGAGGAGATGAGCAGGATACCATTAGCTGCTGAAAGGGGAGGCTTAGACCATGGAGGCTGAGAGCTCAGAAGAGAAGCAGGGTTGGGGAAGGCTAGAGCAGATGGGGAGGGTCTCTGCAAGTCCAACCATACCAGCAGAGCAGCAGTAGTTGGGGCATCTAGAGAGGGGGTGAGACTGGGCCAACTTGCAGCAGATAGTGACTGAGCTGAGCCTGGAGTGAGACCTGTGGGGGTGAGAGGATTCTTCACGTTCCTTTTTGGGACCCTTAGGGGAGCATCCAGGTGTAAGCCCTTGCCCACCCTGTTTTTGCCATCACCACAGGGGCAGTGGACTGTTAACCCACGTGACTTCAGGTCAGTCGAGGTATGAGCCAAATCCTGCCTCATCTTCCTCAGTTGTAGCCCCTCCTCCACATTCTACAGGTTTGTTCTCTTCCTGTCCTATTCTGCCCTTTGCCATTCCCTGGGCTGGAATGCCTAGTGTCCTCCTCTCTCCCTGTCAGTGCTCTACCATCCTCTGTGCAGCATTGGCTCACCCAGCTCTTCGTTTTCCTGACCTGGGCTGCCTGCATTGCTCATTGGACCCCTGGCTGTAACATCATTGTGTGTGCACAACCACGTGTGCGGATTGTAAGGGCAGAGATCCTGTTAAGTGAGCTGGGGGACTTCCCTGTCCCTGATTAAAATGATGATGCCTTGAAAGAAGCCAGGCTACAGAGGCCACTAGTTAGGAACCTAGTGCTGACCTCTGTTGTTGGATGAGGACTCTCGTTCCTTCATCAAAATCCCCAGCTCTGGCTTCTGGGCAGATGCCTGTCCCAGCCCTTTCCAGCCTCTCCATGGCCTTGGGAAGACTTCTCTGGGTGGTTCTGATTGGTCTCCATCCCCCAGGACCTGAGGCCCATGGGGAATCTTGGCCTCGTCAGAAGTGGAGAATGCAGTGTCGGCATGGCACCTCCGGGGCATGGAGGCTCGCGCCAGGGCTGCACCTAACTGCCTCTTCTCCTGGCCTATGTCCCAACCCTGGAGAATGCTGCCCTCAGAAGCCTGGGACCTTCCAGCCCTGGAGTAGCCTAGTCTGATAAGTCTCAACAATAAACCCTGACTTTTGCATCTTGTGAATGATGTGCAAGGTACTTTCACATCTGTCTTCCCCCTCCAGACCTACCTTGGGCCTGGGAGTTGGGTACCCTCTTCTTATGGCAGAAACTGACCCACTGGCCCAAAGCCACACAGCATAGCAACAAGAGTTCCTCACTTGTAGTTCTATCAAAGTGTAATTCATTCTTTTTTTTTTTTTTTTTTGACACAGGGTCTTGCTTTGTCAGTCTGGAGTACAGTGGTAAAATCATGGCTTACTGCAGCCTTAACCTCCTGGGCTCAGGTGATCCTCCTACCTTAGCCTCCCCAGTAGCTGGGACTACAGGTGCACACCACCACACCTAGCTAATTTTTATAAATTTTTTTTTTGAGACAGAGTTTTGCTCTAGTTGCCCAGGCTGGGGTGCAGTGGTGTGATCTCAGCTCACCCCAACCTCCACCTCCCAGGTTCAAGCGATTCTCCTGCCTCAGCCTTCCCAAGTAGCTGGGATTATAGGCATGCGCCACCACACGTGGCTAATTTTGTATTTTTAGTAGAGATGGGGTTTCTCCATGTGGGTCAGGGTGGTCTTGAACTCCCAACCTCAGGTGATCCGCCCACCTCGGCCTCCCAAAGTGCTGGGATTACAGGTGTGAGCCACCGCGCCCGGTCAATTTTTATACAATTTTTTGTAGAGGTGGAGTCTCACTGTGTTGCCCAGGTTGGCCTTGAACTCCTGGGCTCAAGCAATCCTCCTGCTTGGCTTCTGAAAGTTCTGGGATTACAGGCATGAGCCACTGTACCTGGCCTCAAAGTGTAATTCATATCACAAATCAAAGATTTATTTAACTCATCTGTAAGAGAACCAAAAAGAATGGCAAAGCTGATTGAAAAGAGCATTTGAGAGACAGATTTGTGTATTTAGTTGGAAGAGACATACTAAAATAAGTTTGCTAAGTTAGAGACAAAACTGGCATATGCCTTACAGGACAAAAGCATAATTTTTTTGGTTCTCTACTGAACAAAAATCCTTTGCATCTTTACATACATGCATGTACATATTTGTGCATATGCCTACAAGTTAGCATGTAACTTCACAAAGTCTGGGCTCTATAGTAAATTGTAAGGCAAAGGTACATTCCCCTTGAAAATTAAATAACTCTTCTCTGTTCAAAGTGTCCCAAAGTGACATTGAAAGGAAATAATCCTTCTTTTGCCTTACTTCCAAGTTATGGATAACTTTTCATAAGTTTCATAACAGAGCATTTTCCTCCTTCCTCCTGACCAGTGCTGAACACCTGAGACTTGCCACATGATGATCCATCGGCTCCTAGTCTCTTATCCCACAGCAATGTCTGCACTTGGGGCTGCTTAGCCCCAGCCTGCTGGCTCCTGGCATTTGATGGTTCTTCCCTTCATCCAGGGCAGCCCTTTCTGAGATGCCTTTTGTGCATAGTAATAACACAATGTTCACAGAGAGCTTTCCCACAGTTGACTTACTTGAGCTTTTGAGAATTTTAAGTGGTAGATAGTTTGCCAACATCCCTACTCCTGCAGCTTAATGGAGGGAAAAAAGCTCAAAGGTCATGTGATTAGAAGAGGCTCGTTAGGTAGTGGCAGAACCTGGCTGTGAACCCAGGGCCACAGGCTTGTCTTCTGTGCTACATTCCTGCTTGGCTGACATCCTGAGATGGACAGGGTGTTTCCAATGGTCTCCTTAACACTCTCTCCGTTTTGCCTTTCTCTATGTATCCCCACCTCTTTTGGGGGTTCGTTTGTTCCCTTGGACTCAGCCCTTTCTCTTCCCTCTTCCATAGGAAAGTTAACTAGTTCTCTTCCCTTAGGATAGACCTGGGAGACCAGTAGCCCCGTTCAGCCCAGGTAATGACTGGTTTAGGCCCTGGGGGATATTTGCACGTTCACTGATACTCCCTCGTCTCAGGAAGTGTGGGGAAGCTTTGTAACCCAGCCCACCTTCTCTGTCTAAGGGTTCTCACAGTTAAGGCTTTGCTCCACCCTCAGTCAGCATGTGTCACCACTGCCCACCACCCTCAGCAGGGATGGTGACCGTGCCTGGGGTGCCTGTGAGGAAACCAGCAGAAAGCCAGAATGGCTGGCTCACCCAGAGTCACACAGGCAGTTAAGTGGAAGAGCAGGGACTTGAACTCAGGACTTGGGATTCTCAGCCTCTCATTCCCCGGCACCTCGGCTTGACTATTGCATGAAGGTGTGGGGGGCACAAACCAGGTGCAGCTGGGCAAATTACAGAAACACTTAGGAGTTACTGAGCTCAGAGGGCTGGATTTGAAATCTCTCTGTCCCAGCCCAGAGGTTTACTCTGAGAAGTCCGTCCTTTCTGAGAGGCCTACACTCACACAGCTTAAAGCTGCAGGGATCATTTTCCTGAACCTGGTGGCAGCCCTGCAGCCCGACTCTCTGGAGTTCTCTCCAGTCTTCCACAAACGTTCTCCTTGCCCCTGACTCCAGATGTCCTGCACCCCAAGCCTTCCTCTCCCTGAAATCATCCTATGTGGTTTATATAGCCCGCCTGGCAGAGGCAGAGAAGCTGCCCCACCCCTGTCCTCCACCCAGGACCCGCTTCCTTGCTGGCTTCCCTTCAGTGTGCTCACAGGGCAGCCAGAGCCATCCTAGTTCAACAAAATGCCAGTCAGAGCCTGGTGCACCCCCTCTGAAAGGCAAAGTCCTTTCAGACTCTCCCACCCTGTTTCCTCCCTGACTTCATCTCCTCCCACTCCTCTCTGGCCTCATTGCTCTTCAGACGCACCAGGCACACTCCGGGCTGAGGGTGTGTGGCTGGTGTCCCTCTGCCTGCGCACTGCCTCAGCCCCACCCTGCTTCCTGCAGGTCTTGGCTCAGATGTCACTTCGATCCTACAGGCTCTCCTAACCTCCCTACTTAAAATCTATCTCTCCCTTCTATACATGTTCTCCTCCCTTTTCCTGTTTTATTTTTCTGCATAGCTTTTAGCATCATCTTCCATGCTATCTTTTCACTTGTTTGCTGTTGGTTTTCTCCTACTAAAATTTGAGCTCCACGAAGGCAGAGGGTTTTTTCTGTTTTGTTCACTGCTCTCTCATCAGGACCCAGAAAAATGACTAGAACGTAGTAGGCAGCTTAAGAGATGATTTATTTAGTAGGGACTTAAGAAATATTTGTTGAATGAATGAATGGCACTCAACAGATGTTTGTTGAAAGAATGCATTAATGAATTGATCAGTCAATCAAGGAAACTCCATAGGAAAGGTACAGAGAAAGGCTCTCAGATTTCAGAGGACAGGAGTATCATTTCTGGCAGGGCTGTGGCAGGTGGCCAGGGAAGACTTTTCTGTGGAGGTGACGAGCTGTCAAGTTTGCAGTCCACCTTGGGAAGAGTGGGATCTGAGAAGGGCAGCCACTCACCGGTCACTTTTCTTTCAAGGGAAGGGAGGAAGCTGGGATTAGAAATGCTAATCATCTCTTGAAGAATGGCTCCTCTTGGCGGCAGAATACACACAGGGCTGCTCTGTTTATTTTCCTTTGGCCTCAAGGAGCTGGGCCTCTTTTTCATCCTAATTGCTTTGCTTCAAGTTGCTGTCATATCCCAGGAATGGCAGCAAATTAACTGTGCTTGTGGGAGACACAGCTGTCAGAAGACAGGCTGGCCCCAGCAGGCCAGTAATGGGCATGGGATACAGGACCCCCCTAGAGGAGGTCTTGTCCCAGCAGCATCCTCTGCAGCCCTCATGATTCTGCCCCAGCTGGACTGGGGAAGCATGAAAAGAGGGAGCCCTTCTCTCTGGCATTCGAGTAACTAACAAAGGGAAAATGGGCCTTTTGTTGGGCTGCAGGGTCTTGGAGCAGGGTATAAGCCTCTAGTTCCACCCCTCTCTTCACAGGGAAGGAAAGCCAGGTCGCGGGTTAGGGGAAAGCAACTTTCCTGGAGACAAAGCAATGCAAGTGGACCACCCAACCTAAAGCCTGCTTCTCTGGAATCCTCCTCCCATCCTAACATGTTATTTCCTGTGCTGCCTTCCAGGGCACTCATGAAAGAGCTTCCCCATGGTGACCCATCATCAGGCTGCCCTCCCTGATTCCAGGCTTCCATCCTTATTTTTTCTAGGAAAGTTCCTCTACACGCACACACCATTCAGCACGCAGATTCAGCAGATGGAGACAAAGGAGTTAGTCTCTAATGGTATTTGGGCACCTGGGCCCTTCAGATCACACACTCATGCGTACACACACACAATTTTGCCAACTCTATAGGAGGTCAGAAACCATTCGCCCAACATGCTTCTCTTTCCAGGTAACATATTTTCATTCTAACAGGAGTCTTACAAAAATACGCCTAACTGCAAAGTCCTGATTAGCAAAGGGAATTTCAGAGAGGGAGCTAGCACTGGGTTGCGGTGGAAACGAGGGACTGAGGACTTTGTAGGTGCCACTCTGCAGAGGGACAGTGCTGCCTGCCTGCCAGCTGATTTTGCAGTCAAATGCTGGCTCTGACAGGGACTTCTGTTTGACCATGGGTAAATTCCTTAAAGTTGCTGAAATGAATGAAGGTGTCTCAACTCTAACCGGAGATGATAATTCCAGGAGGGTTGTCCTGAGAGTGAAATAAGAGCTTCTAGACCAGCATACGCAATCCTCACCTTCCAAGTTCCTTGCCCTGGTTCCTCTTCACACTTTCCCCTCCACCCATTATTGACACCCTTACTGTTTGGAAGGCACAGTTTTGGTGAATGGACCGTGTTCCAGCAGTCTGTGCTTATCGCTCATGACACAGCAGGATGGCATCCCGGGGACCTGGGTCCATATTCCAGCTCCACTTGCCAGCTGTGTGATGTTGGGCAAATGGAGATGATGATGAGAGACTGTTATAGAGTCTCTGTGCAGATTATGTGAAGTGCCTGTAGTGGGGCCAGAGAAATAGGCTGGAGTCTGAGTGTGAAGAGCCTTGAATGCCAGGCTGGAGAACTTGGGCTTTATTCTGTAGGAAGTGGGGAACCACAGTAAGTTTTTGAGGCAGTAAGTGTGACCGACAGAGCTGCTTTTTGTATTCAGATAGCAAGCCCCTCATCCAGCCCTGGGCTGACGGCTCCTTGTCCCTGCAGATCAGCTTGTCCCTCCAGATCAGCTCCTTTCTCCTGCTCCGCACCCCGAGAGGTGGTCCTGTCTGGGTGATATCACTGGACTCCCTTGACTGGCTCCCAATACAGAGCAGCAGCAAAAGGTGGGAAGTGGGGAGGCGTATGGAGTCAGGGAACTTAGTTCCTGGCTCCCTCCCTGTGGGGTGATCTTGCACTGACCTTTTTCCTTCCCTGACTCAAGTCCCCGCCACTGTCAGCTGGTCCTTTCCTTACAGCTGTCTGTCTCCAGGCTGAAGTGGCTGCCCCCTTCCCTCCTGCCCAGACACAGGAGTGGTGAAGCCCCAAGCTCACTAGCCTTGTGCTATCCCTTAGGGGCCCTCCACCCTTTGTGAACAGCCTCTTTCCTCAACACTCCTCTAGTGACCTGATTTGAGTGTGCCATCTCTTTCCTGTCAAGACCTGCTGGACATGTGCCCTGTCCCCTCTGACCCTCAGCTCTCTGGGCTGTGTTACCAAGTGGCTTGGCTGGGGCACAGTGTACTGGAAAATGCCCATCTCAGTGCCTCTGCCTGATCACACAGTTATGGGAACCAGAGGAATGTCTTACAGGCAGAGGTGGCGCCTCCGTGACCGGAAGCCAGGGCCTTGCCTCCCAAGGCACTTGAATTTGAGGGGGAAAAGATTGACCTTTAGAAGCTCTCCGAGGAGTGGCTGGGAATGGAAACAGAACCAGATGGCATGAGCTCCAGAGTGCACAGCTTCTGTCACCCCCTCCCAAGTGAGGGGCCAGGCAGGCCTGCAGCCCCGACCTCCACCACCCTGGCTGGACCGGACCATTACCAGATTTATCCAAGGGGTCCTGCAAGGTACATAGAGGGAGCCCTGGGGATCCTTGCTTCAGGCCCAGCCCTGCCACCTGTTTGCTGGGTGACATGGGGCTGGTTGCATCACCTTTCTGAGCCCCAGTTTGTATCTGTGGTTGAGATGTGTCTGGTGCATACATTTACTGTGGGGTCAGGTTGGGGAACGTGTGTGCCGGCTCACTGTGAAGGGAGCCAGTGTAGTGGCAGGGAGGCTCCAGCTGCGGCTCAGACTTCCTGGATTCTAATCCAGTTCTAATACTTTCTGACTGTGTGATCTTGAGCAGTTGCTTAACCTCTCTGAGCCTGAGGTGGGCATCTGTCAGGACAGCAGAACCTAAACTGAAAGGGCTGTTGGGAGAGTAAATGAGAGAGAGCACAGACAGGGCGTAGAGCAGAGCCTGGCTGTCAGTGTCAGTGAACCAGAAACCTCCCTGCCCTCAGGCATGGGCAGTGGAGTATCTTGGCGATAGCAGTCAGTCTGACTTCAGATGGAGAAGGCAATTAATGACTGCTTGGTGTAGTTGGGAGCCCCAAAGAGTTTTGGCCTTGAAAGGATCTCTCATCATTCCTCCTGATTAGGGCATTGTCTGCAGAATATGACCCTAGGGACAAAGGCTGGTGCCCCCTCTGGTGGAGGGAGGACAGTGCTTTGGTGGACAGGCAAGTGTGTGAGTCCTCTCACCTGTGCAGGCAGCCTCTCCAGCCCTGGGTCTGACTGAAGATCCAGATGCTAAGAAGGTGGCATCCCTGTGACCCATGGGCCCCAGCTCTGTAACTGAGGTCCCTGCACTCCTGGGGAGCTAAAGACGCTTCTCTTAGGTTCAGTCTCCTACCTTGAACCCCCAGAACAGCTCTGGACTGCCTCTAGGCGGTCTCATGGGCCACCTGCCCCCACCAGACCTGGGGTTGGTATGACAAAACAAAGCTCCTCATCACAGGCACGGGGTGGTGGCTTCCTTGCCCAGCAGCACCCACTGCTCTCCTCAGAGTTCAATCTGCTCCACTGCCAAGTGTGGCCACTGCTCCTGGCCTGCTCAAGGACAGCAACCCACACTTGTCTCTGCTTGCCTTGCTGCCATACAAAAGGTGCCATGTGGTCTCCAAAGGAGCACAGCACAGGGGGTGTGAACCAGCTGGAACCTCACTCCCTTCCATGGGCACCAGGGGGCCTGTGCAGATCAACACCAGGACCCTCCCAGCAACGATGGGGATCCCTTCTTCAGCCCCAGCCCTGCAGTCCTTCCAGGCTCTGAAGTCTGGGCGCTGAGGAACGGGGGTGGCTGCCTTGTTTCTCGGAAATCACCTCACTAGTAGTCATCCCAAGTACTAGAGCTTCCTTGAATCCCTTCTGGCGGGTCTTTCAGCTGGAGTTCAGTGACAATCCTTTGGAAGGCAGCTCCCTTTCAGCATGGGCCACTCCTCGGGTGACTCTCCTGGGCCCCCCTCTCCCCCCACTCTTTTTCTTGTTCTTCTTTCAGCAAACACTCTGTGCACATCCTCTAACCAGAAGCTGTGCCAGGCGCAGGGGCAGAGAGACAAGCCAGGTTCAGCCCCTGCCCCCAGGGCCTCACAGTAGAGCGAAGGAGGCAGCCAGCTCCTGCAGCAGTTAGGACCACAAGGTGAGCTCCCTGATGGAGATAGCGTCCCTCCTGGTGGCAGCCTCAGCCCAGGGTTCTCTCATCCAGCTTAACATAACTTCCTCTAAGTTCGCAGGGAGACAGCACACACTGTCTGCCCCACTTGACTGCCACCGCCTTTACTTATGTTCTCTTGCACTCAGCAGGGTGCTTTGGTTGTCAGCCAGGGAAACCTTTGGCTAAGTTCAGGAGAACAGGATCTTACTGGAAGGACTTTGGGTAGCTCAGTGCTTCCTGGGAAGGCCAGCACACCTGGCTGGAAATGGACAGTCCACAGCATCGGGAGCTGCTCACAGTCCCACTGAGGCTGCCCCAGAATGTGTATGCTCAAGATTCCAGCGCTCCAGCCCGGTGTTGGACTGGCCTTGTGTGGGCACCATGCGCTCACCCCCTAGACAGAGGACCACAGGGCACTCTAACAACACAAGAAGATGGCCCACAGCTGGGGGAGGGTCACCTCCCCCAACTTCAGTGGGTGTCACTTAAGGGGAAATGGCCCGCACAGGGCCTGCTGGAGTTCTTAGAATCGTTCAGCTGCTGGAGTATTTGGGATATGTGGCTAAGTCACGCCCTGTGGCTGTCAGTCCTGGGTCCCTGGCTCCCAAGCACCCTGGCATTCATCCTTCTGCCCTCATCTGGCACCCAGTTAATGTCTCTGCTCAACCTGGAAACACTTTCTTAACGACAAAAAAATAAAATCATAAGTTAAAAATCTCGAGCAGTAAAACAGCAGATGACGTTGTGTGGGCAGCTGCCCAGAGGACACAGAACGCACGTCTCCTGAGCGGGTGGCCTTATAAGGACAGGTTCAGGAGGAGAATGGGCAGGAGGGAGGGCCACCCACCAGGAGAGTAGGAGGCTGGGGTAGGGGTGGGTGCCCCACCACTGGGCTGAGTGTGGAGCCAGCAGGGTGCCTGGCCAGGACCTGACTCCACAGAGGGACTTGGCTGCGTGCAAGAGCCAGAGGCCCTTGTGGGCCAAAGCCTGCCCATCCCTCCGCCTTCACTGTGTCACTGTCAGCACAGGCACTGACCTGCTCTCAGCCAGCTGCCACGCAAACCCACCTGGCAGCCTCACCCTGGGAACCCCCTCCCTCCAGGGCAGAGGCCATTTCCCATCCTTCATCCCACCTTCCCCCA
Organism: Gorilla gorilla gorilla; assembly: GCF_029281585.2. Classification (NCBI taxonomy): domain Eukaryota; kingdom Metazoa; phylum Chordata; class Mammalia; order Primates; family Hominidae; genus Gorilla; species Gorilla gorilla. The sequence goes on from NC_073240.2 coordinate 65,867,229, forward strand.
CTCCTGGGCCCAGCAGGCCTAGCACCAGCTGGCATGATGTGCAGTAAAGGTTTGTGGGGTGACAGAATTAGGAAATGAAGGGTTCTCTGGTGGAAGTTTTGGCTCATCACCTGGGCTATAGCACCTGGAACTCAGGGCAGCGTCTTCTCTCCTCAGATGGCCCAACGTGGGGCTGAGGAGGTGGGTAGGGCTGGGCAGTCAGTTTTTGCCCTGCCCAGGATCACCTTTGTCCCCAGTGTGAAGACACACGTACCATCAACTTCCTCCTGATAGGGTGGAAGAGTTTCACTCCCCCGAGGTCAGAGTGTGTGTGTGTGACAGAATGTGTGTGTTTCTGGGAGAGTCCTGATTGTCTCTGCACTTTTCTGACCCCAGCATCACTAGGATTAAAGACCTGGCCCTTGGGATCTGAGGGTGAGCAGAGGAGCATCCCAGGAGGTCCCATACTGAGGGAAGGACTCTGGAAGCCTCCCCAAACCCTCATTCGGAAAGATCCTTCCCTGAGCTTCCTAAAGCCCCACGTTCCTCTCGGGGTGAGTCCTGCATAGACACAGAATGGATGGTCATTTGAGGAGAGCTGAGAAGGTCACGCCTTCCCTTTGACAGCTTGCACTGTACCTAAAACCCCATCATTTATGAGCTATTATCCTTAAATAAGCATTGCCTTGTCCCATAAGTTCTCTCTTAAAAGGCAAAGAGTGTTCCCTGCAGAGGTCAACAAAGGAATTCTTTAATCTCCAGATAAGACAGGAGGACAGAGCAGCTAGAGGCAGCCTAGGCAGCCTGGGCAGCATGGGGGATGGAGAGTGGAAGGAAAGGGCTGAGAGGGCAGGAGGGTCCCAGAAGAGGGAAGCGGCTCCTTACCTCAGTTGATCCTTGGAGGCCAACAGTGACCTGAGAGTGTGTTCCCTCCCCCCAGAGTGGAAGGGTCAGGGCCGATAGGAGGTGCTGGCAGCCCCTCAGCTGGCGCTGCTCCCATGCCAGAAGAATGTCATCAGCTGCGGAAGGTTGACTTGAGATGAAGCAAGAGAGCAGAGGTGAGAGAGGATCGGCGGCAGCTGTGTGTGCTGGAGCCTGCCTGGGGGCCCAGCCTTGTATAATACAAATACAAGACACAAGGAAACCCCCTGATACAATTGTCTGAAATGCCACCATTACACATGTATTATTTTCGGTTAAGCAGTGCCTGTCTGTGGTAGGCTGAATAATGGCCCCCCAAAGACATCCACGTCCTAATTCCTAGAACCTGTGAATCTGTTACCTGGACTTTGTAGGTGTGATTAAGGATTTTTTTTTTTTTTTTGAGGTGAAGTCTCACTCTGTCACCCAGGTTGGAGTGCAGTGCTACAATCTCAGCTCACTGCAACCTCCACAGTTCTCCTGCCTCAGCCTCCCAAGTAGCTGGGATTACAGGCACGCGCCACGATGCCCAGCTAATCTTTGTATTTTTAGTAGAGACAGGGTTTCACCATGTTCGCCAGGCTGGTCTCGAACTCCTGACCTCAAGTGATCCACCTGCCTCGGCCTCCCAAAGTGCTGGGATTACAGGTGTGAGCCACCGCACCCAGCCGTGATTAAGGATCTTGAGGTGGGAGATTGTTCTGGATTATCTGGGTGGGCCCAGTGGAATCACGAGGGTCCTTCTAAGAAGGAGGCAGAAAGTCAACCAGATAGAGGGCACTGTGCACATTTCCCCAGGAAGGGAACACCTAAAGGCCTTGAGATCTCAGCCCGAATGGGTTAGGAGACATCCCTCCTGTCAGAGTCAAAAGGCTGCCTTCAGCCTGCTCCACTGGGCCTCTGGGGGAACATGGTGGGGACCCAGAAGAGGAGACAAAGCATAAGGGGACAGGAGGGAGAGCAAGAACCAGGGCAGAACTCGCTTCATTCTCCTTACATGGGCCAGGCCTTGGCTTGCTCCTGGAACCTGGACCCTGCCATCCTCCTGACCTCCTCTCTAAGGGTCCTCTTGTCCAGACCATGCTTGAGTGTGTCAACTGCTGCTGTTTCAAGGACGCACCAAGGCAGCCACCTGATCCTTAGTATTAACTGTAAAGATTGTCCTTCTCCCAGGTGGCACTCCCAGAATCCTCTGCTCCAGCCAGTTACCTTCTTTAACCCTGCTGACCTGAGAGGCAGCGAGTGGTTCTCCCAGGGTTTCTGAGTTTGATGATAAATGCTGGAGATTTGTTAACCATAAAAGTGATGAGGAGGATGATCATAGTAAAGGTAATGATGATGGAATGAGGCAGGGTATAAATATGTATAAATAAGTAGCTACTGGATACCATGGCACAATCTTCTTGTACACTATCCTGCTCAATCATCACAATTGGAAAGTTTCAGTATCTGTATTTTATGGATAAGACACTGAGGCACAGAGAGGCTATGTGATGTTCAAAAGGTCACACAGCTGGTTAGTGCTAAGGCTGTAGTTTCAGCCCACATCTGACTTCAGAGTTCGTGCCCCTAACTACCACACTATTGTACCTCCTAAAAAATATTTTAAATGAACAATTTGCCCACTGATGTCTCTCCTTTTTTTTTTTTTTTTTTTGGAGACAGACTCTCACTATGGAGTGCAGTGGCACTGTGGTAGCTCACTATATCCTCAAACTCAAGCAACCTTCCTGTCTCTAATGTCTGATTTTTTTTTTTTTTTTGAGACGGAGTCTTGTTCTGTCGCCAGGCTGGTGTGCAATGGCTCAATCTTGGCTCACTGCAACCTCTGCCTCCCGGGTTCAAGCGATTCTCCTGCCTCAGCCTCCCGAGTAGCTGGGACTACAGGCGTGTGCCACCAAGCCCAGCTGATTTTTATATTTTTAGTAGAGACAGGGTTTCACCATGTTGGCCAGGATGGTCTTGAACTCTTGACTTCATGTTCCACCTGCCTCGGCCTCTCAAAGTGCTGGGATTACAGGCATGAGCCACCATGCAAGGCCATTTTTATTCTTTTTGAGGCAGGGTCTCAAACTGTTGCCCAGGCTGGAGTGTGGTAGCATAATCTTGACTCACTGAAGCCTCAACCTCCCAGGCTTGGGTGATCCTCCCATTTCAGTCTTCCAAGTAGCTGGGACTATATGCATGCACCACCACACCTGGCTAAATGTTTTTTTCGTTTGTTTTTAGACAGAGTCTCGCTCTGCCGCCCAGGATGGAGTGCAGTGGTGTGATCTCAGCTCACTGCAACCTCTGCCTCCCAGGTTCAAGCAATTCTCCTGCCTTAGTCTCCTGAGTAGCTGGGACTACAGGCACCCACCACCACGCCAGGCTAATTTTTTTTTTTGTATTTTTAGTAGAGACGGGATTTCACCATGTTGGCCAGGCTGGTCTCGAACTCCTGACCTCAGGTGATTGACCTGCCTCAGCCACCCAAATTTTTTTTTTCTTCTAGACAGGGTCTTGCTCTGTTGCCTAGGCCGGAGTGCAGTGGGACGATCTTGGCTCACTGCAACCTTCATCTCCCGGGTGTAAGCTCTCCTCCCATCTCAGCCTCCCGAGTAGCTGGGATTACAGGCATGCACCACCACACCTGGCCAATTTTTGTATTTTTAGTAGAGACGGGGTTTTGCCATGTTGGCCAGGCTGGTCTCGAACTCCTGGTCTCAAATGATCCGCCCGCCTCGGCCTCCCAAAGTGCTGGGATTATATGGGTGAGTCACCACACCTGGCCAGATGTCACATTTTTAATCAAGCAACAGTTTGCTAGGGATGGGCAGATTTGAGGCATGTGGGAGAAAGATAGGAATTATGGATGGGCCTGTCAACTGGTCGCCTCTAATCAAGGGGACTTAGTAAAGTGGTGGACCAAGGCCAGGTTACCTTAATCAGAACATAAATAGCTTTGGACCTAACATTGCATCTTAGAAATTGAACTTTAATTTTACTGTCTCTTTCAAGTGTAGTTTTACTTTTGGCAACAGACAGACATATGTCCAACTTTACAACATCTTGCCCATTTTCTCTAATAGTTTTGTGCTGCCTGCAAGTTATTCAAGGCAAGTTTTAAGGCCAAAGAATATTTTTATTGGATTTCAAGTTGGCAGGCATTGAGACTTAGTGGAAAGCACCGAGGGGCTATTGGGCCTCCGGAGACCTGGTTCTAGTTCTAAGCTTGTTGTGTGTAGGCCTGCAGAAGTCCCCATTACACATTCAGATGAGGTATCTGGGGTTGAAGCCCTGAGAAATATGGAAGTTGTTCGTTTTTTTTACTGGCCTCAGTTCCAGGTCCAGCTCTGTTTGCAGGGTGGAGGGGGCTGAGATGTTTTGATTCTGCGGTAATTGTTGCAGGTCTGCGCAGGGCTGGCTGGGGAGAGCAGAGGCACCAGAGTCTTGGCCCCTGGCCTCTGCTTGCTTGAGTTATGGGCTGCTCCAGCAACTGGTCCCCTCAATCCTTGGGGACTTCTGAACGATAGGCCTTGGGTGACTGGAGACAACTCTGGTCGCAACCTCCCCACCCCGCAAATGAGGAAAGACTGTCATACGATCACAGATAGTCAGAGCAGAAGGGGCCCCAGACTGGCTGAAAGTCACACACACTGGCCATAGGCCTGTTATGTAGTAAAGAATCCCCAGAGATCTTCTTACATAAAACAAAACAGATTCCTGGGGGCTGCCAAGCTGGGCTTTCTGAATCAGAATATACGAGGGTGGGGGCTGGGACTCTTGAATAAACACCCTGAGGATTCTTATGGATAGCCGCCAGGGCTGGAAGCTTTTGACCTGGTCAAATCTCTCTACGTTTCCTAGGGAAACTGAGGCCCAACAAGGCCTTGACCCAGACATCAAAAGACCTAAAATCAGAAATGAGGTCTTCTGACCTACAGTTTGATGTTCTTTCCACACCAAGACCTGTTGCCTGCAGGACTCAGAAGAACTGCCCATTATTTATTTGTTTTAATTTTCTTAAAATCAACGTTACTAATGCACACAGTGTAAAGAGTCAAATCACGTGGTTTCACAGGCATGCATGAAGAACATAGCTCCCCGTCCGGCTCTCCCATCTGCCCCTCTGCAGAGGCAACTATTTCAACTCTTTCAGGAGATTCTGCTGCTGTTAACTGTCACCCTTGGTATTATTTGTGTTTTTACAATAAGTATGCATCACTTTGTTACTCTTACTTGGTTTTAACAATACAGTTAGGATGGGTCGCCAGGTCTGGCACTGGGCCTAGATGCCCAGGCATCGTGGAGTGCCTCCATGGTCACTGGGCACAGGCCACCAGCTCCTCCAGGGCTTGCTCTCGGCGGTTGCCATGGACCAGCAGCACTTCCTTGATCCGGTCCTGCTGGAAGCCCATGTCACTGAACTGCTCCCAGAGGCGCAGGAACTCCCCTGCCTGAGGAAGAGGAGACAGGGAGGGTGCTGGGGGCTCTGCTGGGCCTGGCCTCAGCCGTGGGGAGCCCCAGCTCCAGTGCCTACTGCACCTAGTCCCAAAAAGCTGTGGCTACCCCCAGGCCACGTGAGCCTGATCCTGGGCCGCACCTGCCACTTTTCTGTACCTGTAGGGTGATGTAGGTTCCGACCTCCCTGCCTCTGCCAAGGAAAGAAGGCCCCAGCCTGGCCAAGGGCTCTGTCCTGACTCTCCTCCCACTCCTCCCACTCACTGTCAACTTTCTGCTGGGGCAGGAGGGGGGCAGACCGTACACCGGCACCTGGAGCACAAACAGCCCAAGGTCCCTGCCCATGCCCTGAACACTGTGGAGGTATCACAGCACAGCCTGCACTTTCCTTCCCCTCCGACTCCGGGGCTTGAAACTTCCCCACCTCTGCTCACTCTCTCCTTCTTGGGGCCTCACCCAACCCTCCGTCCCCTTCAGCCTCTGTGAAGAGCTGCTCTGCCATGGGGCACTTAGAAGTGACTACTGGGGCTGGGTGCGGTGGCTCACGCCTGTAATCCCAGCACTTTGGGAGGCCGAGGCAGGCGGATCACTTGAGATCAGGAGTTCGAGACCAGCCTGGTCAACATGGTGAAACTCCGTCTCTACTGAAAATACAAAAAAAAATTAGCAGGGTGTGGTGGCAGGCGCCTGTAATCCCAGCTACTTGGGAGACCGAGGCGGAAGAATTGCATGAACCTCGGGGGCAGAGGTTGCAGTGAGCCAAGATCGTGCCATTGCACTCCAGCCTGGGCAATAGAGTGAGACTCAGCCTCAGAAAACAAGATGTGACTATTGGGCCTACAGCTGCATGCACTTGGGGTAGGCGGCACGCTCCCCAAGTAGAAAGGTCATGCATCTTTGTGCTGCCCATGGCTCCTATCTGGGTGTCCGACAAAGAGTGGCCATTCAGTCACAGAGGCTGTGTTGATTAAGTCTAATAAAGCAAAACCCCTGCTGCTCTCTGCCTCCTGTCCCCGTCCCACCTCTTCCTGATCTCCCTCTGTGCCTCTCACCTTTGTCCCTGCTGTAGCTCCCTGGGCCATCTCCTCCTCAGAGCTGAGGAGTCAGGCAATCTCCCGACAGACCCACAGGCTGGACCCACAGGCTGGCTCTGAGGACTGGTGTGGCCCTGCACACCGGGCTCCTGGGTACACCCCCATCCCTTCCATCCCCTGGGGCCCTGGCAGGAAGCCCTGCTGACCTGGCTCTCGGAGAACTGGAACATCTCCATGGCCTCGTCCACCAGGCCTTCCTCATATCCCTGACGTAACAGGCGGTCACAGGCACTGAGGTAGCTGAGAAACTGGGCCGGAAGCGGGCAGAGAGGGAGGGAGGGTAAGAGGAGCAGCCGGGGCAGCAGACAGGGCAGAGAGGCACTCCAAGGGCCTGAGCTGAGGGTCAGGCAACAGGGCAAGCCACCACCTGCAGTGTGGCCCCAGAGAGCCCGTGAACCCACAGAAGGGGGATAGAGGCTTTCTCTGAGTGCCTGGCGATAGGCAGACAATGGGTCTTCACCAACTATGCCAAGTTGGGGGCTGGACTCCAGGAAAAGGGCTGTCAGGGTGGGCTAGGGTGTTCATAGAACCTAGGTGGGGAGCAGGACAGGCTTCAAACACAGACACCCCACCTACTACCCAACGCAATTCAACATTCATGCACCACCCACCCCTGTCTGGGAGCACCCATTCGTGTGAAGGTGCCTCCTCATCCGTCCACACCTGTGCACCCCTACTGTACCCCCAGACGCATCTCTCTCATCCAGGACTCCTGAGCCACTACTATGCAACTCCTGCACCAGTGCTGGAGAAGGGGTGTGGGGTAGGCAAAGAGGAGGATTCCACAGGCAGGAAAAACTGTTCAGGTCACCCCACGGTTACGTCATCAGGGGCCCAGGATAAAATGCTGGCTCCTTACCAGGCAGGGCTCAAAGGCCTGCTCCCTGTCTATGGCCTTGGCCCCTCCCTCACCCTCCAGGTCTCTGCAGATGCAGCTCCCTCAGCCAAGGCCAGCCTCCTTCCCTGTCCCTGGGAAGCTTCCTGCCCCCTCTATCTTCCTGGGTGCCGTCCCTTGTGCCCCCATAGCACCCTATGCTTCCCTGTTACAGCACATATAACTTTGTAATTGCTTCACTCAATCTTTCTCATCCACGAAGTTTTTGCTCCATGAGGGAGGGGCTGTGTCAGTCTCATTCACCACAGTGTCCCCATCATCCAGCATGGTGGCAGAAGGAGCTCAATAAATGTGTGCTGTGTTTATAAAATGAATGAAGACCTGCCTTCAAGGAACTCACAGCTTAGTGGGGGAGATAAACCAGATACAGGACCACATCAGTGCCAGGCAAATCAAAGCAGGATTTATGGGGTGTAGGTGCCAAATGAAGGCTCCAGACTACAGGAATTATGAGTATATGTGGAGAAGGGAGAGTGGGGTTTCCGTAGACCTTCAGAACTGGGATGAAAGTGCACATCATCTAGACTAACAGTTGTCAAATTGTTTTTGGCTCCTGAAGTGTTTGTCTTAGCACAAGGAGGCTTCAGCAATAACAGGCTAACATTAGAGCTGCTCTGGGAGAACCAGGGCCAGGGGCATGGGGGCCCGGAGTCCAGTGCTCCTGGCCGAGGTACTGCCCAGTACAGCTAGACCTGCTCTGAGCATGTTTTGAAAACCAGGCACCCATGCCCTCCTTCCACAGTTGAGGAAACTGAGGTTCAGGCAAGGCAGGTGCCTTGTCCAGGGTCCCAGGACTAGGTCCCCGATTATGTAACCTGTCACTTAATGCCTTGTCCATCAGAGGGATCAGCTGCTAGAGGACGGGCTTTGAGCTGTCTTGGTGGATGACAGGGTTTCCAAAGGTGAAAGCTTCACCTTCAGAAGGAGGGCGGGCAAGGATGGATGGTGGACGCTGCCTCCACCTTTTGGCTCATCCATAGCAATAGTTCTCAGTCTCAGTGCTTATTGCAACCACCTGAGGAACTTTAAACATTACTGCTGTCTGGGCCTCACCTTCAGAGGTTACGATATAATTGGTCTGGGGTGTAGCCTGAGCATTGGAATTTTTTCCCTATAGCCCTCCAGGTGATTCTAATGTGCACCCAAGACTAAGAATCAGTGAATGGGGACAGCTGACCTTGATCTATACTATGCCACAGTGAATATCAGACCCATCTGCAAATTTTCTAAAATTAAAGGCCCCTGGGTCCACCCCAGATCCACTGACTGGGGCCCTGCAGGATAAGCCCTGAGAGTCTGCATTTGCAAAGGTTCTGCTGCTTGGTTAGCTTTTGGGCCTGCAGGACTGTAGAAGCTATCAGGCTTGCCTCAGGCCCCCAGGTGGGTGAGGATGTCACCTTCAGGCCACAGGAGGGGGCCCCCGGAAGTCACTGGTTCCAAACATGTATTCCTCCTCCACCCTGTGAACTGGGAAACTGAGGCTAAAAGAGGGGGCCTGGCCTGTGGACCCTCACACATGGCACCCATGCCTGTCCTGCAGGGAGGCAGTGTGGGCACATCAAGCCTTGTGGAAGGAAAGGAGTGCTGCACAATTTCTTTTGTATCTTCTTCTCTCCCTGACTCTTCTAGCTGCTCTGTCTCTATCACCTGATGCCCTTCCTCCTGGGCCATCTGTCATTTATCTTGGCCAAAAAGGATTTACTGCAATATGCGGCTTTCAGTGGGAGAAGGAATCTGAACCCAAAGGGCTTGTTCAGTTACCAGGACTTCACAGAACAGACAGAAATACTAACTTGGTGGGGGAAGATAGATGAAGTCATCCAAAGGCCCCTCAGACCCACCCCGTGGGGCCTGGCTCCTGACTGCCCACCAGGGAAGGCCACCCAGAGATCCAGGGGCCAGGCAGGTGGCCAGTCTATATCTGGAAACACAATGTTCCCAATGCAGTGAAATCCTTCCAGCTCACCCACTGGGAGGCCAGGGCCCCAGGCTGGCTCTGACTCATCTTCAGACCCCCAGAGTGATGGCCTGAGACCTCAGCCTTACCACAGGGCCTGAAGGGACTGGGGAGGCATGTCAGAGCCCCACTGTGCACCTGGCCCCTCACAGCCCTCCTGACCAGCTTTTTGGCCAGGACTCTGGCTTTTCAGTATCATCTGAAGGTAGGCGTGACTTTAGATCTGCTCTTAAATCTCAGATCAGCCTGTGGTGCTGTCCTGGGAGGTTCTCACACAGAAAATGAGATAAAAGACATCATGCAACCAAGATGCAGAGTCAGACCAGCTGGCCTCAACCCCAGTGCTGCCATTGACTGGCTGTATGAACTTCCCTGGCCTCAGTTTCCTCATCTGCAAAGTGGTCATAATGTAATAGCAACCTTGCAGAATTGAGACCTAACTGAATACCCTCAGAGAGAGAGATTCATGCAAGAAAATGTTCAATAAATGTTAGCACCCCTCCCTGCCATTTTAGCCACATGGGGGTCACTATGTTGGAAATTCTCCTCCAGGACAGGGCATGAACTGATGAACCCAGAGTGGAGTAGAAGCAGGAGTGGGTGGGCAAGGGGACCAGGTGCATTTGCCCAGCCCCACCCCGGCTCCCGTTTGAAAGTCACTTCCCTTCTGCCATTCCCTCTGGCAGAAGCAGGCAGCTCTGGACTGCAGGGACCCAACATTCAGTACTCATCAGTGATGATGGAGGTGTCCAAGCCTTCTGATGGTGGTGGGGCAGGAACGGGAGAAAAATGAAAAGTGCCAACTACCCTGGGACCAGCCATCAAACCATGAAGAGTCCCGATGTTTAGAAAACCACACAACGAAGGATGTTACTTTCAGGTGGGGACATGGGGGTGTAGGCAATGGCATTCAATGTTACCTCCTGACCCTACTTACAATCCTTCCGTGCCTCCTTTTGCCTATTGGGTCATTTATCAAATTCTCAGGCCAGCCTTCAAGACCCCTAAATCTACCCCCAATTCTCTTTTTCTCATCTCCTACCAGCCTGCTTCATGCACCCTCTCCTCAACAAGACTGGTCAGATCAGGGCCTCCCAAACACTTCCTTCCCACCTCCACTCCTTTATTCACACTGTCCTTCCCTCCTGGAATATCACCCCTTCTCCTTCCTTCAGCATCAGATCTTATCCATCCTTGAAGTCCCGCTCAATGCTTGGTACCTCCATGAAGCCTTTCTTGATCACTGGAACCTCCTTGTGGTAGACTGAGAATGATCATAAAATTTTTTGCACCCTCTCCCACCAAGAGGTGGAATCTGTTTTTCCCCTGTGTAAGCCTGGAGGGGTCAAAAACATGCTTTGACCAACAGAATGAGGCGGAAGTGACTATGTACAATTTCAGCCAAGGCCTCAAGAGGCCTCAAGAGGCCTTACTCTTGGAACCAAGTAGGGTGGCTTGCTGGAGATATGTGGCCCAGCTGACAAGTATCACCACCCACTGTACAGTGAATGAGGCCATCTTAGATCATTCAGCCCCAAGTAAGTCACCAAACTGTAGCCACATGAGACTGCAGGTGAGATGAGCAGAAGAACCCCCTAGCTGAGTCCACCTTAAAACTGCCAATCTAGAGAATCATAAGCAAATAAATGGTTGTCTCAAGCCACTAAGTTTCGGGGTAGTTTGTTACACAGAAAGAGATGACAGAAACACGCCTATAACACTCATACCACTTCTTCTCCCAGGTATCTTGCCACTAGCACCTCTTTTTAGGCACTTTGGGGGCCCTCACTCCTCTGCAGGTGCTCTTACATTCTTGGCTTGTATCAGGGGTCAAGACCTGCTTCCAAATAGTAGCGTGGCTCAGAGTGCTGTCCTTGGAGTGTCATCATGAGTCTCCGCCATACTTCCAATAGAGTGAACTCTATTAGAAGAATAGAATGTGGGTGAGTAGAACCTGCGTGTGGTGGACTCTGTGATGTTCCATCCACACACCCTTTCACTGCAGGACTTACTGCCCCAGATGCTGGGAGAGCTGGGAGACACTCTTCAGTTGTCTGCCCCTTCAGGGATTACCTTAACTGCAGAGATCCACTTACCTCAGGTCACCCCCTTCCCACATGCAATGACTGATTGAGGCAGGGGTATAAAGGCCTGACCATCTCAGCCCCACTTAGGACAACCCTGAGGGGCCATAGATGCTCCAGAGCTGTGGGGTTGGCTGATGCTGTTGTTGGGCCTATGTCACAGCTCAAAAGGTGAAAATCATGTGGCCACTCACCTGGCTCCAGCATCACAGCTCATCAGCTCTGGGCCCCGCAACTCACCTGGCTCAGGCTCTGCCTCCCTGTCTTCTGCAGAGCTATGATGGCCCTTCGCAGGGGATATCCCAGGGCGACCACTGGCCCAATGAGGTCTTGCTCCTCCTGGCTCAGGGCGGACAGCAGGTCAGCCGCAGTATCAGGGTGTGACTTGTGGGGGTTGAGAGGTTGGGGTGCCCCCCCAAGAGGTGGCAGACAGGTGTACGGGCTGAGGGACTGAAATACAGACAGACTGGACATGTCAGTTACCACAGGAAGTGACACTCAGTTGGGCTGGACATTTTAAAAAATGCCTTTATGTACCACCTTCTGTACAGAGTGTAGGGGCTAATATTATGGAGGGCTTAGAGTCCTGCAGACCCCAGCTCTCTAATGCTTACTCAGTATACTCATATGAAAAATGAGGGCAATCCCTAAGCTACTTCACGGGACTATCAGGAGACTTAAATAAGACAATGTGAGGGACTGGGCGTGGTGGCTCATGGCTGTAATCCCAACACTTTGGGAGGCCAAGGCAGGTGGATCACCTGAGGTAAGGAGTTCGAGACCAGCCCAACCAACATGGTGAAACCCTGCCTCTATTAAAAAATACAAAATTAGCCAGACGTGGTGGCACATGCCTGTAATCCCAGCTACTTGGGAGGCTGAGGCAGGAGAATCGCTTGAACCCGGGAGGCAGAGGTTGCAGTGAGCAGAGCTCGCACCATTGCACTCCAGCCTGGGCAATAACAGCCAAACTCTGTCTCAAAAAAAAAAACAAAACAAAAAACAATGTCAGGAAAGTGACTAGTGAAAGAAATATGAGGTCCATTCTACTATCCCATTTTACAGACATTGAAATCAAGGTTCAGAAATGTTAATGACCTGATTAAGCAACACAGGCTTGGTACCTCAACCCTACTTAGGTTTTATGCCCCACACCTTGGTGACAGAGGAGCAGGGGTAGGTCTTCCCAACCAGGCCCTCCTTCTTGAATTTGGTTGGGCTGGGGTTTGGCAGGGCATGGAGCAGGGGAGGAACTGGGCACATCAGTTGAAACACACCCTGGATTAAGGAGGGTGACTTGAAGGCATTTCCATTGGTTTGGCTGGCATCGCCCCGAACCTTCTCCTATGAGGAAGTACCTCTCTGCCAGCCCCGAATGTTTCATCCTGTCCCCTCCTCCCAAGGAAAACACAGCTGCCGCCTGGCTCTTGGGGTGGAGTGTATATGTAACACACATGAATCCCCACCCATACGCATCTTCTCAGGGCTCTCCCTGCCACGACCTCACCCTAGGGTCTACCCTTTATTACCTCCAGGGTGGAGAACATCAAAGTTTAGGAGCTGAGTCTACTCTTGTGTCCTTGAAAAAGATTCTTCGCCACTCTGTGCCTCATTTCCATCATCTACAGAATACTGTCCCACCCCCACAGGGTTGTTATGAGAGTTAAATTCATCTTGGCCAGGGAAGAGCCATCCTGGCATCAACATCTGGTCTTGGATGTGGGCATGGCACATCACGCTTACAGAGCCTCTTCTCTACTATGTATGCTCTAAACAACCGTGTGAAGGGTTGTTGGCTCACTGTGCAGGTAGAGAAGGGGTGGTTCAGTGACTTGCCTAAGGTCACAAGCCGGTGCATGTAAGAAACCAGACCTCATGTCTCTGTCTTTCAGATTGAATTCTACCTTGGCCTTATTCTGCAGCATCTCCTGGCCTGACTGTGGGGCTGCTGGGGGGCAGAAAGCTGTGCCCCGCTGCCACCTTCTGCTGCCAATCCTGACCCACCCCATGTTTTGTGGAGTCTGATACTTATATAATTTGGAAGGCACCTCACAGAAAAAGAACACACAATTATGAATACAAAATTGGGCACAAGGCCTTGGAAGAGACAAAGGGAGGAGCCTGAGGCTTAAGCTTCTGTGGTTTCACTGTAGGGTCACTTCTCCCTGCTCTTCAGGGTTCACTTCCTCCGTCCTGAAGCCTTCTCAGCCTGTTGCAGCCCTGACGCTCCCTCAACACCTGATCCCGCTGTACAGTTCAGGGCCTGGTCCCACAACCCTCTTGGCCAACTCTTCATGTCCTGTGGTTTTGACACTCCCAAACCCAGTGTCTGGCAGGAAGTAACTGTGCATTGAATATTCCTTGATTGAGCCTCCAGCTCCCCCAGCTTATAGCAAACCTCACCCAGTGGGAAGCCCTAGATTTGCGTTGCGTTCATCAATTCAACAGACATCCACTGAGCGCCCCCTATGGGTCAAGTCGGCAGCTGGGTGCTCTGGAAACAAAAATCAGTGCGATCCAGTCCCTGCCCTAAAAGAGCTCAACCTCGTTTAGAAGAGACAGGTCCTGGATAATTAAAACCACTGTGACCTGCGCCCTAAAAAAAAGCAAGGCAGGCACAGTGGGAAACGCGGGGAATGGGGGCTTCTGAGCAGGGACTACTCTACTCTAGTCAAAGGGCCGCAGGAGGACAACACGGTACAGGCCCAGGTGGGAGCAGGTCAAGGGAGGATGCAGGAGCGCGTGGAGTAGGGGACCGAGGCTGCGGGCCGGGCTGGACACGCAGATTATGGGGCCTGGGCTGCTGATTGGCGGCCTTGGAGGGGCGGGCAGAATCCTTACCGCGACCATGGGCTTGTGGCTCCGCAGCGGGGGGATGGCGCCTGCCGTGGAGGGCCGCGGGGGCGACGTGGGGGCGGCGGGGTGCTGGGGCGCGGGCCCCGGGGGTGATGCGGACCTGGGGGACTGCGCAGGGCTCGGGCACAGGCTCAGCGCGCGGTGGCCGCGGAGGCCGTGCAGGAGGGCGCGGGGCCGGGAGACCAGCTTCCCCTCGGAGAGCCGCCGCCGCGCCCCTGCCAGCTCCAACCGCACGCCGCGTAGCACGTCCAGCGAGCACAGGCGACGGCCGGGGCCGGGGCTCGCCGGGGAGCCCGGTTGGAGGCTGCTGGGGGCCGACTCTTCCTCGCTGCCAGAGGAGGCTTCTGCCTCGTCCTCACCCTCCTCCTCCGGCCTCTCCTGGTGTCCGGCCTCCGGGTCTCTGATTGTGGTGGGCGCAGGCGCCAGCCCATGTTCGGGGCTGACTAGCAAGAGCCAGGCTGGAGGGGCTGAGGCTGTCCCCGGGTCACCGCACTGGTACGGGCTGGGTCCCTGGCCGGCGGCCTCCACCCAGAAGAGTGCCGTCCTCTCCAGGCTGAAGTCGTGCTGCGGAAAGAAGGCGACGTAAAGCCCAGGGCAAACCAGGACCCCGGGGGCACAACACTAACCCCTGGCCTGGGGGACCCTGTTCAGCCAGAGACTCTCTAACCCTGGACAGCGTCAGATTCTGAGCCCCGGGCTTCCATCACAGCCCACTCTACCCTGGGTTTTAGCTAACACTGTGGTCGATGGATACCAATAACAGTTTAATGGCAAACTGGCATAAATGACAAAGTGATGAATTCGTCAATCGAATGAAATGTAATGAAACCCAACATCTAAATCCCTTTGCCATTCAGTATGTAGTTGAGCAAAAACTACTTAAAAATTTTCTCCAATAAAGCTTATTCTTAGCAAAGAAGATTTCACCTGAGCCCAGCAGTTTGCCACTGAGTAGTATGCCTTGGAGGCCCGTCCAGGCAGACAAACCTCCCTATGGAGTGATTCCTGTCCCCAGCCCCTTTGCTGCCACCAAGGTTACTTTGGGGTCCTGGAAATGTCATAACCACTAATCTTTGTGGAACTCTACTTGGTATGGTCTAGTGTCATTCCTATTTCCATATTATGAAAATGGAGCTCAGAACATTGAGTTTGCTAGAAGTTAGATTGGCGGTGAGTGGCTGAGCTGGTTTTCCTGTCGGTGGACCTGATTGTAGTGCTTTCTCCACTTCGTATCAGACCACCTAAAAAAGCAGTCTGGAGTCCACATAAATAATCTAACTCTAGAGTTTATAAAATGAGGCAAAAATGAAATATTCCTGTTCCCTACCTTTAAAATTAAGAACAGCAAACATAAGACTCCATCAAAAATATGTAAAAGTTTTAAAGGCAATTTGTTCTACCATGGCCAGTTAAGGAAGAAAGAGGCTAGGGGTGGGGGAGTGAGGCAGAAAGACAGGCACAGACACTCAGACACTTAGATCACAGGCACCGCTCCCTCTCACCCATGACCCTACCTTGGGGAGAGGAGCATAAGTTAGCTGCTCCAGTGTGACTCCCTGAGTTCCTCTCTGTATCTTCAGGGCCCAGGGCAGGCCTGGCCCAGAGTGGACATTTGTAAGTATGTGCAGAATAAATGGTTAGAGAAAGAGATTGGAGCAAAATAGATGGGTTGTGAAGGACAGAGAAGGCAAAAAGACTTCAGAACTAATGAGGCATACTTGGAGAGAAAGAAGCTAAGAAATAGCCAGCAGCACTCAGAGGGATTAAAAAAATACCAAGACCCAAGAAAATGCCAACACTTGATTTTGGAACTATGCAAGATGATTCTAAACTTCATATAAAAACAAATAAGGGCTGGGCTCAGTGGCTCATGCCTGTGATCCCAGCACTGTGGGAGGCTGAGGCAGGTGGATCACCTGAGGTCAGGAGTTCAAGACCAGCCTGGCCAACATGGCGAAACCCCACCTCTACTAAAACTATAAAAATTAACTGGGCATGGTAGCACATGACTGTAATCCCAGCTACTTGGGAGGCTGAGGCAGGAGAATCGCTTGAACCTGGGAGGTGGAGGTTGCAATGTGCCAAGATTGCACCACTGCACACTCCAGCCTGGGCGACAAAGCGAGACTCTGTCGAAAGGAAGGGAAGGGGAAGGGGAAGGGAAAAAAGAAAAGAAAAGAGAGAGAGAGAGACAGAGAGAGAGAGAGAGAGAGAAAGAGAAGAGAAGAGAAGAAAAGAAAAGAAAAGAAGAAAAGAAAAAGAAAAAGAAAAGCCAGAAACTCTGGAGACAAAAACATAAATAAGGAGAACTGGCCCTACCATCTATTAAAATATAAAAGTTCAATAATTAAAACTATGGTACTGGCACAGACAGATTAAAGGTACATAATAGAAAATCCAGAAATAGGCCTTAATATATTATAGGGATTTAGTAACTAATAAGGGTGGCATCTCAAGCAATAGGAGAACGATAAAGTTCTCGTCAATAAATAGTGTTAGGCTGGGCACAGTGGCTCATCTGTAATGCCAGCACTGGGAGGCCGAGGCTGGAGGATTGCTTGAGCCCAGGAATTCAAGTCCACCTGGGCAACATAGTGAGACTGTCTCTACAAAAAATTTTGAAAATGGCCAGGTGCGGTGGCTCACGCCTGTAATCCCAGCACTTTGGGAGGCTGAGGCGGGTGGATCACGAGGTCAGGAGATCAAGACCATCCTGGCCAACATAGTGAAACCCCATCTCAACTAAAAATACAAAAAATTAGCTGGGTTTGGTGGTGCATGCCTGTAATCCCAGCTACTCGGGAGACTATGGCACGAGAAGGAGTCGGAGGTTGCAGTGAGCCGAGATTGCACCACTGCACTCCAGCCTGGTGACAGAGCAAGACTCTGTCTCAAATAATAAAAAAAAAAAAAAAAAATGAAAATTAGGTATGGTGGCACTTTTCTGCAGTCTGAGCTGCTTGGGATGCTGAGGTGGGAGGGTTCCTTGAGCCCAGGAGGTTGAGGCTGCAGTGAGCCATGTTCATGCCGCTGCACTCCAGCCTGGGCGACAGAGTGAGGCCCTGTCTCAAAAAACAAAAGCAGGTCGGGCACAGTGGCTCATGCTTGTAATTGCAGCACTTAGGGTGGCCAAGGTGGGAGGATCACTAGAGCCCAGGAGTTCAAGACCAGACCGGGCAACATGGTGTGAAATCTCATCTCTACAAAGAAATATAAAAAATTAGCCAAGCATAGTGGCATGTGCCTATAGTCCTAGCTACTTGGGAGGCTGAGGTGGGAGGATCGCTTGAGCCCTAGAAGAGGAGGTTGCAATGAGCTGACATTGTACCACTGCACTCCATCTAGTCTGGGCGACAGAGCGAGACTCTGTCTGAAAAAAACAAAAACAGCTCTTTCCCTAAGTGGCCTGAGGTAATCTGTGAAAATGGTTCACCATTCATTTGACCTGGAGAACCCCACAAAATCATGCAAATCAAGAGGTTCAAATTTTCGTGTTCACTTTAAGAACACTCGTGAAACTGTCCAGGCCATCAAGGGTATGCATATACGAAAAGCCATTAAGTATCTGAAAGATGTCACTTTACAGAAATAGTGTGTACCATTCTGACGTTACAATGGTGGAGTTGGTAGGTGTGCCCAGGTCAAGCAGTGGGGCTGGATACAAGGCCGGTGGCCCAAAAAGAGTGCTGAATTTGTTTTTGAGACGAAGTCTCACTCTGTCGCCAGGCTGAAATGCAGTGGCATGATCTCGGTTCACTGCAACCTCCACCTCCTGGATTCAAACGATTCTCATGCCTCCACCTTCCGAGTAGCTGGGATTACAGGCACGCGTCACCACACCCAGCTAATTTTTTGTATTGTTAGTAGATACGGGGTTTCACCATGTTGGCCAGGGCTAGCTGTCCTTTAAATTCAAGGAACAAGGCCCCATGGACTCAGCCCCAGACCCGCAGACCCAGAAGACAGAAACACAGAGACACACTTACCATAGAACCCAGCAGAACCTCCCCGCAGGCCGGGATGCTGAGTTCTGGCCCAGGGAGAGGCTCTGTGCCTATCACAAAGCCCTTGGGCAACTTGAAGGGAACACCATCGAGGGCATTCATTCTGTCAGAGGAGTGTGGAGATGGCTGGCAGGGCTGGGGCAGGCTGCTTGATGGCGGGGAGAGACAGTCGAGTCCTGAGGACCAGGCTCAGGCCTCAAATGGCCTCACTGCTCTCCTGTGTGGTCACTTAGCTGAGCCCCAAACAGCTGGAAAGGAAAAGGTGAGGGGGCCAGTGCTGCATAAAGGAAGGAAATGAATAAAAACAAGAGCATTCACATGGACAGGAATTCACTATTTCATATTTCAGTCATGCTCTAGACCATTGTTTTCCAAACCTGGCATCAGTTGAGGCCAGGAGATTGAGATGAGCATGGGCAACAAAGCAAGACCCCTATCTCTACAAAAACTACAAAACTAGCCAGGTATGGTGGCACACACCTGTAGCCCCAGCTACTCAGGAGGCTGAAGTAGGAGGATTGCTTAAGCCTGGGAGGATGAGGCTGCAGTAAGATGAGTGAGCTGTGAGCTCAGGTTGCACTCCAGCCTGGGCAACAAAATGAGACACTGTCTCAAATAAATAAATAAATAAATAAATAAATAAATAAAATTAAATTTAAAAAAACACAACAACAACAACAACTCCAAAAGAGACTAACCATGAAGGAAAATTCTGATAAACTGGATTACATTAAAGTTAAGAACTTCCACCAGGTGCAGTGGCTCACACCTGTAATCCCAGCACTTTGGGAGGCTAAGGCAGGAAGATCGCTTGAGGTTGGGAGATCGAGACCATCCTGGCCAACATGGTGAAACCCTGTTTCTACTAAAAATACAAAAATTAGCCAGGCGTGGTGGCACACGTCTGTAATCCCAGCTACTAGGGAGGCTGAGGCAGGAGAATCGCTTGAACCTGTGAGACGGAGGTTGCAGTGAGCCAAGATCACACCACTGTACTCCAGCCTAGGTGACAGAGCGAGATTCTGTCTCAAAAAAAAAAAAAAAAAGAAAGAAAAAAAAGTTAAGAACTTCCATTCGGCCAGGCGTGGTGGCTCACACCTATAATCCCAGCACTTTGGAGGCCGAGGCGGGCGGATCACAAGTTCAGGAGATGGAGACCATCCTGGCTAACATGGTGAAACCCCGTCTCTGCTAACATGGTGAAACCCCATCTCTACTAAAAATACAAAAAATTAGCTGGGCATAGTGGTGGGCGCCTGTAGTCCCAGCTACTCAGGAGGCTGAGGCAGGAGAATGGCATGAACCCAGGAGGCGGAGCTTGCAGTGAGCCGAGATCACGCCACTGCACTCCAGCCTGGGTGACAGAGCGAGAATCTGTCTCAAAAAAAAAAAAACAAAAAAAACTTCCATTCATCAGAATACACCATTAAGAGAGTTAAAACAAAAACAAAAACAAATCACAGAGTGGGAGAAGATATTTGCAACACATCTATATGACAAAGGACTCATATCCAGTATATACAAAGAACTTCTATAAACAATAAGAAATGGGCAAGAGATTTTTAATATGCACTTTACAAAAGAGGATATCCAAATAGCCAATATGATAAGTTGTTTAACTTCATTAGTCATCAGGGGAATGCAAAATAAAACAATGAGATACCACTACACAAACATACAACCATTAATTTAAGATTAAAATTAAAAAGCTTCACAATATCAAGCAATGATGAGGATGTGGAACATCTATAACTCTCATTCACTGTTGGTCAGAAAGTCACTTAGTATTAGTCAACAGTATCTACTGAACTTGAAAGCCAAGAATTAAGAACTCATTCACACATCACTTCTTGGCTTTTTGGGTTAGATCAAGACTAGTATCTGTCCTTCGTTTAGCAATATTCACAACTGCCAGGAATTTAATTTTTTATGTATTTTAAACTACATTAAATATTGAGTCTGTTGCCTTTAAAAAAGAACAAAATCGGGGGTGGGGGTTGGCTCACGCCTGTAATCCCAGCACTTTGGGAGGCTGAGGCGGGCAGATCACAAGGTCAAGAGATCAAGACCATCCTGGCCAACATGGTGAAACCCCGTCTCTACTAAAAACACAAAAATTAGCTGGGCATGGTGGTGCGTGCCTGTAGTCCCAGCTACTCGGGAAGCTGAGGCAGGAGAATCGCTTGAACCAGGGAAGCAGAGATTGCAGTGAGCTGAAATCGTGCCACTGCACTCCAGCCTGGTGACAGAGTGAGACTCTGTCTCCAAAAAACAAAACAAAACAAAACAAAACAAAACAAAACAAAAAACTTGGCCGGGTGTGGTGGCTAATACCTCTAATCCCAGCACTTTGGGAGGCCGAGGTGGGTGGATCACCTGAGGTCAGGAGTTCAAGACCAGCCTGGCCAACATGGTGAAACCCCGTCTCTACTAAAAATACAAAAAAAAAAAAAGCTGGGCGTGGTGGCACGCGCCTGTAGTCCCAAGTACGTGGGAGGCTGAGGCAGGAGAATTGCTTGAACCCATGAGGCGGAGGTTGAGGTGAGCCGAGATGGCACCACTGCACTCCAGCCTGGGCGACAGAGTGAGACTCTGTCTCAAAAAAAAAAAAAAGAAAAGAAAAAGAACAAACTCATTCACACAGAATTTAAGCTCACGACTGCCTATAATAATACACTTGAATCTAGACTCCTTGACCGCAGTCTGCCTTTTTGCAAACAATCAGGGATTATCAGGGAGTCTGCAGCAGGAAGTGCCTCTGGCTCAACACTATCTGTCATCCCTGCCAGGATGACGCAAAGCTCTGCCCTGCTAGGGGTCACTACAGTCATCCCCTTCCCATGAGAGCATCATGTGGAGAGGTAGGGTGGATAATCTGAGTGCAGAGAGGTCAAATGAAGGCAGGTAGGCAAATCCCTTAATTCCCTCATCTCCTGCCCCATTTGTCAACTCTTGTTAGTGTCTTGCTGTATATAAGACTCAAAAGGTTTCTCCACTCCATGCCTAGAGCTGTTCTCCCTGCACAGCAGAAGGTAGCTCTCTGTGCTACCTTCTATACAGAATCAGGAAGGTCCCACTGTAACCAGTAAATTATCTGCCCCATCAGCCAGTTCTTACAGGGGACCTTTGAGGTACAAGGGTGTTATAGGAGACACACGAAAGTTCAGCAAGTTTTGGCATTCTCAGATTTATTATTCACATTTTCAGGTATCATCTGAATTTTGAGCTATCTCCAGGGAAGGGACACAGTTCTATTGAGACTATCTGTCCACTTAGCAGGTATAGGGCACCCTTCTCTCCATCTTCCGCCCAGCATCTGCATCCTAATAGGTATTTTCTACTCAGCCCTACACTTGTTTCTAGGATACTGAGGATTTGGGGAACATATCTTTTTTTTTCTTTTTTGAGACGGACTCTCGCTCTGTCTCCCAGGCTGGAGTGCAGTAGTGCAATCTTCTAGGCTCACGGCAACGTCTGCCTCCCAGGTTCAAGTGATTCTCCTGTCTCAGCCTCCTGAGTAGCTGGGATTACAGGCACCCACCACCACGCCTGGCTAATTTTTGTATCTGTAGTAGAGGTGGGGTTTCGCCATACTGGTCAGGCTGGTCTCGAACTCCTGACCTCAGGTGATCCACCCGACTTGACTTCCCAAAGTGCTGAGACCAGCACTTTTTTCTTTTTTAGGCAGAGTCTTGCTCTGTCACCCAGGTTGGAGTGCAGTGGCGTAATCTCGGCTCACTGCAAGCTCCGTCCCCCGGGTTCAAGCGATTCTCCTGCCTCAGCCTCCTGAGTAGCTGGGACTGCAGGCGCCTGCCACCACGCCCAGCTAATTTTTTGTATTTTTAGTAGAGACGGGATTTCACTGTGTTAGCCAGGATGGTTTCGATCTTCTGACCTCGTGATCCACCCACCTCGGCCTCCCAAAGTGCTGGGATTACAGGCTTGAGCCACCGCACCCGGCCCTATATCTCTTAAGAATGGCAAGGGCTACAGTAAAGATATCGATATCGCCTAGTTAGAAAATATTCTAAAATGAGGGTCACCTCACTAGGTACAACATGAGAGGTACAGATCATTATGTAATAATATTCTCCAAAGGAAGGGGAGTGGTCTACTCCTTATGGGCATTGGAGAAGCTTCAGGAAGTAGATGGGACTTGACCTTGACCCTGTAAGGTGAAAGAACAGCCTGTGAGCAAGAGAGCAGAGGAATCTGCAGGGTGGAGAGAAGTGACAAGTTGCTGGACTTAAGCAGATGGTCTGTGCTGGGAAGCAGTACGAAGTAAAATGGAAAGGGTACACTGGGATAGAGCTGGGGAGAACTATGAACTTCAGGCTGAGTGCTGACTCCATTCAGCAGGTAGTGGGCAAAGTCTGGAAGAGGCCTGAGATAGTGGAATGGAGTAGGGATGTGCGAATGTTAGGAAAGCCAGGCTGTGCATGCTTGGACAAACTGTAAGCCAGGACCTCTCATACAGTAGCCCATGAGGTGGTGCCCATGTGCTTGGATCTGGGCATGGGGATGGGGAGTGGGATGGGTGAAGGTGGCACCGATTGATTTAAGTGGGGCCCAGGCAATGACATTAGTGTTGTTTCCAAAGGTCTTCACTATACTCTCTAAATGACTTTATTCTTGCCCAGAGCTTCAATTACCTGCCAATGATTCACAAATTAAATTCTCCAGTCCTCTTCTGAGATCAAACTCATAAATACAACTGCCTACACAGTGTCTCAAGACTTCTCAAACTCAACGTATCAAAGTGAACTGATTTTTCCCTTCCCCAAACTGCTCCTCGCCCCCAGGGTTCCTTGTCTCAAGGAATGGTGACATTGAGCCAGGTGCATGAGTACTCATCTCTGATACTTTCCTCTCCTTTACCACCACCATCTCAAATTTCCTGTGAATTTTTATCTCCTAAATCTCTGGAATCCAGCCATTTCAGGCTACCTCCACTGCTTCCATGGGAATCCAAGCCCCCATTATCTCTCACCTGGACCACTCATCTCCATGTATCCTCACATGCTTTATTATTATAATTCTGTTCCACACACTGAGGCAAGAATGACCATTTCAAAACCAAAACTAAGCCACTCCTGGCTGGGCACGGTGGCTCATGCCTGTAATCCCAACACTTTGGGAGGCAGAGGTGGGAGGATTGCTGGAGCCCGGGAGTTAAAGACCAGCCTGGGTAACATAGCAAGACCCCTTCTTTAGAAAACAAAACGAAACAAAACTAAGGCACTCTCCTACTTAAAACTCTTCAATGGTTCCTGGCTGTTTTCAAAATAAAAATTAAACTTCTGAAGGCTTGCAGTGTCTGGCCCGTTTCCTCTCCTCCCATCTTACTCCAGTCATGCTAGCCTTCAACTGCCATGGTCTCTCAGTCCCCACAGAACCTTTGCATATCCTGTTCCGGATACTTGCTATGTTCTTCCCTGTTGCTTCCCCACAATTAATTAAAAGCTGCTCAAATGCCGGGCACGGTGGCTCACACCTGTAATCCCAGCACTTTGGGAGGCCAAGGTGGGCAAATCACTTGAGGTCAGGAGTTCGAGACCTGCCTGGCCAACATGGCAAAACCCCCTCTTTACTAAAAATACAAAAATTAGCCTGGTGTAGTGGCACACACCTGTACTCCCAGCTACTCAGGAGACTGAGACGAGAGAACTGCTTGAACCTGGGAGGCGAAGGTTGCAGTGAACCAAGATCACGCCACTGCACTCCAGCCTGGGCGACAAAGCGAGAGTCTGTCTCAAGAATAAAAAGAAAAGAAAAGAAAAAGCTGTTCATTTTTCAGAGCTCAGCTGAAACATCACTTCCTCAAAAAAGCTTGCCCTGACTCTCAAACTTGGTCAGGTCTACCTAGCACAGTGGACTTTATGAAGTTTTTTATTTTTTACTTTTTTGAGATGAACTCTTGCTCTGTTGCCCAGGCTAGAGTGCAGTGGCTCGATCTCAGCTCACTGCAATCTCTGCCTCCCAGGTTCAATCGATTCTCCTGCCTCAGCCTCCCGACTAGCTGGGATTACAAGCACCTGCCACCACGCCTGGCTAATTTTTGTATTTTTAATAGAGATAGGGTTTCACCATCTTGGCCAGGCTAGTCTTGAACTCCTGACCTTGTGATCCACCTGCCTTGGGCTCGCAAAGTGCTGGGATTACAGGCATGAGCCACCGCGCCCAGCCTTTTTTTTTTTTTTTTAACTATGACCCATAGTATACTTTTATTTCCTAGCATACACATATGTAAACTGAATAATGATTCTTACCCTTACTATATGATACATATTTCCTATTATTTCAACTAAATGTGTCACAGAACGCTTTTGAAGAAAAATCCTAATTCATAATCTCAGAACCATGTCTTTCTTTCAAAGCACAGAGCATATTTTTTATGATTATTGGGTTAATATCTACCTTCCTCATTGCCTGTATTCTGTATGAGGTTAGGGAGTATTTGGTATTTTGCTTAGCTTTAATAGGCACTTAAACATTTGGAATGAAATATATAAATTGGCTGATAAGTACTTTTCCTTGTAGCACTTACCACAATTGTCTCTAATGACTCTGTTATAATCATTAAGCTTCTTCACTCTAAACTCCAGGAGGTCAGGAATCCTGTCTGTTCACCCCTTCTTACATCCCTAGCACCTAACCACAGTACCTGGAAAATGGTAAATAAAAAATCATTTCCCATAGAACATAATTCAAATTCTGGTATCCAGACTGTGGCCAGCATGAATTAACAAAGCTGAGGAAAGTGTCCACTGTTCTACACAGTTATGCACTCTAACACCACTTGCCTCAGAGACCTTAATCTTTGCTTCGGAGGCTATGAAAAACCAAATTTATTCCAAAAGGCAAATGAACTCTGCAATGGAAACATACTCTTCATGTGTGGCCAGATACAGGAAGCCAGGAACTACTATGTGGATTCATAAAAAGGTAAAGAGCTCATCATATGGAAATAGCTTATAGGTTCTAAGCATTACAAAAAATCTGGGACAAACAGGTGGCAAAAAACAAATTTAGTTGATAATGTCTCATTTAATCACTATTCCATAAATCACTACTATTTCAGAATGTTCACATTCCTTTCATATATTGCATATTATACTTATTTAAATGGAATAAGATATACTTTGTACTTACCTTGTGATTACCAGGAGAACTTCCCTGCAGACAAAGCGTGTATAAATGGATAGCTACAACAGAT
The DNA here is from genome assembly GCF_029281585.2 of Gorilla gorilla gorilla. Classification (NCBI taxonomy): domain Eukaryota; kingdom Metazoa; phylum Chordata; class Mammalia; order Primates; family Hominidae; genus Gorilla; species Gorilla gorilla. The sequence continues at coordinate 65,892,678 of NC_073240.2, forward strand.
GGCATAAGCCTAAGCTTCTTGTTACAAATGTCACATGGGCATAGGAGCATGAATGGTTTTATAGAGTGATTAAGTTGGTTGGCTTGTAGCAGCAAATTCTTTGACATCATAAACTCAGCCACTTGGGCTAAATACCCTTAGTATTTAAGAACTAATCTCTTTCTCTCATAGCTTTCTAATCTTCTCTGTATTTACCGAATTTATTAAAAACAAATGCTTTTGTACAGTTTTTCTTTTTAAAAGTATTCCAGTTAATAATCGAAGAATGACAGAATTAAACTATCACTATTTTTGAGTCCCCTCCCCATCAGTGAATGAATCTGGGTCTTATCAGTGGCCGCTAACATCACAAAAAAAGCCAAGACATCTGTGCCTCCTGACTGGAAGTACACATTATGTCTGTGAAGTATTCCTGCCAGAAAATTCCAATCTGAATGTGATCAAGCCTCTAGATCAGCACTATCCAATTGAAACGTGATCCACATATGTAATTGCACATCTCAACTCAAATAGATCACATTTCAAGTGCTCAACAGCTGAATGTGGCTACTATATTGGACAGTACAGCTCTGTTTAACTACTAAATTATAGGACATACGAGAACAGAGGGACATGGCATCACAAGGATGCAAACAACAGTGTATGGAGTCTATTCAGATCCTAATTTGAACAAAACGTAAAACATTTATGAGGGCAATTTGAACAATGATTGGATATTTGTGATATTCAGAAGTTGTTACTCCTTTATTTAGATGTGATAATGGCCCTGTAGTTAGATTTTGTTTTAATCACTTAAAGCTACGTAATGAAATATTTACAGATGAAGTAATTTGATGCCTGAGATTTGCTTCAAAATAATCCAGGGTGAGTGGAGGATGTATAGATGAAACAAGATTGGCCATAAGCTGATAATGATTTGAAGCTGGATGATGGGTACATGGAAAAAAATCACTCGACTATTCTCTTTACTTTTGAATGTATTTGAAATTTTCCCCAAGTTAAAAAAAGAAAAAAAAAGACTGTGGGATAACATTACAATAACACTGCTCATATTCTTGAAAGTACAATTCATTAAAGATACTACCATGAGTCTCTCTAAACCTGAAAGAACCAGTGGCTACTGCCACCACCACTACACACAGGTAATAAACCAGGAAAATCTTACAAATAAAAACCGAACAAGAGTAATGCTCATGTTTTGTTTTTTAATTTTCTTTGTTTTGAGACAGAGTCTCGCTCTACTGCCCAGGCTGGAGTGCAATGGTGTGATCTCGGCTCACTGCAACCTTCGCCTCCTGGCTTCAAGTGATTCTCCTGCCTCAGCCTCCCAAGTAGCTGGGATTACAGGTGCCTGCCACCATGCCTGGCTAATTTTTGTATTTTTAGTATAGATGGGGTTTCACCATGTTGGCCAGGCAGGTCTCGAACTCCTGACCTCAAGTGATCCATCTACCTTGGTCTCCCAAAGTGCTGGGATTGCAGGCGTGAGCCACCACACCCAGCCTGATCACTTTATTAAAACCTTGTAAGGGCCAAAGGAAAAAGGGATTTTTTTTTTCTCCATCTGTGGCTAAATGCCACCTTCTTGGGTTCTGCTGTCTGAGTTTTCCTGAGTCCCTGCAGCACATTCCCTGCCCTCACAGCAGATATCTTAGTGGCAAGGCTGTCCAGACACCAAACACACATCGTACAATTCACCTTATTTCTACTCTTCCTGCATCTCATCAGAGAGCAAATGGTGGAGATATCTAACAAAAAGGCACACAGGATTGTGGAGCTCTATGAGGGTAATCATATCAGATTTTAAGATTTATAAACGTAGACATACATTTTGGAGACATGTGGCCCTCATTCCCTGTTGACTCTATATAATGTATAAATTAATGCAAATTAAACAACAGAAAAGGGACAAAGCCATTAGTATCTTGCACCCAAAAGCTTCCAACTACAGTACGTAACATTATTTCCAAAATTGATGGTATCCTTACCAATCCAGACTTGGATTTTGCAGATAAAGTTTAGCATTTAAGATTCAAATTCCTGTAACAAATGCCTGCTTAATAAATTTGAATTTTTGAATGAAAATATGTTTCATCAATGTGAAAGTGTGTGTTAAGTGATTTGGAAGGCAACAAATTGGCAGCAAAGGCACAAACTAAAAAATAAAAATGATTTTTATTTAGTTTTTTGGAAATACAACAAAATAATCGGCAAAAACCAAACCAAAACAGAACCAAAAAAATGACATGTTATATGAGTGATCATCTCCAAGCACAACAGCATTTATTAATGAATATAAAAAATAAATTTTACTTTTTCTTTTTTTTTTTGAGACGGAGTCTTACTCTGTCTCCCAGGCTGGAGTGCGGTGGCGCGATCTCGGCTCACTGCAAGCTCTGCCTCCTGGGTTTTACACCATTCTCCTGCCTCAGCCTCCCCAGTAGCTGGGACTACAGGCGTGCACCACCTACGCCCGGCTAATATTTTTTTGTATTTTTAGTAGAGACAGGGTTTCACCGTGTTAGCCAGGATGGCCTTGATCTCCTGACCTCGTCATCTGCCCACCTCGGCCTCCCAAAGTGCTGGGATTACAGGCGTGAGCCACTGTGCCTGGCCAAATTTTACTATTTTTATTTGCTTTTTCCCCCAGATTTGACTACATGGATAGTTTTAGAAGCTTGAGTTCCTAAGATAATTCCATAGCTACACTGGCTCCTACAATGTGACTGAGTGAGGTTAGGGAAATATCCTTGGGGATTCTGAACAACTAGACCCTTAGAAACTTAAAAATAACAGGTGCTTTCATTAGGATCCTTCTAACATGGAAAAAAATACAGACATTGTCCATTAAAACACAATCCAATTTGGGTACTCTTCAGGTTTTCTAAGTTCTCCATCTGAATAATAAGACTAGGCCACCATCTTTTCTGGCAACCCAGCCTACAGCCACTGCCATCTTCCTAACTAGCAGCCTCCTAAGCTGCACTAAAACTGGGATTAACACAACTGAAGATAACGTTTTTGACCTTTCTTCCTAGAAGTCAAAGGGCTCTTCAGGTAGGAAAGGTCAGGAGGTTTTGCATCAAGCTTGCCTTCACACTCACTATTAGTGGAAGGGCTGTGAAATCTACCCATCACACACCTGTATTCAGTGTTTGAGTGTACTTACCCATAAACACACAAGGAAGTTAGAGTAAATTAACAAGTCACTCTGGACCAAGCCCCTCAAAACAGAGGCAAATTTGGTGAACCAAGGTCATTCACTGCCTGTGGTAAAAACCTCAGTTCACCTAAGTCCTTTCCTGAAAAACCACATTAATCTGATTCAAGAGGCACCTCTGGCCAGCACAGAGCACAGAAGGAAAGCATAACTTCAGGGTAGGAGAATGCCACATGGAATTTAGAAGTTGCAGTTTAGTCTACAGCAAAAGATGGCACCATCGCTAATATTTACAGCTGGAAAGAGCGCTGGCTGGACCACACTCCTGGAGCATCTTTACTAATGCAGCTTAACAGCAGTTGCCCAGATGTCGTTGCTGGGGAGCGGGGGAAGGACCCATCCTTGGGGAACGAAGTTGCCTTTGGGATGATCGGACGGCACCAGGTACTGATCCCAATCATGCCTTAATAAGAACATTATAGAACAACTATTTATTTCTGTTTTATTCCAAATAAGATGTTCAGCAACTACATATTCTAAGACTTAGCTTTCAAATGACTGATATACTAATCTATTACAGAACTTGATTTCTAGGAATCAAGAAAATGACTGTATTTCTTAAATGTACATATAAAAAGAGGAAAAACTCTGAAGAACTTAAACCTTATGGATAACCAAATAATAAATAAAGTCAATCCTCATTATTTACAGATTCTGTATTTGCATACAGAAGTTCCTTATGGAACTTAAAAAAGAAAAGACAGCAATAGACCTAAACAATGTAAGCACTTCTTCAAGTGCTTCCTGCTACCTAAGAGAAAGACAACATGGAGAGCCAGCCGCTCTGACCTGATCTGGATGAGCGCTGGCAGGGAGTGCTCGGCTTGGAGATAATACTGTCGGAAAGGCTCCAAGAGGTGAGCAAGTGGGAACTCATCTGAAAGAGAAAAGCACAATACCACGTTATCATGCTTGATATCCACAGTGTATTTCTCAAGGCAAGGTGACTGAGCCTATGATTACGACAGAATGAGAAAATGTGTTCTATCTGTATCCATGAGTTCTATGACACAGAATTGCATCTGGAAGGTGTCATTTGTTGCCTACCACCTCTTAGCTTGAGATCACCTGTGATGAGAAGAGCTGTCAATCTAGTATTTTCATTTTCTCCACTGGTTATAGAGCAACATACCTGGATCCCCAAACAACTTGGACTCAGTTTCACGTTTCTGAAGTAAAATTTTCTCTTTTTCTTTTCTTTGTTTCTTTTCTAATTCTCTTTTCCTCTCTTCCTCTTGTTCTCCTTCCAGCATAACTCTGAGGGCTCTCTCTTCAGCTTCATACAGTTCAGAGCGCTTTTTAATGAGTTTTCTCAGTCGCTGAAGATGATGCGCAAAAGTCTCATCTGCTGAGGCTGGAGGACAGACCCCTGGGCAGACAGGACAAAATGGCATTTTATTAATTTTTTTTTTTTGAGACAAGGCCTCACTCTATCACCCAGGCTGGAGTACAGTAGTGTGATCATAGCTCACTGCAACTTCAAACTCCTGGGCTCAACCCATCCTCCCACCTTGGCTTCCCAAGTAGCTACAAGTACAAGTGTGCACCACCATGCCTGGCTTTTTTTTAATTTAATTTTATTTTTTTTCAGATAGGGTCTCACTCTGTTGTGCAGGCTGGAGTACGGCAGCATGATCACGACTCACTGCAGCCTCGACCTCCTGGGCCCGAGATCCTCCCACCTCAGCCTCCCAAGTAGCTGGGACCACAGGCATGTGCCACCACATCTAGCCAATTTTTTTTTATTTTTGTAGAGACAGGGTATCCCTGTGTTTCTCAAGCTGGTCTTAAACTCCTGGTCAAGCAATCCTCCTGCCTTGGCCTCCCAAAGTGCTGGGATTACAGGCATGAGCCACTGTGCCTGGCCCTACCTACTAATTTGTAAATTTTTTGTATGAGGTCTCACGAGGTCAGGAGATTGAGACCATCCTGGCTAACACAGTGAAACCCCGTCTCTACTAAAAATACAAAAAATTAGCCAGGCATGGTGGCGGGTGCCTGTAGTCCCAGCTACTCGGGAGGCTGAGACAGGAGAATGGCGTGAACCTGGGAGGTGCAGCTTGCAGTGAGCGGAGATCACACCACTGCACTCCAGCCTGGGCAACAGAGTGAGACTCCGTCTCCAAAAAAAAGACCAAAACTTTTTTGTATGAGGTCTTGCTATGTTGCCCAGGCTAATCTCTAACTCCTGGCCTCAAGCAATCCTACCAGCTTGGCTTCCCAAAGTGAGCCACTGCATCCAGCCCAAATGGCCTTTTGCACATGTTTTTCTTATCCCAAAATTTGTGTTATAATGAGGAAGTTTAAAAGTCCTAGCTATAGTATGTATCAGTTAAAATTTAGAAATTTTACCCAATCTTTTAAGGCTCAATTTGATGTTTCTGAGTATTCAATTACTCTGACCCTACCCTGACCTTCTCAACTCCTCCCTCTGGATCACACCACTTAACCTCTGACTTTCTTTCTTTTTTTTTTTTTTTTGAGATGGAGTTTCATTCTTGTTGCCCAGGCTGGAGGGCAATGGCGTGATCTCGGCTCACTGCAAACTCCACACATCCCGGGTTCAAGCGATTCTCCTGACTCAGCCTCCCGAGTAGCTGGGATTACAGGCATGCACCAACACACCCGGCTAATTTTTGTATTTTTAGTAGATGTTTCTCCATGTTGGTCAGGCTGGTCTCGAACTCCTGACCTCAGGTGATCCACCCGCCTTGGCCTCCCAAAGTGCTGGGATTACAGGCGTGAGCCACCATACCTGGCTTCGACTTTGTTTATTTCTAATGGTCTTGATCCTCCACTTGAAACAGTGAGCTCACTAAAGGGAGGAACTTGTCTTAACTTCATTGTTTGTGAAATTCCCTTAGCATCAACTCCCAGATCTAATTAATAAACAATTCTTCCTCTGACTGAGTGTGAATTTTGGGAGTGCACACTTGGATGGTGAGGAAGATACACTTAAAACAACCACACTGACCTTGCAGTCTGCTGCTGACAGTAGGCTGACCAACTGTTTTGGTTTGCCCGCATGTAGCACTGAAAGCCCCATGTCCCAGTAAAACTGGGATGGTTATTATCCTGATTTAACTATGAGGTCAGCTAACAGTATAGCCAACATATCTAAAGCCACAGTGGGGAAAATAGTCTGGTTATTAGGTGATATCAAAGAATTACTGCTAATTTTTTTGGTGTGACAATGGTATCATAGTTGATGATGAGTATTTATGTATTCTATTTCTGTGCAAGTGTGAAATGTTTCATAAAGTTTCATAAGAAAAAAAGATTTTAACTTAATGAATATTTGAGTGGACTGCAATTGTGCACTCACTACCACAATGGCCCTGCAATACAAAAGCTTCCAGGTGAATCAATGTAGAGTGATGTGGATGTGATCTATCCTGTCAGTCCTTGAAGATTTTAAAGGAAAATATGTTACCCAAGCATTTTAGCAATACCAGATACAGGGCCAAGCGTGGTGGCTCACACCTGTAAACCTAGCACTTTGGGAGACTGACGCAGGCGGATTGCCTGAGCTCAGGAGTTCAAGACCAGCCTGGCCAACATGGTGAAACCCCATATCCACTAAAAATACAAAAAATTAGCCAAGCATGGTTGCGTGTGCCTGTCGTTCCAACTACTCAGGAGGCTAAGCCAGGAGAATCGCTTGAACCCAGGAGGTGGAGGCTGCAGTGAGCCAAGATCATGCCACTGCACTCTGGCCTGGGTGACAGAGCAAGACTCTTATCTCCAAAAAAAAAAATTAAAAAAAAAAGAAGTCCCTCTCCCTCCCCCTCCCCCTCTCCCCACGGTCTCCCTCTCCACGGTCTCCCTCTGATGCCGAGTCGAGGCTGGACTGTACTGCTGCCATCTCGGCTCACTGCAACCTCCCTGCCTGATTCTCCTGCCTCAGCCTGCCAAGTGCCTGCGATTGCAGGCGCGCGCCGCCACGCCTGACTGGTTTTCGTATTTTTTTGGTGGAGACGGGGTTTCGCTGTGTTGGCCGGGCTGGTCTCCAGCTCCTAACCGCGAGTGATCCGCCAGCCTCGGTCTCCTGAGGTGCCAGGATTGCAGACGGAGTCTGGTTCACTCAGTGCTCAATGGTACCCAGGCTGGAGTGCAGTGGCGTGATCTCGGCTCGCTACAACCTCCACCTCCCAGCTGCCTGCCTTGGCCTCCCAAAGTGCCAAGAGTGCAGCCTCTGCCCGGCCGCCACCCCGTCTGGGAAGTGAGGAGCGTCTCTGCCTGGCCGCCCATCGTCTGGGACGTGAGGAGCCCCTCTGCCTGGCTGCCCAGTCCGGAAAGTGAGGAGCGTCTCTGCCCGGCCGCCATCCCATCTAAGAAGTGAGGAGCGTCTCTGCCCGGCCGCCCCGTCTGAGAAGTGAGGAGACCCTCCGCCTGGCAACCGCCCCGTCTGAGAAGTGAGGAGCCCCTCCGCCCGGCAGCCACCCCACCTGGGAAGTGAGGAGCATCTCTGCCCCGCAGCCACCCCGTCCGGGAGGGAGGTGGGGGTCAGCCCCCCGCCCGGCCAGCCGCCCCATCCGGGAGGGAGGTGGGGGGGTCAGCCCCCCGCCCGGCCAGCCGCCCCGTCCGGGAGGGAGGAGGGGGGTCAGCCCCCTGCCCGGCCAGCCGCCCGGTCCGGGAGGTGAGGGGCGCCTCTGCCCGGCCGCCCCTACTGGGAAGTGAGGAGCCCCTCTGCCTGGCCAGCCGCCCCGTCCGGGAGGGAGGTGGGGGGGGGTCAGCCCCCTGCCTGGCCAGCCGCCCCGTCCGGGAGGTGAGGGGCACCTCTGCCCGGCCGCCCCTACTGGGAAGTGAGGAGCCCCTCTGCCCGGCCAGCCGCCCCGTCCGGGAGGGAGGTGGGGGGGTCAGCCCCCCGCCCGGCCAGCCGCCCCGTCCGGGAGGAGAGGGGCGCCTCTGCCCAGCCGCCCCTACTGGGAAGTGAGGAGCCCCTCTGCCCGGCCACCACCCAGTCTGGGAGGTGTACCCAACAGCTCATTGAGAACGAGCCACGATGACAATGGCGGTTTTGTGGAATAGAAAGGGGGGAAAGGTGGGGAAAAGATTGAGAAATCGGATGGTTGCCGTGTCTGTGTAGAAAGAAGTAGACATGGGAGACTTCATTTTGTTCTGTACTAAGAAAAATTCTTCTGCCTTGGGATCCTGTTATCGGTGACCTTACCCCCAACCCTGTGCTCTCTGAAACATGTGCTGTGTCCACTCAGGGTTAAATGGATTAAGGGCGGTGCAAGATGTGCTTTGTTAAACAGATGCTTGAAGGCAGCATGCTCGTTAGGAGTCATCACCACTCCCTAATCTCAAGTACCCAGGGACACAAACACCACGGGAAGGCCGCAGGGTCCTCTGCCTAGGAAAACCAGAGACCTTTGTTCACTTGTTTATCTGCTGACCTTCCCTCCACTATTGTCCTATGACCCTGCCAAATCCCCCTCTGCGAGAAACACCCAAGAATGATCAATAAAAATAAAAATAAAAAATAAAATAAATAAAAATAAAAATAAAAAAAGAAAAAAAAAGAAAAAAAAAAAGAATACCAGATACAAGAAAGAAAAAAAAAATCCTAATCCCATTACCATAATCAACCATTTTATACTTTCTCACATTCTCTTCAGGTCTTTTTGTCCATGTATTAGCAACTTCATATAGTTCAACGCTACATGTATGTAATTTCCACTTCTCCCTGTTCATTCTGTACGTTCTTCTCCAATCTTCATAATTGTTTAATGGCTGTATCCTATTTCATCAAATCAATGCACTAGAATATACTTATCAAGTTCCCTACTCCTGGACACCTAAGCTATTGTAAATGTCCTGTTATTATATTGTGATACAATGAATATTCTTGGGCCTGTTACTTTTTTCCTTCCTAGGGATTTCTATAAGAAAAATTCTTGACCGGGCAGGGTGGCTCCTGTAATTCCAACACTTTGGGAGGCTGAGACGGGTGGATCACGAGGTCAGGAGTTTGAGACCAGCCTGGCCAACATGGTGAAACCCTGTCTCTACTAAAAATACAAAAATTAGCCGGGCGTGGTGGCAGGTGCCTGTAATCCCAGCTACTCAGGAGGCTGAGGCAGAAGAATCGCTTGAAACCGGAAAGCGGGGCTTGCAGTGAGCCAAGATTGCACCACGGCACTCCAGCCTGGGCAACAAGAGTGAAACTCCGCCCCCCCCCCCCCCCCCAAAAAAAGAAAGAAAAATTCTCAAAAATGGAAATGTTTGTGAATACTTTCAAGACTAACAAAATGTGTTCTAAACTGCTTCCTAAAAAAGCTATATATTTGCTCAGTTACCAAACACTTGACACAGAGAAGGTAATTAATAGATACTTCTTCAATGAATGCATGATTTTCAACAAGGTTTTTTTGTTTGTTTTGTTCTGAGACGGAGTCTCGCTCTGTCACCAGGCTGGAGTACAGTGGCGCGATCTCACCTCACTGTAACCTCTGATTCCTGGGTTCAAGCGATTCTCCTGCCTCAGCCTCCCAAGTAGCTGGGATTACAGGCATGTGCCACCATGCCCAGCTAATTTCTGTATTTTTAGTAGAGACAGGGTTTCACCATGTTGGCCAGGATAATCTTGATCTCCTGACCTCATGATCCTCCCACCTCAGCCTCCCAAAGTGCTGGGATTACAGGCATGAGCCACCATGCCCGGCCCTTCAACAGGGTTTTAACAATTTATGCTGCAACTTGTGTTATACAATAGTGCCAGCTTTGAGCACTAAATTTTCAGTTTGGGCTGATAAATGGCATAAATAATGGTTTCTTAAGGTTAGTAGTTCTGTTTCTTGTAAAGTTGTAATTTGGAGGTAGGATTCTTTCCTCCTTCAACCACTACAGCTAAGTGGTTGTGGAACTCACTCTCAAGGCTAACATTTCTCTAGATGATTTTCTCCTAACTGCTTTGCTTCTACAGGTTTCCATTCACTCATTCTCAACTACAGAAACACTACAACTCAAATTTATCTTCTACTAAGTTGCCAGGCCAGTGTTTTTCAAGTATACACAAAATTCTTATACACTGACAAATTTAAGCTGTCACTCTGTTTTATAATAATCTAACGGTTTTGTTTCATTTCTTTACCTTTACAGGTAGTAAATATTTTAGATTTTGTAAGCCATACAGTCTCTGTTGCAACTACTAAAATCTGTGTATGGCGAAATACACAGATACTCCATCATCCTATGTTAGCCTAAAGACCCCATGAAGAGATGTAGGCTGCTGAGCCTGGGCCACCAACCCACATCTCTCTTGGCCCCTCACTGATCACTCCCTGGTCAATGTAACATATTCCCTCAGAAATGGCACTCCTGGGCCGGGAGTGGTGGCTCACACCTGTAATCCCAACACTTTAGGAGGCTGAGGCGGGTAGATTACCTGAGGTCAGGAGTTTGAGACCAGCCTGACCAACGTGGTGAAACCCCATCTCTACTAAAAAAAATACAAAAATCAGCTGGGTGTGGTGGTGCATGCCTGTAATCTCAGCTACTCTGGAGGCTGAGGCAGGAGAATCGCTTGAACCTGGGAGGTGGAGGTTGCAGTGAGCCGAGATTGCACCACTGCACTCCAACAGGGGCAACAAGAGTGAAACTCTGTCTCAAAAAAAAAAAAAAAAAAAGAAAGAAAGAAAGAAAAAGAAAAAGAAACAGCACTTCTCACACAGTCTTCCTCCTGGCACCATCTAGGTTCCCTCCACTTCTACCACTCACTGTCCACCTAGTCCTGCAGCTCCTAGACACCAATGCCTTTGCCTCTATTCCCCTTTAGCCACATGCCTGCAGTCCTGTTCAGTCTCTGGACCTTGGCATTATCAGAAAAAACTTTCTGCCTCTTAAATCTTAAACTTGATTATTCTCTTATCCAACTACAACTTTCTCCCTTATAGTACTTTTACTTCCTTCTCCCCAGAGACCCATTTGGCAGCTTCATCAAAACCTCCGGACCTGATGTATCAGATTCTATCCCTCTGCTACTCCTTCGCCACAAAACTAATGGTCACCCCACAAAGCAAAACCCCAACAGCCCCATGCTCTGTGCTCACCTGCCAGCTACAGTACTACTGGAAGAGGTCATTTGATTGTGTGATCCATTGCCAATATATGTCAGCTGGACCCATAGCACCCCCTGCAACCATCTTCCACAAGTCTCTGTTGGCTCTCACCCATTCTTCACAGCAGTTAAATCAAACCTTCACTGCTCTCCTAAAGCCCCACTTGTCTACCGGCACTCAGCAAACCATTTACCCTGTTTCCCAAAGAAAACAGGCCAGCAGACAGGAAATCCCTCAAATATCTGTCCCCATTTACACTCATGTGCATCACTACCCATCTTCATCTCCTTCATTTTCATGCTTGTGTAAGATGGGTCCTTCTTCACTTAAGTTAATCCCTCCACCTGGGATCTGAATCATCCTACCTTCCATGGGACCTTGAGCCATCAACTATTCTTCCTGCTCCTCTTTGACCCTTCCCCTTCTACTCACTCCTCTCAGCAATTTTAACCATGCTTAAGTTTTCCCCATGACCCAAAGTCTTTACACACAACACCCCTCACCATCACCACTACCACACACCTTGCCAGATACTGATCTTGCTCTTTCCTTTTCTTCACAGGCAATCTTTTAATAAGTTGAATTCTCTGTTTGCTTTTCTTGTATCATATTCATTCTCTAACCAACTGTAGTCTGGCTTCTACCCCCACCACTCCACTGAAATGCCCCTAGCATAGGTCACTAATGACCGGTTGGATACTAATTCCCATGGATGTTCCTTATTTCTTGATAATAAAAAAAATAATAATATGAAACATGTATATAGCATTTACTATGTGCCAGGACTGTTTTAAGTACTTTACACATATTTATTAATTTAATCCTCATGACACCCCATGGGTAGGTACTATCATTACTCCCTTTTTGCAGATGAGGAAACAAAGGTTCAGAGAAGCTTAAGTAACCTGTCCAAGTGTATTAATCTATTCTCATGCTGCCAATAAAGATATACCTGAAACTGGGTAATTTATAAAAGAGGTTTAATTGACTCACAGTTCCACATGGCTGGGGAGGCTTCACAATCATGGCGGAAGGTGAAGGAGGAGCAAAGTTATATCTTACATGGTGATAGGTAAAGAGGGCGTGTGCAAGGAAACTCTCCTTTATAAATCCATCAAATTGGCCGGGCGCGGTGGCTCACGCCTGTAATCCCAGCACTTTGGGAGGCCGAGGCGGGCGGATCACGAGGTCAGGAGATCGAGACCATCCTGGCTAACACGGTGAAACCCCGTCTCTACTAAAAATACAAAAAATTAGCCGGGCGAGGTGGCGGGCGCCTGTAGTCCCAGCTACTCTGGAGGCTGAGGCAGGAGAATGGCGTGAACCCCAGGGGGCGGAGCCTGCAGTGAGCCGAGATTGCGCCACTGCACTCCAGCCTGGGCGACAGTGAGACTCCGTCTCAAAAAAAATAATAAAAAAAATAAATAAATCCATCAGATCTCATGAGACTTATGATCACAAGAACAGCATGTGAAAGACCTGTCCCCATGATTCAATTACCTCCCACCAAGTCCCTCTGACGACATATGGGAATTATGGGAGCTACAATTCAAGATGAAATTTGGGTGGGGACACAGCCAAACCATATCACCAAGACTACACAATCTCTCTCTAAGCACTTGCCACTTTCCAGAAGGAAGCAGGGAGTCTATCTTTTCCTCCCATCTCTCTGACCTCTCTTGGTCTCTTTTTCACTCTCTTCATCTTCTACCTTGATTTTGACATTCCCTATGATTTTGTCTTTTTGGCCCTCATCTCATGCTGTACAATCTCCTTAAGGTCATTCTGAATCATGGCTACATGCTAATGAACTCTTATCCAGGATGTACCACACACACCTCAAACTCGACAGGTCCCCAACTGAACTTGTCAACCCTAAACCTGTTCCTCCTCCCTTGTTTTCCTTCTTAATTAGAATGGTACCGGCCAGGCACAGTGGCTCACACCCTTAATCCTAGAACTTTGGGAGGCCAAGATGGGAGAATCGCTTGAGCCCAGGAGTTCGAGACCAGCTTGGGCAACATGGCGAAACCCTACCTCTACAAAAAATTTAAAAATTAGCCAGGTGTAGTGGTGTGCACCTGTAGTCTCTACGCTCCTGCCTGGGAGTATAAGGCTGCAGTGAATTATGATTGCACCACTGCACTTCGGCTTGGGCGACAGTGCAAGACCCTGTCTTTTAAAAACAAAAAGAAAAAAAAAGCTATCTTCACTTATTCAGTAGATGAGGCTAGAATCTGGAAGACATTTCATTGTTTTTCCCTTTAGTTCCTGTACTCTGAGTTCCCTAAGTTATTTATTTATATGTACATGGGTATATACATGTATACCTTTATTCATTATCTCTCAATTCTTTGACTTGAGAATTATTCACTAATAATTCTGAATTACTCAATTATTCACTATCACTCGAATTACTCATTACCTCTCAATTCTCCTACACACTGACGTCACTCAGCTTATGCTTCCATACTACCCGTGCCCAATAGCCTTACCCATCTCTCTGCCCTTCTCTCTCTCTCCTGGATGCTCCAAAACTTTCTCTGCTCTACTGGCACTGATCTTTGCCATCATTTCACTTAAAAACTTTCAGCGGTTCCCCAAAGCTTTAAGTATAAGTGAGAACTCTAGCATAGCCCATAAGACAATTTGCAATGTGGTCCTGCTTAAACATCCAGCCTCATCATTCAGCACTTAGTTGGAGGTGCACACATCTTGAAGAGAGAAGTTAGCTGCTCATTTTAAATATGCATGCAACCAGCTGCTACTTACCAAATCATTTTACATTCAAGTCACTTAATGCCACAAAGTCTGTCTATTTCTATAGATCATGATTTTCCTAAAATTTCCTCCTCCTTTTGGACCAAACTGAGGAAGATTAATATTGGGAAATGCTGGTAAATTCACTTGGCAGAAGTTTACTGAGCACTCACCTCATAGAGGATGTGAGGTGTGGGAATATTAAATAGCTCTCAGGTTTTGCCTTCTAGTGAAAAAGAGATGGGTAGACAAAGCAGATGCTAACTTCCCTCTGATTTACAAATGCCCTGAGAGTACCACAATGGAGACATCTGTTTCTGAGGTCTGGATGTGAATTAGCCACTCTGAAGGCTAGTATGCAAAAGCCAATCACTTAGCTAGCAAATGAGCCTGGGTGAATACAAAATGGTCATATTCCAACACAACTTTCTTAAGGGTCTAAAAGAATCCCAGTTTTCATTTACATTTTAAACAACACATGGGAAATCATTTGTTAGAGTGACATTTGCTAATTTGTACACTCTCAAATATCTCTGGTGAATACCAAAGGCCTACAATCTACTAAATAAATCAGCATGTGGTCCAAAGCAGGTGCAAGTGAGAAGCAACAGGAGGTTACCTCAGCCCAGATCAGGGAAGGATGAAGGATGCTGCATGTGTATTTGGTTTTGAATAGTGAGATCTTAAAATGGCAAAGATGGGACTGAGGGCCCTCCAGATGAACAGAATGACAACAGCTAAGATCCAGACAGGCAAATGGAAAGCACAATTGGGTAACTTCTAGAAAGCCAGCACGATTGAAACAAATTTCTGTGGAGAAGCTTGAACTGCCTGGCTATAGTGTCTGGTGCTTCCTCCAGAGGCAAGAAGAGACCAGTGACATGCAGGCAAGGTGGGGAAATCCACACAGTCTGAAATCCCTGCCCTGTCCAACCATTCATACATCTTCAAATAGAAATAATTCAGGTTTGAAATGCATCTGAAGAAGCATGCCAAGTTTTCAACACTTTCTGGAGCAACAAGTAAGGGTGAAAAGCTTTCACTCTGGCACAAGGCAAAGGTGACTAGCCATGACAAGCCCACTCAGAAGAGTGTGGCCAGAAATGCCCAGGGTAAGAATGATAAGTCAAGGGGAAGACAGTGCAGTGGGTTCCCACACTTGCCTCTCTTTTCAATCTGGGCTACCAAAGGCTAAACATCTTCTGAGGCTTCCTGCTTCAGAAGTTCTGACCTACTTACTGACAAGCCCAGTTACCCTACAAGGTGAAAATCATGAAGTTTCAAGTATTTTTCCCTCAATAATATTTGGCGTGGGAGGAGCTAGAGTAAAGAAGGGGAAGGGAACAAGGAAAGAAATGCAAAGCCACAGTTACCTTTCCTCGCTGCAGCCTCTTTCCTCAGTTTCCTCAATTTCTCCAAAGCCCGTAGAATGTCCACCATTCTTTTGGTATCTGCTTGTTTTTTCCTCACTTCAGATAGTACGCCATCAGCGGCTGCTTTGAGTTCCTGCTCCTGGAAGAGAAACAAAGCCCATGAGACCTCGTATTAGGAACAAACTTACAGCAGAGAATAGCTACCCAGTGGTTAGATTTTAAAGGATCAGACAGTCTCCAGGTTAAGAGAGACTC
The DNA here is from genome assembly GCF_029281585.2 of Gorilla gorilla gorilla. Classification (NCBI taxonomy): domain Eukaryota; kingdom Metazoa; phylum Chordata; class Mammalia; order Primates; family Hominidae; genus Gorilla; species Gorilla gorilla. The sequence goes on from NC_073240.2 coordinate 65,908,352, forward strand.
TATTGAATCTCCATCCCAATTTCCTAGGCCTTGCACAACTCCCCTCTAGCTAAGAGGTTATCCCCCTCCACTGATGGTACAACCTTCATCTTCAAGGAGAACCTCTCCTCTCTGTATCTTCCACATAGCACTGGTTTTGTTCCTTCCTCAGTGTTTCTCAAAGTGTAGTGCAGAGAGCAGCTGTCCAACTTACCTTGTTAAGCTGAGACTTGTTAAAAATGCAGATTCCCTAGACCTGAAGATTCAGATTCCCAGGAAGGATAAGGAATGTGGCTGGAAAAGCTGAGACCTCTACAAAGGTCTCTTAGTGACAACCTATGTTTGTGTTCCACTGCTCTGAAGTCCCAAGGATCTCTTCCACGTGACAGCCTTTCAAATACCAAAGATTGCTGTCCTACTCTTGACTTAGTTCACATATAGACTAAATAACCCAGTTCCTCAAGCCACTCCTCATAAGACTCTGTCACCAATATCCTCACCATGGAAGCTGGGCATAATGGCATGTGTCCCTAGCTATTCCTACTCAGAAGGCTAAGGCGAGAGGATCACTTTGAGACCAGGAGTTCAAACCTACAGGCTATGACAAACCCGCTGCACTCCAGCCTGGGCAACAGAGTGAAACTTTGTCTTTTTTTTTTTTTTTTTTTTGAGACAGGGTCTCATTCTGTTGCCCAGGCTGGAGTGTAGTGGTGTGATCACAGCATCACCATGCCCAGTTAATTGTTGTGTTTTTTGTAGAGACGAGGTTTCTCCATGTTGCCCAGGCTGGTCTTGAACTCCTGGGCTCAAGTAATCTGCCTGCCTCAGCCTCCCAAAATGCTGGGATTACAGGAGTGAGCCACTTCGCACCCGCCCCCAACCCTTTTTTTTTTTTTTTTTTTGAGATGGAGTCTCGCTGTTGTCCAGGCTGGAGGGCAATGGTGCGATCTCGGCTCACTGCAACCTCCGCCTCCTGGGTTCAAGCGATTCCCTGCTTCAGCCTCCCAATTAGCTGGGTTTACAGGCTCCCGCCACCATGCCCAGCTAATTTTTTGTATTTTTAGTAGGGACAGGGTTTCACCACGTTGGCCAGGCTGGTCCCGAACTCCTGACCTCAGGTGATCCGCCCGCCTTGGCCTCCCAAAGTGTTGGGATTACAGGCATGAGCCACGGCGCCCAGCCCCAACCCTGTCTCCTTAAAACAATAAAATAAATAAAATAAAAAATTCACCATGGGTGGTGGAGAGAATCCTCTTGCCTAAAGTGCTCTCCCCCATCTGTCAAATAAGTGCCTGTAATTCCACCACTACAGCTACAGCCAACACCAAGCTGTTTCACTTCTCCATTTGGATTACTCTGTTTCCCTAGAACTGCACCTATTACCTTCACCTGGTTGACTTTTCCTTTAAGACTCAGCTTATAGCCAGGAGTGGTGGTGTGCACCTGTAATCCCAGCTACTCTGGAGGCTGAGGCAGGAGAATCGCTTGAACCTCGGAGGCGGAGGTTGCAGCGAGCCAAGACGGCACCACTGCACTTCAGTCCGGGCAACAGTGCGAGACTCTGTCTCAGAAAAAAAAAAAAAGACTCAGCTTACGTGTCATTGTATCATTTGGGAAGCATTCCCTCAGTAAATTAGATGTTCCTTCTTTGGGCTTTTACAGCACCTATAGTTGAATTCCTAACACACACCACGCTATACTGACATGATCTCCCACAGATCTCTAAGCCAGGGGTCAACAAACCCCAGGCCACGGATGGTAACCAGTCCATGGCCTGTTAGGAACCAGATCACACAGCAAAAGATGAGGCAGGCGAGCAAGTGAAGCTTCATCTCCATTTACAGCCACTCCCCCATTGCTTGCATTACCACCTGAGCTCCGCCTCCTGTCAGATCAGCAACAGCAGCATTACATTCTCATAGGAGCACAAAGAAGTGAACTGCGCATGGAAGGGATCTAGGTTGTGGGCTCCTTATGAGAATCTAAAGCCTGATGATTTGTCACTGTCTCCTATCACCCCCAGATGGGACTGTCTAGTTGCAGGAAAACAAGCTCAGGGCTCCCACTGTTTCCACATTATGGTGAGTTGTATAATTATTTCATTATGTATTACAATGTAATAATAATAGAAATAATGAGGAGGAGGAAAGGGAACCCCAGAGGCAATCAAAGGTAATGAAAATGCCTTAGACGGCCAGGTGCAGTGGCTCACGCCTGTAATCCCAGCACTTTGGCAGGCTGAGGCGGGTGGATCACCTGAGGTCAGGAGTTCGAGACCAGTCTGACCAACATGGAGAAACCCTGTCTCTACTAAAAATACAAAATTAGCTGGGGTGTAGTGGTGCATGCCTGTAATCCCTGCTACTCGGGAGGCTGAGGCAGGAGAATCGCTTGAACCCGGGAGGTGGAGGTTGTGGTGAACCAAGATCATGCCATTGCACTCCAGCCTGGGCAACAAGAGCGAAACTCCATCTCAAAAAAAGAAAGAAAGAAAATGCCTTAGAAAACCATCTGAACAATTTCCAGTTTTACCCTGGCCCTGCTTAAAGAGTCTAAGATCAATACGCTTTGGAATTAGACAACTTGGGATCAAATATGGGAAACTGCCACAAACTGGTTGTGTGACTGCTGGCAAGTTAACCTCTCTATGCAACTTCCTAACCTGTAAAATTAGCATAATACTTCCTACTTCTCAAGGCTGTTATAAAGATTCAAAATCTGGTATATGTAATGACCTCAGCACACCTCTCTCTATATAAACACTGATACATACACACATATACACACATATATATACACACATACATATATATATACACATACATACATATATATACACATACATATATGTGTATATATATGTATGTATGTGTATATATATATATAGTAAATGCTCCGAAACACCATTGCTGAACCTGGGGATACATGGTTTAAAACTTGTAAACAAAAGAATCCTAGGGAAATCACTATTGCCCCATCAGCTAATTAGAGTATATATATTCCTTGAGGTAGGGTCCCCAAGTTCTCTATTTTTTTTTTTTTTTGAGACGGAGTCTTGCTCTGTCGCCCAGGCTGAAGTGCAGTGGTGCGATCTTGGCTCACTGCAACCTCCGCCTCCAGAGTAGCTGGGATTACAGGCGCCCGCCACCACGCATGGCTAATTTTTGTATTTTTAGTAGAGACGGGGTTTCACCATCTTGGCCAGGCTGGTCTTGAACTCCTGACCTCGTGATCCACCCGCCTCCGCCTCCCAAAGTGCTGGGATTACAGGCGTGGGCCACCGCGCCCGGCCTGTATTTTGTATTCTTAAAACCACCTAGGGCAGTACAAGACACAAGGAAGTAGACACTTACTGGTTTTGAGAGTAAGTGGACAACGTTGGAGCAGGATAGGGGAGACCTGTCATTCGTGCAGTGCCACCGTGTAATCCTATACTTTGTGTTTACAGGATTTTACAGTGCACCTGGAACTTTTGTGTACCACACATCATTAACACAAAATTAACATGGTGGTATGAGCTGGGAAGGTTAGCTATCGCTTCATTTTGCGCGTAAAACAGAGGCTTAGCCCTGGGAAATGGAAGTTTAAAGCCTCCTGCTGCTCCAGGTTCCAACCACCACCACTCCTACCCCCATGCGCGGCCGCTGCTCTCACCCGCTTCTTCTCCTCCACCTCCTGCACACACTTCACCCTCCAGCGGTCAATCTCCTGCTCGCGTTCCACTGCCCGCGCGGCCTCTGCCTCCCGCTCGGCCTCGCGTTCCCGGGCCCTCTCGCGAAGCCGCAGCCGGCGGCGCCGGACCCTCTCCAGCCTCCTCCGCGCCTCGCCCACATAGGCAGCCTGGGTCAACGGCTGTAGCCGCTCGGCCAGTTCCGCGCGCAGCGGCGCGGTCTGGGAGTACAGCAGGACCCAGGCCGCGCCGTCGGCTTCGGCCTCGCGCAGGGCCTGGCTCAGGCGGCGCAGCCGCCGCACCAGGCGCAGAGCCCGGAGCAATCGCGCGCGCACTTCGCCAAGGCTGGGCCCGGCATGCGTGCGCAGGGGCACCGGACAGCCCGCCCGCCGCGGGGTCCCGAACACCGCCTCCAGCCACTGCCGGTCGCGCAGGCGTTGAAGGGCCGCATCCCCGAGCACGTCGGCCGGCGGCGGCGGCGCCTCAGGCCACCGCGGGCTCCAGGGCGGCCCCGGGCCGGGAGGCGGTGGCCGCGGCCGCTCGCCGGCGTCGGTCCCCGGGAAGGGCCGACACTGGGGCGGCGGAGGAGGCAGCGGCGGTGGTGGCACCGGGTAGAAGGCGCCAGCGCCGCCTCCGCCGCGGGAGGCCTCCGCGGAGGCTCGGGGCTGCAGAGCCAGCGGAGGCTGAAGGAAGGGGGCGGAGGCCCCCGGGAAAGGGCCGGGCCGCTGGGGGAGAGGCGGCGGGAAAGCCGGGGAGGGCAGCGGCGGTGGCGGACAGCCGAAAGGAGCAGGAGGCGGCGGCTGCGGGGGCGGTGGGCCTGGGCGACCCTGGCCGAAGAATGGTGGCAGGGCCATGTTCACGACGGAGATGCTTTGAGAAGTGACAGGAATCTGAGTGGTTCCTCATGAGAACCTTCCGACGGAAGTGACGTCGTTACGATGCGCGACCCCTGTAGACTCGTCCCTCCGGAAGGCTCAGTGCATAAGTGGGCAGTCGTTCAACCTTCTGTCGTTCAGTTCATAAATACCGTTCTTATTGAGCATCCTAGGTGCAGAGCTACCCACTCCGCATACAGTGAGACTGAGAGATACAGAGCTTCTCTTCGTGGAACTACCTGCCTAGTATAACACACTAATCAATTAATCATGGTGAGTATCTTCGAGAAGTTGGAGAAGGTTATCCTAAGAAACTGCGGCTGCAGCTGAGATCTGGAACATAAATAGTTAAATAGAAAAAGAGAGGGAAGCACAGTGCAGATGAGAACATGTGCAAAGGCCCTGGTAAATAGGAGTGTGACCAACTACCCATTTTCTTAGAAAAATGAATTATTTTTACTTTTCTCCTTTCACCCCACCTCCTATTTAGCTCTTTAGGAATGCAATTATAGGGTGGGGGCTGTGGCTCACGTCTGTAATCCCAGCACTTTGGGAGGCCCAGGCAGGCGAGATCGGCCTGTAGTCCCAGCCATTGGGGAGGCTGAGGTGGGAGGATCACCTGAGCCCTGGGAGGTAAAGACTGCAATGAGCCACGATAACGCCACTGCACTCCACCCTGGGCGACAGAACGACACCTGTCAGAAAAAAAAAAAATCCAATTAACCTTTACCTTCTCTCCACCAGACAGTCTCTACACTGTAAGCTTATCTAATTATGTGTTCACTTATTAGTTCCAAGGACCGAAGCTTAAACCAGGGACCTCTGGAACTTTCCCATACCAGGGGATTGTCTGGGGACAACTGTCAATTTACAACCTAGCTCCCCCCTATCCCCCACCTGAGGTCAGGAGTTCGAAACCAGTCTGACCAACATGGAGAAACCCCGTCTCTATTAAAAAAAATTAGCTGGGTGTGCCCACGCCTGTAATCCCAGCTACTCGGAAGGCTGAGGCAGGAGAATCACTTGAACCCGGGAGACGGAGGTTGCAGTGAGCTGAGATCGGGTCATTGCACTCCAGCCTGGGCAACAAGAGCGAAACTCCGTCTCAAAAAAACAACAACAACAAAACAAAAACAAAAACACACACACACACATTTTGAGACAGGGTCTAGCCCTGTTGCCCAAGCTGGAGTGCAGTGGTATGATCCAGCTCACTGTGGCCTTCTGGGCTCAAGGGGTCCTCCCACCTCAGCCTCCCAAATAGCTGGGAGTACAGGTGCATGCCACCATGCCCGGCTAATTTTTTAAATTTTTTGTAGAGACAGGATCTCACCATGTTGCCCAGGCTGGTCTCAAACTCTTGGGCTCAAGCAGTCCTTCTGCCTCGGCCTCCCAGATTGCTGGGATTACAGGCGTGAGTCACCACACCTAGTTGTAAAGCTTTGTATTTTAAATATAGCTAGTAGAGGAGGCAATGAGAGGGATAGCATTAGGACAAATACCTAATGCATGCAGGGCTTAAAACCTAGATGATGGGTGCAGCAAACCACCATGGCACATGTATACCTATGTAACCTGCACGTTCTGCATATGTATCCTGGTATAAATAAAATAAATTAAATTTTAAAAAAAAGGTAGTAGAGGCAGTCCCTCCTCATTCTTGTTACATGTAGGATTCTGGAACCAGTCTACCTGGGGTTAAATCCTGGCTCTGTTACTTTGTGTGAGCTTGGGGAAGCTACTTAACCCCTCTGGGCTTCAGTTTCTTTATGAGAAGACTTGATTGTAGTATCCACCTCGGAGTTGTTACATTAAGCACTATGTAAGTGTACTTTTTCACTTTGCTTGTTCACCATTCTTCCACATGAACTTGAGAATCAGCTTGCCTGACTTCAATGTAAAATTTTGGCGTTTTATATATATTATTTATAAAATAATTTATAATTTTATTATTTGTAATTTATAAAAAGTATATATTACTTGCCAGGCATGGTGGCTCAGGCCTGTAATCCCAACACTTTGGGAGGCCAAGGCAGGTGGATCACAAGGTCAGGAGATCGAGACCATCCTGGCTAAGACGGTGAAACCCAGTCTCTACTAAAAATACAAAAAAAAAAAAAAAAAAAATTATACGGGCGTGGTGGCGGGCGCCTGTAGTCCCAGCTACTCAGGAGGCTGAGGCAGGAGAATGGCGTGAACCCGGGAGGTGGAGCTTGCAGTGAGCTGAGATCGCGCCACTGCACTCCAGCCTGGGCAACAGAGCAAGACTCCGTCTCAAAAAAAAAAAAAATATATATATATATATATATATATATAACATAAAATATTGGCATTTTATTGGACTATTAAATTTATAAATTTAAGGATAATGGACATTTTTATAATAACGAGTTTCCCCACTGAACACAGGATAACACTTTTAATCAGATTTGCAAAAATACCTACCCATTCACTTCTTCCACTTCCACTACTTTAGCCCAAGCCATCATCTTTTCCTTGTCCTCTTAGTCTGTTCTCTCACACTGTAACCAAGTATCACTTCTTTGTGCAAAACCTTCTGACAGCTTCTCATTTATGAGTCAAAGCCTGGAGCCAGGTACGGTGGCTCATGCCTGTAATCCCAACACTTTGGGAGTCCAATGTGGGAGGATGGCTTGAGCCCAGGAGTTCAAGGATGTTGTGATCCATGATAGTGCCAACTGCACTCCAGCCTGGGTGAGAGTGAGACCGCACCCTCCCCTCTCCCAGAAAGAAGAGTCAAATCCCGGAAGGGAATTGGAAAAATGCAAGACCAACTTTTAGTTGTGCTGCAGAAGAGAGGCAGCTGGGCAACAGGTGGAGAGGATGTGGGTTCAAGGAAGTTGTTTTGTTGGTATGCTGATGAGAACTAACCTGAAAAAGTGGAGGAAATTGTTGAACTAGGAGATAGAAGGGCAAGTGCTGAAGAAATGTTTTTAAGTAGGCCTCCAGTCACGTTTCCTTCCATTCATTTTCCTGAGCCTGCCCCCAACAATTTAAAACGGACATCTGATCATGTTCAACTCCCCTGCTAAAACTTTCAATAACCCTCCACTACCTTCTGTAAAAACTTACAATTTAACCTGGCATACAAGACATTCCATTCTTTTTTGTTTTTTTGAAAGAGTCTCGCTCTTGTCACCCAGGCTGGAGTGCAGTGGCGTGATCTCAACTCACTGCAAACTCCACCTCCCAGACTCAAGTGATCCTCTGTCCTCAGCCTCCTGAGTAGCTAGGATTACAGGTGCCCCCCACCACGTCCGGCTAATTTTTGTACTTTTAGTAGAGACGGGGTTTCATCACGTTTGGCCAGGCTGGTCTCGAACTCCTGACCTCAGGTGATCCACCCGCCTCGTCCTCCCAAAGTGCTGGGATTACAGGCATGAACCACCATGCCTGGCCATTCCATTATTTCTTTAAAAATGTATGGGGTACCAGATGTATGTAGCACTATGGTAGGTGCTGGTTATAGTTAACAAAACAGGCTGGGTCACCATCTTTGTGGAACTTATGGTGTAGTTGGAAAGATACGTAAATAAGCTTGGGAGATTTGCTATAGGACAGGAAATACTAAGCAGTGTTTGGATGCCACTGGGAATAATTCAGAAGTAAGGACACAGATACTATAGTAGAGACATGATCAAAAGAATTAAAGGCCTTGAGAAATGAGAGGGGATGATGAGACCCAGAGCATGTGTGGAGTGACTGAGTTTTGTAGGAGGGATACTTCAGTTATAACTAGAGAGAAAGGTTGAGTGATGGAGTAGATAGATTTATAGATGGTGGGATGATGAATTCCATCAATGGTTTTTCAATGAAATGTGAAGCAAGGTCCTTAGCTAGATGGAGAGGAGAATATTAAATGGTCATTTCAGAGTATTAACAAGAAGTTACAGGTGTTGCTTATTTCTTACCTCCTACAGCTTCCTAGTTGTTGTTTTACACTTGTGAGATTTTGATTTAGTTCTCATTATTCTTTTCTGGCAAATTTCTACTTGTTCTTCCAGACTTACCTGGGCCATCACTTTTTATGTCACCACACCTGGTACCTATCTCACTTCCACTATTAAAATACACTTTAGTTCGTATTTGTTTCCCCTACAAGACTAGTAAGATTCCTGAAAAGCTTGGTCTGTGTCCCTAGTGTCAAGCGGGACATTTAAGTAAGGATTTTTGATAAATGTTTAACAGACATTGTCTGTGGAATCTACAGCTAGAATTTATCTGATATGGAAGTGCCAAGGATTAACCAATCCCTAGAATGAAGCAGCTCATATGACATCTGTGCCCTTTTAAAAATGGCACTGTTTGGCTGTGCTTGTTGTTGTCAATGCAGAGTGCTCCTGCACCATTGCAGTATGGACACACCACCACGTTGGCTTTCATTTAGTCTTTTTGTTTTATTCAAATGTCAAAATGTAAGTTCCAAGATACAAATTATGTTTGATTTAAAAACATCGATTATGCTTTGTTAACAACTTCCAAAGCCAAATGTAAGTTGTTGTGACTAAAATGCCTCCCCAGTCCATTTCTGGAGGATTACCCTTAATATGTTTAGCAGCTAGTCTGATTTCCACTCTACAAAAAGGAAAATGATGCTATAAGGGAAAGATAATGAACAAAGTTATAATATGTAAGACTTCCTGGGAAGAACTTGAACCATTACTAGGGAGACCAAGGAGAGGTGTTTCTGTTCCACACTATAGCAACCAGCCTTAACACTCTGTAATACAAAGTACATTTCTGGTCCTACCCAGCCATAAATACCATACATCCCTTTTATTAATTATATCATAGAAAGCCCAACTCTTCATCAACAAGATTTAGAATTTCCTAATAGCTTCAGTTTTTCCCTAAAAAAAAAAACAGTGTAAAAGGAAAGCTCGAGTCTATAAACCAAAAAAAAAAAAAAACCAAATATTTACATGTACTCTGATTTAAACAATTTCAAATGAGATTAAACTGAATGAATATAGAACTTGTACCACCATTATAGAAGGAAAGAAAAAAAGCTTAAAAGGTACCCAAATATTTTAATATTTATGGAATTAAATGATACAATTTTCATTAAGACCCCAAATATCCCACCACTTTTTAGCTTTGCTGTATAATGAAGGTTAGTAACTTATATGTTAGTGTGAACACATTTACTTTGGCTGATAGCAAAACATAGATTTTTTTAAATGTTCTAAGAAGCCAAAGAATTAGACCAAAATGTTCAGCACCAAAAAACAAAACAAAAAAACTAGCTCAATACTTCAGGTTAAATACACAATATCAAGAAATTTTATTTAGGTCAGCACATGGCTGTTACTATGACTGATACTGCATGCTATTTCTAGAATTAGATATGTATCTTTCTGGCTGGATGCGGTGGCTCATGCCTGTAATTCTAGCACTTTCAGAGGCCAAGGTGGCCGGATTGCCTGAGCTCAGGAGAGACCAGCCTGGGCAACATGGCGAAACCCCGTCTCTACTAAAAATACAAAAAATTAGCCAGGTGTGGTGGTGCACGCCTGTAGTCCCAGCTACTCAGGAGGCTGAGGCATGAGAATCGCTTGAACCTGGGAGTCAGAGGTTGCAGTGACCCAAGATTGTGCCACTGCACTCCAGCCTGGGTGACACAGCGAGACTCTGTCTCAAAAAAATAAAATAAAATAGATATATAACTTTCTGAAGATTTAAGCTAGACTTCAATTCCATGTACTCACCCATAGTACTAAAATGGATTAAAGATGGTAAATAAGGCTGGGTGTGGTGGCTTACGCCTGCAATCCCAGCACTTTGGGAGGCTGAGGCCAGCAGATCACAAGGTCAGGAGTTAGAGACTAGCCTGGCCAACAGGGTGAAACCCTGTCTCTACTAAAAATACAAAAATTAGCCAGGTGTGGTGGTGCGTGCCTATAATCCCAGCTACTCGGAAGGCTGAGGCAGGAAAATTGCTTGAACCTGGGAGGCGGAGGTTGCAGTGAGCCAAGATCGCACCACTGCACTCCAGCTTGGGACAGCGTGAGACTCTGCTCAAAAAAAAAAAAAAAAAAAAGATGGTAAATAAATCAGACAACTTGGTAAGAAAATGGCCTTTTTTACAGAACCAATTGGGAAGTTAGTGTCATGCATTAGCAGATAAGACTAGGAATACAGCTAAACCAATTATCAAAATATAGTTCTTCAGGGTATTTTTCAATGAAATGTTTAACTACTTGAAAACTACCTGGTCCAATTTTTTGTTTTCGCCCTGAGACGGAGTCTCACTCTGTCGCCCAGGCTGGAGTGCAGTGGCACGATCTCAGCTCACTGTAACCTCTGCCCTCCGAGTTCAAGCGATTCTCCTGCCTCAGCCTCCCGAGTAGCTGCGATTACAGGCGCCTGCCACGGCACCAGCTAATTTTTCGTATTTTTAGTAGAGATGGGGTTTCACCATCTTGGCCAGGCTGGTCTTGAACTCCTGACCTCGTGATCCACCCGCCTCGGCCTCCCAAAGTGCTGGGATTACAGGCGTGAGCCACCACGCCCGGCCTAAAATTTCAATATTTTCAGAAACACATGTGGGTAAAAAAGGTAACACTAAAGAATGGTATCTCAATATTCAATTTTAAAGAATTTATTTTCCCATTTGTAGAGTAACATTATTGTAAAATCTACAGTTATCGCAATACCTGCATTGCTTAAAAGAATTCCTAAGAATTTTGTTAAAGCATTTTTTTTTTAAAAAACTGAACCAAAATAATGTACATTTTATCTCTAAACATTGTGTCATTAAAGTCCATATAACATCCTCCGTAAAATCAATGTGATGTTACAATTATATACATGATCTGATTCTTCTCCTAAAGGCTTCTCTGACCACGTATGATATCCAAGATAGATCCAATGCCTTTAATATCAGACTGTAGAGACAATTATGATCCTAAACAAAAGAAGGAAAAGCTGTATATACAAGACAGCAATATGACAGTTTAGCTGTTTGCAGCATCTGCTTGGCGGGGCCATCCTTCTTCTTCAACTCCAGAGTCATACTCCTCTTCAGAGGATTCTTTTGTTGGAGCCCTACAATGAAAAGCCATGTTTGTTTTTTTAAAACAAAAAATGGAGGTAAACATGATCTTTAAAATCAAAACAGCAAAGTAACCTCTCCGAGCTAAGAAAGCCACGATAATAGAAAATATTAGGAGCACTTTTAATATTAAGACTGCTTAGGCCGGACACAGTGGCTCACATCTGTAATCCCAGCACTTTGGAAGGCCGAGGAGGGCTGATCACTTGAGGTCAGGAGTTGGAGACCTGCCTGGCCAACATGTTGAAACCCCATCTCTACTAAAAATACAAAAATTAGCCCGGTGTGGTGGCACACAGCTGTAGTCCCAGCTACTCAGGAGGCTGAGGCAAGGGAATCGCTTGAACCCAGGAGGTGGAGGTTGCAGTAAGCCGAAATCATACCACTGCACTCCAGCCTGGGCGACAGAGCAAGACTGAGTCTCAAAAAAAAAAAAAAAAAAGATTGCTTAGTAATATGGGAAACAGACTATACAACCAAGAGTTGCAAATAAACTTCCCAGCATTTTCCCTGACAAATTTATCACTGGAAAAAAAAAAAAAAAAAAAAAAGGACAATATGGCTTCAATTGTGAAGGCTTAAAAAATCCTCTTCTCCAAGAAAGTATCATCTGTTATTTCAACTCAAATGCTGGAACTTAGCATATGTATATGGTAAAGAAGCTATTTCTGATCACATCTGTCTTGTCTCGAACTAGTAAAAATGATAATTCAGGTCACCACAATTCCTTTAAAAGCCATACGTCAACGTCATTAAACAATAAAAATAAAAGATTATATCTCTCTGGATAACTAAGGTTGTTCAAAACACATCAACTGCCTCTAAAGTTATCTTGGAACACAAGCAAACATAAAACATAACATACCTTATGATTGAGTTAAACAGAAACCTAGCTTTTGTGTAGGTAACATTAATGTCAAGCATTGCATAGTAAACATTTATTGAATAAATCAGGGGTTAGGAAACTGTAGCTTGCTAGCCAAATCCAGCCCATTGCCTTTTTTTATATATTTTTTGAGACCGAGTCTCACTTTGTTGCCCAGGCTGGAGTGCAGTGGTGCGATCTTGGCTCATTGCAACCTCCGCCTCCTAGGTTCAAGTGATTCTCCTGCCTCAGCCTCCCGAGTAGCTGGGACTACAGACACATACCACCACACCCAGCTAATTTTTGTATTTTTAGTAGAGACAGAGTTTCACCATGTTGGCCAGGATGGTCTCTATCTCTCGACCTCGTGATCCGCCCACCTCGGCCTCCTGAAGTGCTGAGATTACAGGTGTGAGCCACCACACCCGGGCTGATGATCAACTTTCAAAGACTCACAAAATACTATTGTTTTATAATACCCAAATTAGATTTTTCTACAGAAAACTTGAGATTATTGCTTCCCTTAGAAATATAATAATTTTTATGTAATTTTAAAATGACAAACCAATAAACATAGCAATGAGGAGCTCATCTTAAATTTTGTATCTGTTCTGGCTTGAAAATACACTTTACCGGATGTATCCTGGTTCCTTTTTTCCTTCTACTACTTCTTTGTCAACCTCCACACATACGATATCAGAATTAGGGACTTCAAACATTGGTTCTAGTAACAGCTTTTCCTAAAGAAATAAAAAGTAATCAATCACATTGAAAACAGATTACATACAAGTGCTTTTATTCTATAAATCACAAATTGGAATCCATTCACTCAAGGAAAAAGAAACAAACAAATATATATATATATATATAAACATATATATATATATTTGGGATTATAGCTGTGATTACAGGCGTAAGCCACCAAATCTGGCCAATTTTTTGTATTTTTAGTAGAGATGGGGTTTCGCCATGTTGTTCAGGCTGGTCTTGAACTCCTGAGCTCAGGCAATCCGCCTGCCTCAGCCTCCCAAAGTGCTAGGATTATGGGCATGAGCCACCATGCCCAGCCTCTTTTTTTTTTTATTTTTATTTTTTGTTTGTTTTGAGAGATGAGGGTGTATGTTGCCCAGGCTGGTCTCAAACTCCTGGGCTCAAGCAATCCTCCTGCCTTGGCCTTCCAAAGTGTTGGGATTTATAGGTGTGAGTTACCAGGCCCGATCCCTATTTTCTGTGTCATTAATCATATTATGTCTATGTCCTTTGTTGCAAACACCTTGAAGTTCCTTTTTGAGAAAAAGCAAAATATAATCTACTGTGACTAAAAAAAAAAAAAAATTCAGGCCAGGCGTGGTGGCTCACACCTGTAATCCCGGCACTTTGGGAGGCTGAGGCAGGCAGATCACCTGAGGTTAGGAGTTTGAGACCAGACTGGCCAATACGGTGAAACCCCATCTCCACTAAAAATACAAAAATTAGCCAGGTGTGGTGGTTCTTGCCTATAGTTCCAGCTACTTGGGAGGCTAAGGTGGGAAGACTGCTTAAGCCTCAGCCTGGGAGGTGGAGATTGCAGTCAGCCAAGATCGCACCACTGCACTCCTTTATTTGAGACTCTGTCTCAAAATATATATACATATTTTCCAAAAGAAAAACAGGGAAGCTTAATATACTCAAAACTCAGACCAAGAAATAATTGTTTTTATAGAATAATGCCAACTCACCATTATGGACCGAAGGCCTCGTGCACCTGTTTTTCGTTCTAGTGCCAATCTGGCTATAGCTTTCAAAGCATCCTCAGTAACATTCAGTTCACACTACAAATACATTAAAAATAAATTATAACTTTTATTGTTAATTTGTACCTCCAGAAAATGTACCATTAAGTGAGGGCACAATTTCTCATGGTGTTTTGGAACCCTGCCTTCAAGAAGCACTTGTTTCTATCAATTAATCCATGACAGTATCAGTATTATGAATTGCAAGTTTGTTCTGAAGCTTGAAGATGTTTTCTAGATTAACACGGACTCCCTAGGATTTTTTTCAACATTTACTAAACCTCTGTGTGTTACATACTAGGGATTTAATGATGAATAGACATCATCTTTGCCAAGCAACTTACAGTCTATTGTGTGATGACAGATGACAGATTAGCAAACTAGCATTTATAGTCCAGTGTATGTACATGGAGCTAAGGGAGCAGCAAAGGGGGAGACATCTAAGTAAGACTAGGGAACCACTGGAGGATTTTAAGCAAGGGAGTAAAAACATTAGCCTTATCTTTAATCATTCAATAAATATTTAATAACTTAATATCTATTTGTTGGGCACTGTTCTCAATGATCCATTCCAGAAGTAAAGAGGAAGATAATGATATTTTGGTGATAGTCACAGACAGACATGAGACAGGCAGACCAATTAAGAACTAAATGCATGGGTCAAGGAGAATAATATCAAAGGGGCTTGACTTGAGGCAGTGGCAATGGAGAAGAAGAGACTGATATTTAGAGACACAAAGTTCACAAAACCCAAACCATTTGTTATCCAATTGGGTATGTGGGCTAGGTGTTTGGCTACAGAGAAGTATATGTGGGATTAATAAAACTCTATTTTGGCAAGATAATATAAAAATATACACAGTATGTCACAACAAAAGCATTTAGAATACCAAGACTGAAAGGACAATCCTGTATGTCTGGCTTGGAGGTGTTGAGGTAGGCTAATGGCATTATTTTTCTTGGGCTTTAGGCTATAATGATGGTTTTAATTCAGAAAAAATAAAGACAACTCCTAAATTCTAACATAATACAATATGCCTTCCTTGATTCCTAGATCCATATTTAGTAAGGAATAGGCTGGTATTCTAGATGAGCAGAATTTGTTTTTGTTGTTAGGTTAATTTATGTAGAATTTCAATAGCAAGAAAATAAAAAATAACTAAGTACAAAAAATAAAAATCTAACCTTATCCATGCTGAATAAGGCCTGGTACTGAGGAATAACAGCATTTCGTGGCTCAGTTAATATTTGTACAAGTGTTTTCTCATCTAGGCTATGCAATGGAACCACCACAGGCAACCGTCCTACAAACTCAGGAATCATGCCAAACTCAATCAGATCTCTGGCTTCCACATGACGCAATAACCGATCTTTTTCTTCAATGTCTTGGTGAGTATTTGATTCCCCACTTCGATTAGCAAGGTCTGCAGCAGCTGCAGCCCTTCTGCCTTTTCCCAGATTAGATGGTGTTCCAAATCCAAGATACTGCCAAAGAAATGATGCATATTTATAATTAGTAGAATCAAATGATAGTGTATTAAGTACTTTTCATACATATTTCATATGATCTTTGTAACAACTCTATGAAGGTTTTATTATCATTTACATTTTACAAAGGAAAAAAACAGGCTTAGAGAGTTTAATATCTTGACCAAAATCTTATTGCTGTAAGTGGCAAAGCCAGAATTTGAACTCAGGTCTGTCTGCCTTCAGAATTGAGAACCTAACCACTATGTAATAACCAACCACAAAGAATGAATTCTAATAAAAGTGGGTAAGAACTACAAAGGGAGTCCCTTGGAACTCAGATAATAAGGTTGCAGGGTTTATTCAAAACTTCTAGATGAGTGTGGTTTCCAAAAGGTATAAAAACTATAAATATGGAGCTACAAGCAGCCTAACGAGAAAATTATCTGTTAGTGTCTTAAGTCACTGCTAAATCATGATTCTTCTAAAATCATGATTTTGGTCTGCACACAGTTAGAATAATTTAGATTTTATAAAAAACATGTAAGAATGACATCAAACAAGAATGCTAACTCTTGCAATGCTAGAGTCCTCAAAAACATAAAAAAATAAAACGAACGCTAACTTTGCTGAACAAGGTTGGGTGTATAACGGCATATGGATCTTGCTTCAGTCAACATAAATGAACTGTACTCCAGGCAATTCTCAAAAAGTTTAATTTTGACATGTCATATAGCTTTTGTCAAAAGAACAAGAGAAGTACATGATAATGTGCAAACATTGCCTAAGCTAAAAATCTGTTTGCAGGCTGGACCTGGTGGCTCATGCCTGTAATCTCAGCACTTTGGGAGGCTGAGGCGGGTGAATCAGTTGAGGTCAGGAGTTCGAGACCAGCCTGGCCAACATGGTGAAACCCTGTCTCTACTAAAAATACAAAAAGTAGCTGGGCGTGGTGGTGTGCACCTATAATCCCAGCTGCTTGGGAGGCCGAGGCAGGAGGATTGCTTGAACCTCAGAGTCGTGGAGGTTGCAGGGAGCTGAGATCATGCCACTGCACTCCGGCCTGGGTGACAAATCAAGACTCTCTCAAAAAATCTGTCAGCAATGGACTGAATATTTAAGTGTCCCCAAATTTGTATGTTGACATCCTAACCCTGTATTATCAGGAGGTGGGGCCAGGTAATAAGAACTAGAGCATATGGAAGGCATATAGAGCTTGCTTCAGTCAAGGTAATAAGAACTAGAGCCCATGATTGCTCCCCTAATTTTCATTAATAAAGTTCACAGCTAAATGGAGTGACCTAATTCTCAATAAATCAGAATAACAACTGAAACCTTCCTTCTGTGTACTTCTGATTCCTTTTCTGACATTACTTTCAAATCTTCTGTCCTACATGTTTCTAGCTTCAAATCCTTTTTGGAAATATGAAGTATTAATTATAAATAAATATCAGAACATGGTCTTTGCTTTTAGTTACAGAGTTTCAAATACAAGGTTCTCTCTCTCACACACACACCCCCAAAGAAATAATTTCTTCTTTCTAATTTGTTAGGCTAATTTATGCAGTATTTCAATGACACAAAAAACAAATTTTCATATTAAGTTATGTTTTGGCTGCTAGTGAAATTTTGCATAAATTAGCAGAAAAATAAAAATCTAACCATATCCATGCTGAATAAAGCCTGGTACTGAGGAATAACAATAATTACGTGGCACGGTTAGTATTTTTAAAAGTGTTTCCTCACCTGGGTAAGGCAAAGGAACTACCATGGACAACCACACCATTAGCAGCATTATGATTATGATTATTATTTTTTACTACTACTAAACTATTACTTAAACTAGTACATTCAAGACCAAGAAGACTTACAGCAAGCAATATAGCACACAGCTGATCTATGACATAAAGATTTCAAATAGAATGTTATATAATATAAAAGTGATCACTCGTGGCTATTATGCAAACTACAAAACCATGGAAAATACAGGTGTTTTCTGGGCTTCCTGACACTATGCTGACATTTTGTTGTACTCAATCAAAAAATAAGTACTGGGCATGTACTATGAGGATATGAAGAAACAAGTCCCAGTCCCAATTAAAAGCAGGGGTTATAAGAAGAAACACTTATAAAACTAGGTGGTATGACAACCCTTCCCGTATCTGCCAAAATGCTCCCCTCCATTGGTGAATGTCAGCAGTGATCTATGGCAGACTCTATGAGCAAGGGCAATGGAGATAAACTTTATTGGGCACCAGTGAATTGCGCAAGGGGAATGAATAGAAATTGTACTGATGCAGCAACTACCTCCAATAATGAACTCCCTAGATAAAATATTAAGTTGAACTCATCAAGTTGCACTTTTAAAATGCCCATACAGGCTGGGCGCGGTGGCTCATGCCTGTAATCCCAGAATTTTGAGAGGCCGAGGTGGGCGGATCACGAGGTCAGGAGATCAAGACCATCCTGGCCAACATGGTGAAACCTCGTCTCTACTGAAAATACAAAAATTAGCTGGGTGTGGTGGCGCATGCCTGTAATCCCAGCTACTCATGAAGCGGAGGCACAAGAATCGCTTGAACCCAGGAGACGGAGGTTGCAGTAAGCCCAGATCGTGCCACTGCACTCCAACCTGGTGACAGAACGAGACTCCATCTCCAAAAAAATAAAATAAAAGCCCATATATGGATGATATTTAGAAATCTTTCAATTTACTACTCTGAAGTTGGCTTTTTTTTTTTTTTTTTTTTTTTAAAAACAGAGTCTTGCTCTGTTGCCCAGGCTGGAGTGCAGTGGCTCAGTGGCGCAATCTCGGCTCACTGCAACCTCCACCTCCTGGGTTCAAGGGACTCCCCTGCCTCAGCCTCCCGAGTAGCTGGGATTACAGGCGCCTGCCACCACGCCCGGCTAATTAGTGGAGACGGAGTTTCACCATATTAGCCAGGATGGTCTGGATCTCCTGATCTCATGATCTGCCCACCTCGGCCTCACAAAGTGCTAGGATTACAAGCGTGAGCCACCGCGCCCAGCCTACTCTGAAGTTTAAAAAAAAATAGAAATACAGCAAGTCCTCACTTAACATTGTTGATGGGTTCTTGGAAACTGCAACTTTAAACGAAACAACATACAACATGTCCTCCAATAATGTCATTTTATTCAACATAATTTCCTTATGAAATTGATGAGGAAAATTAGTTTGTTACATGTCATTTCGCTTAAAGTTGCAGTTTCCAAGAATCTATGGGATGACGTTAAGTGAGGACTTACTGTATATTTCTTTGTTTTTTTCTTTTTTGAGACAGAGTCTCACTCTATCACCCAGGCTGGAGTGCAGTGGCGCGATCTTGGCTCACTGCAACCTCCGCCTCCTGGGTTCAAGCGATTCTCCTGCCTCAGCCTCCCGAGTAGCTGGGATTACAGGCACCCAACACTACTCCTGGCTAATTTTTTGTATTTTTAGTAGAGACAGGGTTTCATGTTGGCCAGGCTGGTCTTGAACTCCTGAGCTGAGGCAATCTGCCCACCTTGGCCTCCCAAAGAACTGGGATTATAGGCATTGAGTCACCGCACCCTTCCCTGTATATTTCTGATATGCTCTAAGAAAACCCAACTCTTATAATTAAAACTATGACTGGTAGCCCGCAGATATGAGAATGGAAACTGAGTGTACATCCTTTAAATGCTCTCTATCCTTCTAGTAACCCCTCAGAAAAACTTACCTTTTCATTTTTCCTCCTGCTGATGATTCTGTCTAAACCATTGAAAGCACCAGATGCCACAAACAGGATGTTTGTTGTATCAACTTGAACTGTTTCTCCACGGAGCTTTCGGGAATTCTTTTCTGGAACATTGACTATTGTGCCTTCTAGTAGTTTTAATAAGCCCTAAATAAAGAACAAATGATTTATAGCATCACCATATAAGCACATTATTTTAGACAATAGGATTAAATGGGGAAAACAATATGTGATTATGGTCAATGCACATACCTAATGAAACTCCCACATTCCTATAACTAACAAGAAAATCTAATGCATTTATCACATTAATAATTAATACATTTATTTGAAATGGTTACAGAACTTGATGCATTGTAATTCAGGAAAACAGTCAACCTGAGAGGTTGTTTTTGATAGTAAAGACATAATTCTGACATAAACACAGAATTATGACTGTATAAAATGGTGTTCAAGCACGGTGGGAACATTCAAAATTAGAAAATAGTTGAAGATATGTCTTTCACATAAATTAAAATTCTATTCCACTTACAGTATTAAACTTTGAGACTACCTATATTTGGAGATGCTTTTATAAAAAAAAATTTCCAGCACGTAAGTGTGATTATACCTATGTCTCTGTCAAAAAGTGAAACAATTTTCCTCACCCTTTAATAGTTTATGTCATAATTAGTTATCATTAAAAGGTCAAGTTGGCCAATAGATCATTGTGACTTCAATTATGGCTCTGCAAGGAATTAACCATTATTTTATACCTATCTTCTAAATAAGTGGAAGGAATAAGAAGCATGTACATAGTTCATTCATGTCTAGTTAGAATCATAACTTTCTTCAAAAGTCTTCTAGAAATGTTTAACTGGGCCTTTGAGGAATTAAAAAAAAAGATTAAATTTCATTTTTTCTGTTCTTCAAAATATTTTAAATTTCCTAACAAGGTAATTTGTTATTTCAAATTGTCAACAACTTTCTTTTAGGATCTAAACTACTTCAAAATGATATGTGGAGTTTGGGGGCGGAAGAAATAAAACAGAATCTAATTGAATGTGAAACCAAACGTACAATATTTGGGAGGTTGATGTATTCCCTTCCTTTTAGTGGGCTTGAACAAAATATTCAACTGCTTACTTGCTGAACGCCTTCTCCACCTACATCCCGTAATTGATGAATGCCTGGCACACTGCCAATCTTATCTACTTCATCCAGAAAGACAATTCCTATAATTTAAGGAGGATTCTATTTATAATACGAAAAAGATATACACAAGATAGCCTCAGCTTTAAAATACTTAGGTAGCTAGAGAACAAAGTTATTTGATCTTTCATACTTAACATATCCAATAGCTTGACATTATAAAAATGCACTTTTATTTCTTCCATCCATCATTTTGTACAACTGCTTTGTAATCTGCTCTACGGAGTAACATTTACGTATGGTAACAAAATCTCCTTGACAACAGTGATTTGCCCCACTAATGTATATGAATTCTTTATAGTATGGAAGCAGGAGGTATCTGCAGTGCTAGTATTAACAAAACTTTAGCTTACTCTTTCCCGCCTACATTCTTGTCTTAAAGAAATTTGAACAGGAAGCTGTCATGCTCTTCACGTGAACAAGAACAGATGATAAATGAAGGAGCAACGCAGCATCCATGACATCCTGTAGGTCAACAGGCTAAACTGTTTCTAGAGTCATCTGGTACCCTCCTCCCTTGCCCCTGCCCTGTCCTGTCTTAATCTAAGCATTAGAAGTCTTGAGGGGAGTTAAAACAAGAAAAGCAATGATAGTATTAAGGATCTAATAGGACAGTAATTTGGCTTGTTTTGAATCCTACCAGCCAGCTTAGTGACAATAAGGCAAAGCAAACTATGTGGCCCTTAATCAGTATGCTAGAAATTATGTAACAAAGGTACTTCTATATAATTACAGAATTTTAGTCCTTGACTCAAAACAAGAATTATATTGTCTCTTAATATTTGACTGATTCCCCAATATACTAAATCTGGGGACAGACCATGCTGAAAACATACCTTGTTGTGCTTTTTCCACATTATAATTGGCATCTTGGAGTAGTTTTGCAATCACAGATTCAATATCTTCGCCTACATATCCAGCCTGAGTCAAAGTTGTACAGTCACAGATAGCAAAAGGGACATCAAGGCATTTAGCTAGGGTTTGTGCCAGCAGAGTTTTACCTACAAATAGAAACAGTCACTAAAAGTTTACTGAAAATATATTGGCACACAATTTTTCAATAAAAATGCAAAATAAATTTTAGTAGTATATAATAAAAAGTTGTCAATTGCTACATCCTTCCTCTGCTATTATTTTTTTTAGAGACAGGGTCTTGCTCTGTCACCCAGGCTGGAGTGCAGCCTGTGATCATGGCTCACTCCAGCCTCAATC
The DNA here is from genome assembly GCF_029281585.2 of Gorilla gorilla gorilla. Taxonomy (NCBI): domain Eukaryota; kingdom Metazoa; phylum Chordata; class Mammalia; order Primates; family Hominidae; genus Gorilla; species Gorilla gorilla. Next base: position 65,930,195 of record NC_073240.2, read on the forward strand.
TCCTGGGCTTAAGTGATCCTCCTGCCTCAGCCTCAGGACTACAGGCACGTGCTACCACGCCCAACTAATACTTTATTTTTTATAGAGATAGAGTCTTGCTCTGTTGCCCAGGCTGGTCTCAAACGCTTGGCCTCAAGTGATCCTCCCACCTTTGTCTCCCAAAATGCTGGGATTACAGGTGTGAGCCACTACATCCGATCTATTATTATTTAGATATAGCTGTTTTTTATTATTCCTGTGAAGATGTTAGGGATTGGCCTGAAGGGCAACACCAATGCCTCAAATTCAGTTTGTATTCTATGCAGGAATACTGATAGTGTATCTAGATGACTGGCCTTAGATTTTCTTCTCAAGAGCCATAATACTTCAATCGCAAGATACAGGTTATAAAATCATTTATATTCTGATTTTTAAAATGAGTAGTACATTTTCTCAGCAAGTTATTTACCTGACCCAGTTGGTCCAAGCAGCAAAATATTACTTTTTTCAAGTTTTATGTCATCATGAGAAGAATCCAATACTTCACCTCCTCGTTTTTCCTGAGGTATTTGTTGATTTACCTGTTGCTGCATTGATGCTCCTAAAGCATTACCATGTGGGCTAATTCCAGCAATCTGAAGCAATTCTGAAAAAAATGCCAAAGGAATTACTTGAGCTTCATTTGAATTTACTTGAAGAAAATGTCCCATAAAAACTTTTATCTAAAACTAAATATCTACATAGAAAAATTTAAGTATTTTGACATTCTGTCTTACCTACAAAGGAGAAAAATCTCAAATTATCTAGTGACAAACATATAGCACACAATGATTATATAAAGAACCTCAAGCAAAGGAAATTGATTTTTTTCACTGTCCTTATTTATATACATATGTAAGAATACTCCTTTACCCAAGGGAAGGCAATACAATAGAAGAGCAGAGCCAGGAGTTAGAAAGCTTTAGCTCTGGACCTTCCTTTGTCTCTAAGTAGAAGCTACATGATCTAGGGCAAGTCATATAAACTTTATGTTCCTGTTTCCTAATCAATAAAATCTACTAGAGAAACCAAATATGATACACCTTACTATCTCTGGCCCTATCTAAATCTCTAATTTTATTGGACCTGTACTGGATCTTTCTAGTTCCTTTATTAGAGACATAACACTTAACTAGATGTGACTGACATTGCTAATGACTAGATGGGACTGACATTGCTAGTGAGGTTATCAGTTTATCAGCCAGATTCCTACAAAAATATATCTTTAGGCTAGGCATGGTGGCTCATGCCTATAATCCCAGCACTTTGGGGGGCCAAGGCCGGTGGATAACCTGAGGTCAGGAGTTTGAGAACAGCCTGGCCAACACGGTGAAACCCCATCTCTACTAAAAATAAAAAATTAGCCAGATGTGGTGGCACGCGCCTATAGTCCCAGCTACTTGGGAGGCCGAGGCAGGAGAAGTGCTTGAACCCGGGAGGCGGGGGTTGCAATGAGCCAAGATCACGCCACTGCACTCCAGCCTGGGCAACAGAGTAAGACTCTGTCTCAAAAAAATAAAATTAAAATAAAATAAAACAAAACAAAATAAAAATGAAATAAATAAATCTTTATTCTCACTTTCTCTTGGCTGAAGGAAAGATTATCCAGATTTGTAAATATTCAGATTGTTCTTGGTTCTTAGCATTTGAGTACCTGTTATCATAACATACTTGTTTATATTTCCTGAATTTATTTTTACATTTTCTTTTCTTTTCTTTTTTTTTTTTTTTGAGACAGAGTCTCTCTCTCTGTTGTCCAGGCTGGAGTGCAGTGGTGCAATCTCAGCTCACTGCAACCTCTGCCTCCTGGGTTCAAGTGATTCTCCTGCCTCAGCCTCCCGAGTAGTTGGGATTACAGGCACACGCCACCACACCTGGCTAATTTTTGTATTATTAGTAGAGACGGGGTTTTGCCATGTTGCCCAGGCTGGTCTTGAACTGCTGACTTCAGGTGATCCACCCGCCTCAGCCTCCCCAAGTACTGGGATTACAGGCATGAGACACCGCGCCTGGCCTAAATTTTATTTTCTAAGAAATTGATTCAGAAAATCAGACTTTCCAATGATTATTTTAACTAAACTGATAGAATAATAGTTCGGCAGACATATCTATTATCATGGTCCTATTCCATCTGGCTGTCACTTTCAAACTATCTTCATACTTAAGGTAAAGGGTTATTCTATTCATCAAAAACAATAAGCATTCCATAAACATCTGGATTAAATTGTGCTACCTTTGAGGGTTAATAATTAGTGAATAATTCACAATGTTGTGCCTCATTATAATCCACATCAGCCAAGAAAACTCAGTCTGCTGTATGAGGTTAGTTAAATTGTCACTAGCAAAGTACTTTTTAAAATTTCAGCAAAATCTGGTTAGGGATTGTGATACCATAGGAAGGGGCTTGGGTTAAGTTTAGCTCTGCCCAAAGGGAAAAAATGATTTAGATGTAGCTTCAGATCAGCAAGGCCAGCAGGTGCTTGTCATTCACTCATTCTCTCTCTCTCTCTCATTCTCTCTCTCTCTCTCTCTCTCACAAACACACACACACACACACACACACACACACACACACGATTTAGATGAATAAATGAACAAAATTGCAAGGGGCCTATTAATTACAGTGGAACCACATAATCTATGTATTTAACTTATTTAATGATTTAAGTTTAAAAAAGAAATAATTTAAATGATACAGATGATATCTATCATCCCATTTTATGAGTATATGCCTTAGAACAAACTTGAGACAACTCTCCGATTCTTTCAGTTAGTCCCTGTTTGTGCATCTCTCACTGTGTAAGCACAGCTCTCTAAAATGAGGACCATGAGCAAGCAGGCTAGTGTAGTAGTTAGCTGCACAGAGCTCACCAGCTGTGTGGCCACAGACAAATTACTTAAAATTTCTGTGTTTCAGTTTTCTTACTTCTAAAATGGAGATAAAAATAATAGTTTCTGTCTCATGGGTTTACGGGAGATTAAATGAATATATGCAAAACACTTAGAACAATACCTGGCAGATAGTTTTATAAGTGTTACAGAAGAATCTGGTATTATTATTACCATTTCCCTAGTGTTTAATTATTCACACAACACAGCCCTTAAACGCAAACAAAGTATTTCATCTGGTGCTCAACTTAAAAAACAACATTATATTCCAAAGATGGAGAAAAAAAGCCAATTGTGTCAGTCTTCCTAAAAGCTGTATGTTGGTCTCTAAAATTTGACTTCCAAAGGGACTTACAAGAATTAATCTTATTGTACATGATTTTGGTCTAAAACCCTAGACCAGTGTTAGGGTCTAACACCCCCGGCCAGTGTTAGTTAACAACCTAACTTTAGAACTTAAAATCCCATGTAAAACACAACAAAACTGCACATGACAATAAATTTAAGCTTTTGAAATATTTGTTTCTAAGTCAATCTTTTACATAAGTTCTTAAATACTGTTACTTAACATTTAAATAACATTAAATCACTACATATATTACATGACATGTCTTTCAAAATATGCACTACAGACTTTCTTTACTAATTTAGTATAGTTTAGCTGTCAACACAATTTATGAGTATGGTATTGACTGCATATCTGAATATATTTTTTCATTATGAAATAAATTACATATATACCTAAAGGTTATTATTTAGATCTTACATTCTTATATACAATCTAATTCTATTGCACTACTGTATTTCTTAATTTTACCACGCATGGTATAATCAGTATTTCTATAAATTTAAAAATAACTGGGGATAATGTAATTTTATTACATGTGATAAATGTCATGCCCAAGTTGGTACACAAGTTATATTCTCATGGCTCATCCTATATATAGTACACTTCAAATAGTGGATATATACTACTACTTGGTTCAAAGGCAAATGTAAAAACATCAAACTTAGCTAATTTTCTTTATTTCAATTACTAAAACAAAAGGCCATGTGAATCTTTCTATGACACCCCTGGAACCTCCACCCTCAATGCAGCAACTAACTATATCCACCTCCAAAGGAATAGGTGGAACACAACAGAAAGGCCACTCTCCTTGGTCTATCAAGTCCTTCCACACCCTCCATTGGACCATCTGATGCTTGTAGGGGCAATCCGGGGATGGAAACAGTGAATTAAGACTTATAATTTGTAAGACTGTAAGTTTCATAAATACAAAAACAAAAAACAAAAAACAGTGTGCTTTCTGGCAAAGAGTAGCTAGAAAATAATCTGCCTCCCCCAAATTCCTGTGACCCACAAGAAGCAGGCCAACTCTAATTGTAGTTTGATAGAAAAAATAACAAATAACCCAACATATGGAAACGACACAAATTAGCTATGAAAAACTATTCCAAAGTTATATATACCATGTATGATAAACACATTTAGATAATACGTATCTTTCTTGGTAATACACAAGCAAATACATACATGTCTATCACTGTTACTGCTGAAACACTTCACTGAAATAAATGTCAAAAGGAAGAATGATTACAGAGGAGGACCTGAAGTCACTTACTTGTAAATCTGTACTCATCCTCCCGTCTTCTTATTTCTAACTCTAAGAAAGAGGATGAAAATATTACATATTTGTTTACCTTGGGGGAACAAACAATGAGTATCCCACCTCCTGTCCTCTTTCAAATATATTTAAAGGATTTGTTCACTAACATTTTTCAGCTTTTCATATATGCTATATCTTTTCTATATTAAAACAAAACCATGCATAAAGATGGCTGTCCAGTTGCTAATATTCACATTTGTCAAATATATAATTGATATCTATTGTAAGGGTATAATAACATGTCTTTAATAAGAGTTTAAGCCCCTCATGCTATAAATATTATAACCATTTGCTCCTCCAGCACTTAGAATAGCTTAAATATTTATTTATTACCAAAGAAAACAAAAAAGTTTTGCTCCATAACTATCAGTGCTATTTGGACCTTATAAAAATGAAGATTTCAGGCCAGGAGCAAGAGTTCACGCCTATTAATCCCAGCACTTTGGGAGGCTGAGGCAGGCGGATTGCTTGGGAGACTGAGGTGGGAGGATCACTGGAGCCTGGGAAGTTGAGGCTGCAGTGAGTCGCAATCCAGCCTGGGTGACAGAGCGAGACCTTGTCTTGAAAAAAAAAAAAAGGTTCCAAGTCTTCCGTTAGTTATGACTTATACTTTCTAAAAATAACTGATACCATCACATAACTATTTTGCAGTTATGTAAGTTCAGCAAGTGAACGTGTCTTCATTGAAATAAATTATACATTTAGTTGCTACTAAAGGCAATCAAAGATAATGTAGACTTATAAATTTAAGTACTTAGCAGAACTCCTTCACACTGTACAGTGATAACTAAAAGAATCTAAAATGATGGAACATAGGCCTAAATCAGAAATTGGGGCTGTCTGGCCAACAAAACAAAAAATTAAATATTCATATTTACTCTATTCATAATTGTTTTTAATAAATCATTCTATTAATATACATTATTGTCCATAGTAAATTGAGATTATACAGTATACTGGTATATTAGAATCTATCCTTAATAGAAATTGTACTTTGAATCACTTACAAATTTGCCCTCACACTCTGTAGCTAGGGCCCAAAGAAAGCCGAGTGCTGGATATATTAAGTTATTATCTCCACATATCTCCGACACAGGCAAATGAAATTCTGTATCCTGAACCCAAGAGAACTGAGTTGTACAGAGCATTGCCAAGATCCATTCATGGGGAACTAGTTGTGGTGAAATCTATAATTCAAAAATGATGTCTCAATCTCTACCCCAGTGGCTTACAAACATTTTTTACTAAGACCCTCAATAAGTAGTATATTTTTCTTTGTGACTCAGAAGCCATGCACATATAACTGAAAACGTTAAGTTGGTTTTGTTTTGTGTTTTTTTTTGGAGATGGAGTCTTGCTGCCCAGGCTGGAGTGTGGTGACATGATCTCGGCTCACTGCAACCTCTGCCTCCCAGGTTCAAGCGATTCTCCTGCCTCAGCCTCCCAAGTAGCCGGGACTACAGCCATGTGCCACCCCACCTGGCTAATTTTTGTATTTTTAGTAGAGACAGAGTTTCCCATGCTGGCCAGGCAGGTCTCGAACTCCTGACCTCAAGTGATCCCCCCGCCTCGGCCTCCAAACGTGCTGGGATTACCGGCATAAGCCACCATGCCAGGCCTAAGAAATAATATTTACCTTAACTGTAAGTTAATGTATTCTGTTATTTTCTATTCACATCTATCAAATTTTTTAAAAATGCTGTTGGCAAATGATTTCATAACACACTAATGGGGAATAACCTGCACTTTGAAAAATGCCACACTATATAAAAAACATTTTAAGAAGAAAGTGAGTTACAAATAAAGATTACTTTTAAGCATAGCAATCTCTATTTAGGTCAATTATCAAAAACGCTACCTCTTGGTGTTAATGATGTCTGCTTCTCAACCTCTGCTTGCTGTCTCAGATTAGCTGGGATATTATTATATATTCTCTTATAATGATTGTACACAGCAACTGAAAGCACCTTCTTAGCAAATGACTGGCCAACAACATACTTGTCGAGGTAGTTATAAATCTGAAAAATGATTAGGTATGAATAATTTAATATGAGCTATTATAAGAGCACACACATTAAAAAGTTATATACTAAGCATATTTGCTTACAGTTTTAAATCTGAACAAAGACTCTCATTAAAAACAAAATGACAATACATTATATAGCAATGATTCAGAGGCCCTGAACACTAAATGAACAAAAACACAATTCATTTGTTCTCTAGCTTAACAAAGTATCACTGTACTCTACTAGTGTTGTGCTAATTTCTATTCTATAAACAATGCTATCAATATTTTTTGATAACAAATTAAATTTAAAGTAACTTAGAATACATACACATGCCACCATGGTCTAAAAGTATCAACATTAATGTAAATCATTAAAATAAATCCATACCTGTCAATCAAATGAATAATATTCTTCACAAAGATAACATTATAAAACTACTCTTTTCAGAAACAGGCATTACATAATCAAAAGCCATTATACTATCAGTATCTATGTGTTTCAATACATTTAATTTTTTCTCAGACATTAACTTTAAAGCTACTCATTTATCTGAGACTCTAAAAACTGTATTCTTATTTTTTTTTATTTTCTAAAAATATATTTTTTTCTTTTTTTGATACAGGGTCTCACTGTGTCGCCAAGGCTGGTCTTGAACTCCTGGGGCTCAAGCAATCTTCCTGCTTTGGCTTCCCAAAGTGCTGGGATTACAGGCATGAGCCACCAAGCTCAGCCCTAAAAACTTTATTCTTAATAGTAGCTAATCTCTATTCTACAGTTGGTTATTGCCAACAGCTTGGAACCTGGGGTAAATTTTTTAAGTTTTTAGTGAATAGAAATGAAATGGTTGGTGAATTAATATTCACCAACTCCTGCCGTGCATGGTGGCTCATGGCTGTAATCCCTGCACTTTGGGAGGCTGAGGCGGATGGATCACTTGAGCCCAGGAGGTGCAGACCAGCCTGGACAACATGGCAAAACCCTGTCTCTACAGAAATTAGCTGGGCATGGTGGTAGACACCTGCAGTCCCAGCTACCGTGGAGGCTGAAGTGGGAGGATCACTTGAGCCCAGGGAGGTTAAGGCTGCAGTGAACCATGAGTGTGCCACTGCACTCCAGCCTGGGCAACAGAGTGAAACCCTGATTAAAAAATAAATAATTCGAAAACTCCTGAAAATAGTTAAACTGCCTGGATTTTTTTTTTTTTTTTTTTTTTTTTTTTGAGACAGAGTCTCGCTCTTTCACCCAGGCTGGAATGCAGTGGCGTGATCTTGGATCACTGCAAGCTCCGCCTCCCGGGTTCACGCCATTCTCCTGCCTCAGCCTCCCGAGTAGCCGGGACTACAGGCGCCCGCCACCACGCCAGGCTAATTTTTTGTATTTTTTTAGTAGAGACGGGGTTTCACCATGTTAGCCAGGATGGTCTCGATCTCCTGACCTCATGATCCGCCCACCTCGGCCTCACAAAGTGCTGGGATTACAGGCGTGAACTACCGCACCCGGCCAAACTGCCTGGAATTTTAACTCACATGTCTAAAGTCTACACAAATTCGTAGAGAATATAAAGCCCAATATATTTTCCATTTTTAATGACAAATTCTTTAGTTGTTGACCATATACATTTTATTATAGTTTTAAACATCTTCATTCCTTACAAATTATACCAATGACATTAAATCTGTCACAGCACATTTGGAAGTAGAGACAAATGCACTGATATCTAAACACAGTAGAAGAAAGATACACTGAGGCAGTGAGAAATAATCTAAGTGTGCAAACATCTGAGACACAGCCAGAACAGAAGGCACATAGCCAGGGTACAAGGGTTCCCAGTTCTCAAAAAGCACACACCAAATACCCAATGGAGCTGGTGGTACATTCTGTTACATCTCACAGGACCAAATCATACTCGGCCTGAGACTTCTAAAGAGTCCACACTACCAAAGCCACAGTGCTATACGGAGCAGCCCGGCACACTGGCTATGAAAAAACTACTCACTTACATTATTAGACTGAAGGCTGTTTTACCATAAAATAGACCAATTTAACGGAGATAATTACAGGCTTTTTTTTTTTTAAGGCTAGTCAAGTGGACCAGCCTAGGCTGGTGTTATTTAAGGGTCCATATGAACAAAAATAAATCAAAAGTTGCTTGCTCTATTGTAGATATTATTTCAGATTAACTTGGTATTAACAAGTTAACATTTTAATAATTATCTAGCTATATTTCACTGCTACTGAATACAGTAATCATAACATGGGAAAAAGCAACAGACCCCATATTTAAATTCCAAAAGGCAATAACAATTTAGCCACATATGGTCCATATTATGAACCTATAATACTTGTTTATATACTAGTATTAGGATTCAATGTAAACTTGGGAGAGGGAAGCAATGGAATGTTTTCAAGATAAAATACTTGTAAGACTGAGCTTAAGACTTATACCTTCTTAGGGGGAGGTGGTGGTTTCTGTTGGAATGCCAATTTTACAGCTTCTGCTGCTGATTCAGGTTCTTTAATTATGCTTTTCTTTGAGTCTGCTTCAGATAGCACAACAAAAAAATGATGACACTTTTCACACTTGACAAAACGCGTGGATGCTGTAAAAGAAAACAGACGTAAGTAGAGGGAAATAAAACATAATTCCAATAGTGTTTAACCTTAAAGACTCCACTGTAAACGAAAGCTACGCACCTGACAAAAAGTAGACTTGCTGTTCAATCTACTTGCTACACAAACAGCCTCATTTATATACCAAGTATACTACAAAGATACATCAGTCAACTACCTTTTGCTCATTTCTATTAGGTCCTTTCATTTTGTGATATACTTCTTTAAAAGAAAAGATTGGGTGAAATTTTTCCAACTTTCCATTCACTAAAAAAGATTTTTTTTTTCTTTTGGAGACGGAGTCTCGCTCTGTTGCCAGGCTGGAGTGCAGTGGTGTGATCTTGGCTCACTGCAACCTCTGCCTCCTGGGTTCAAGCAATTCTCCTGCCTCAGCCTCCCGAGTAGCTGGGATTACAGGGGTGCACCACCATGCCCAGCTAATTTTTGTATTTTTAGAAGAGACAGGATTTCACTATATTGGGCACTATATTGATCTCTTCACCTTGTTATCTGCCCGTCTCCGCCTCCCAAAGTGCTGGGATTTACAGGCGTGAGCCACCGCACCCGGCCCACTAAAAAAGATTTAAAACCTCTTTGAGAATATGGAGTAATCATCTATTTTATTGAAATACTTGAATGAACAAACTAAAAAAGTAAAATACAAGATTCATATATTTTTCCAGTATTATAAAAAATGTCAAACATATACAAAAGTTGAAAGAGATAAATCTATTTTAATTCCTAAAAATGTAAAAAATGTATATTCTTTACATTCTCTTAAACCCATGAGCATTTTTCGGGCGTGTTGGCTCATGCCTGTAATCCCAGCACTTTGGGAGACTGAGGCAGGTGGATCACCTGAGGTCAGGAGTTAGAAACCAGCCTGGCCAACATGATGAAACCCCGTCTCTACTAAAAAAAAAAAAAAAATACAAAAATTAGCTGGGTGTGGTGGCAGACACCTGTAATCCCAGCTACTCGGGAGGCTGAGGCAGGAGAATCGCTTGAACCCAGGAGGTGGAGGTTGCAGTGAGCTGAGATTGCGCCATTGCACTCCAGCCTGGGAGATAGAGCAAGATTCCATCTCAGAAAAAAAAAAAATAATTATTTCATATCTTTCTTATTTTATCTTTACTCCACTAGTTCCTATTTCTCTGATCAAAAAACCACTAAGAAACTAACAAAATACTGCTTTCTCAGTCATACTGATTGGATTTAAAGATAATCATGCAGACTTTGAAAGCAATACAAAGGTAGTTTAAAGTGAGGATAAAAAGAGTCTCTTTTTTCTTGTAAAAATTTTTGGCCAGGCACGGTGACTCACGCCTGTAATCCCAGAACTTTGGGAGGCCGAGGGGGACGGATCACGAGGTCAGGAGATCGAGACCTGGCTAACACGGTAAAACCCTGTCTCTACTAAAAATACAAAAATTAGCTGGGTGTGGTGGTGGGAGCCTGTAGTCCCAGCTGCTCGGGAGAGGCTGAGGCAGGAGAATGGTATGAACCCGGGAGGTGGAGCTTGCAGTGAGCTGAGACTGCACCACTGCACTCCAGCCTGGGCGACAAAGTGAGACTCTGTCTCAAAAAAAAAAAAAAAAAAAAAATTGTGGATACACAGTGATGAGTTCATGTCCTTTGTAGGGACATGGATGAAGCTAGAAACCATCATTCTGAGCAAACTATCGCAAGGACAGAAAACCAAACACCGCATGTTCTCACTCATAGATGGGAACTGAACAATGAGAACACCTGGACACAGGGTGGGGAACATCACACACCAGGGCCTGTCATGGGGTGGGGGGAGGGGGGAGGAATAGCATTAGGAGATATACCTAATGTAAATGATGAGTTAACCGGGGCAGCACACCAACATGGCACATATATACCTATGTAACAAACCTGCATGTTGTGCATGTGTACCCTAGAACTTAAAGTATAATTAAAAAAAAAAACTTTGTGGATACACAGTGGATGAATACATTTATAAGGATTTCTCAATTCCAATGGATCAGCTACAGTATATCCTATGTTAAAGGTGATTTATTTTTCTTTTCTCTTTTTTTTTTTTGAGACAGGGTATCGCTCTGTTGCCCAGGCTGAAGTGCAGTGGCGTGATCACTACTCACTGCAGTCTTGACCTCCTAAGCTCAAGCAATCCTCCCACCTCAGCCTCCCTGAGTATACAGGACTACAGGCACACGCCACCACGCCTGCCTACTTTTTTTTTTTTTTGAGATGGAGTCTTGCTCTGTCGCCCAGGCTAGAGTGCAGTAGTACAATCTCGCCTCACTGCAAGCTCCGCCTCCCAGGTTCACGCCATTCTCCTGCCTTAGCCTCCCGAGTAGCTGGGACTACAGGCGACTCTCGATCTCCTGACCTCGTGATCTGCCCGCCTCAGCCTCCCAAAGTGCTAGGATTACAGGCATGAGCCACTGCGCCCGGCCGATGCCTGCCTACTTTTAAAAATCTTCTGTAGAGACAGGGTCTCATGATGTTGCCCAGGCGGGTCTCAAACTCCTGGACTCGAGTAACCCTCCCACCTTGGCCTCCCAAAGTGCTTGGGATTACAGGTGTGACCCACTGAGGCCAGCCTACTCTTTCTTTTCAAAACATGGTTATAGGATGTTGGCAGGACACAGTGGCTCACACCTGTAAACCCAGCACTTTGGAAGGCCAAGACGGGTGGATCACTTGAGCTTAGGAGTTCAAGACCAGCTTGGCCAACATGGTGAAACCGTGTCTCTACTAAAAGTACAAAAACTAGCCGGGCATGGTAACTACCTGTAAACCCAGCTACTCAGCAGGCTGAGGCAGGAGAACTGCTTGAACCTGGGAGGCAGAGGTTGCAGTGAGCCGAGATGGTGCCCATCGTGCCCTCTTATTATAAACAAAACAAATAAACATAAAACAACACATGGTTATAGGATGTAGATATATGGATATATTTACTTTTTTTTTTTTGAGACAGAGTTTCGCTCTTGTTGCCCAGACTAGCGTGCAATGGTGCAATCTCGGCTTACTGCAACCTTCGCCTCGCCTCCAGGGTTCAAGCAATTCTCTTGCCTCAGCCTCCGAAGTAGCTGGGATTACAGGCATGTATCACCACGCCTGGCTAATTTTGTATTTTTTAGTAGAGATGGGGTTTGACCATGTTGGTCAGGCTGGTCTCAAATTCCTGACCTCAGGTGATCCGCCTGCCTCAGCCTCCCAAAGTGCTGGGATTACAGGCATGAGCCACCGCACCCAGCGACTTTTTTTTTTAAGAGCTGGTGTCTTGCTATGTTGTCCAGGCTAGCCTCAAATTTCTGTTCTCAAGGGATCCTCCCACCTCCCAAGTAGCTGGGTTTGGACATACATGCTTAACTCAGCCTAACCCTACTAATGGTAACCGGGGACCTCAGAAAGCAATTTCGTAGAGAATCTCTTATAGATACAGGTGGCAAATACAAAGCTAGTATGTCTAAGTAATACATTTTTGTGTAACCCAACTAGAAAGAGAGAACTGCAGAGAAAAAAAAAATTTCATGGAATTTTTTTTCCTTTGGGAAAATTTTAAATATAAATATCTATCCACAGATTATAGGGAACACTGCACTAGCAAGCACACCTACGTCTTTACAAACTAATCTAAATGAAAAAAGTAGACAATTCCATATTAAAAAAACAACTTTAGGCTGGGCGTGGTGGCTCAGGCCTGTAATCCCAGCACTTTGGGAGGCCGAGGCGGGTGGATCACCTGAGGTCAGGAGTTCGAGATCACCCTGGCCAACATGGCGAAACCCTGTCTTTACTAAAAATACAAAAATTAGCCAGGTGTGGTGGCGGGTGCCTGCAATCCCAGCTACCTGAGAGGCTGAGGCAGGAGAATCCCTTGATGGTTACCTGGGAGGCGGAGGTTGCAGTGAGCCGAGACCACGTCACTATACTCCAGCCTAGGCAACAGAACTCTGTCTCAAAAACAAACAAAACCACTTCATTATCAATTCAATCAATTCTTGTGTTTCTGTTCTTCTTTTTTTTTTTTTGAGACGGAGTCTCATTCTGTCACCCAGACTGGAGTGCAGTGGCACGATCTGGGCTCACTGCAACCTCTGCCTCCTGGGTCCAAGCAATTCTCCTGCCTCAGCCTCTGGAGTAGCTGGGACTACAGGTGCATGCCACCACACCCAGCTCATTTTTGTACTTTTAGTAGAGATGGAGTTTCACCATGTTGGCCAGGATGGTCTCGATCTTCTGACCTCATGAAACACCCACCTCAGCCTCCCAAAGTGCTGGGATTACAGGCGTGAGCCACTGCGCCCGGCCATGTTTCTGTTCTTAAACACAAGACTAATTAAAAACACATTCTGGGCCGGCCAAGGTGTCTAACGCCTGTAATCCTAGCACTTTGGGAGGCTGAGGCAGGTGGATCACTTAAGGTCAGGAGTTCAAGACCAACCTAGCCAACATAGTGAAACCCTGTCATTACTAAAAATATACAAATTAGCCGGGCGTGTTGTCTTGTGCCTGTAATCCTAGCAACTGGGGAGGCTGAGGCACGAGAATTGCTTGAACCTGGAAAGCAGAGGTTGTAGTGAGCTGGGATCACACCACTGCACTTCAGCCTGGGCAATAGAGCGAGACTCAGTCTCAAAAAAAAAAAAAAAACATTTCGGATAAATTCTATTAGCAAATTTTAAGGAATAAGAGGTTTCATCCATGTTTCCTATTTGCTGATCACGTATAAATGCTTAAAGAAAAAGATCAAGCTATTTGAAGCATCTGTGACTAACACAAGCCTAAATAAATAATCACCACTTCCCATCAATGGGAAAGATAGTTACTGCCTTTATAATGATGAGGCACTAGTTTACAATTGTTATTGATGGTAAACAGGGCAAGGATTAAAGGGCAGAGAAGCCGCTGATCTAGTTCAGGCAGTGTGACAGGAAAATCTGGCCTGAGAGCACAAGTACAAAATATTTCTCTAAGGAAATTAGGTCAAAAGGAAAACGATTAAACACCAACAAATCACATCCCTCTTTGCTTATTGTTGAAAGGTTGCTTAAATTTGACTTGAATATTTGCAACACAATTTTACACTGACATATTTTCAACATATCCCTAAATTCAAGGATTCAATGTTATTTATCAAAATGCTATTTTGGGAAAAAAAATACAAGCATTGCAATGCACTTTTTTGTTTTGTTTTGTTTTTTGAGACAGAGTTTCACTCTTGTTGCCCAGGCTGGAGTGCAATGGCGCGATCTCAGCTCACTGCAACCTCCGCCTCCCAAGTAGCTGGGATTACAAGCATGCGCCACCACACCCAGCTAATTTTGTATTTTTAGTAGAGATGGGGTTTCTCCATGTTGGTCAGGCTGGTCTCAAACTCCCAACCTCAGGTGATCCACCCGCCTCGGCCTTCCAAACTACTGGGATTACAGGCATGAACCACCATGCCTGGCCAATGCATTTTTACTCCAAAAACAAGGGGCAAGGCCGGGCGCGGTGGCTCACGCCTGTAATCCCAGCACTTTGGGAGGCCGAGGCGGGCGGATCACGAGGTCAGGAGATCGAGACCATCCTGGCTAACACGGTGAAACCCCGTCTCTACTAAAAATACAAAAAATTAGCCGGGCGTGGTGGCAGGCGCCTGTAGTCCCAGCTACTCGGGAGGCTGAGGCAGGAGAATGGCGTGAACCCGGGAGGTGGAGCTTGCAGTGAGCCGAGATCGTGCCACTGCACTCCAGCCTGGGCGACAAAGCAAGACTCCGTCTCAAAAAAAAAAAAAAAAAAAAAAACAAGGGGCAAAAATCTAATTTTGTTAAGTTACCAGGAGATAAATTCTTTCCTTTAAACAGCTACTACAAGTATCCTATATTTCTTTACATAAAATGTTGTTGGTTTGGGAGGCTGAGGTGGGCAGATCACAAGGTCAGGAGTTCAAGACCAGCTTGGCCAAGATGGTGAAACCCCATCTCTACTAAAAATACAAAAAAATTAGCCGGGCGTGTTGTCAGGCGCCTGTAATCCCAGCTACTCAGGAGCCTGAGGCTGAGAACTGCTTGAATCCGAGAGGTGGAGGTTGCAGTGAGCCGCGATCACGCCACTGCACTCCAGTCTGGGCAATAAGAGCGAAACTCCGTCTGGGGGGAAAAAAAAAAGAAAGACAAAGGATTTAAATTGACACATCTCCAAAGAAGACAGACAAATGGCCAATAAACCTAAGAAAAGATTAACATCATTAGTCATTAGGGAAATGCAAATCAAAACCACAGTGAGTCCCAGGAGGTAGCACAAAAATCCCAGCACTTTGGGAAGCCAAGGCAGGAGGATCACTTGAGCCCAGGAGTTCGGGACCAGCCTGGGCAACATAAATGAGACCCTGTCTCTAGGATGGCATTTGCCTGTATCTCAGCTATTCAGGATGCTGAGGTGGGAGGACAACTTGAACCCAGGAACGTGAGGCTACTGTCAGCTATGATTGCGCCACTGCATTGTAGCCTGGGCGACAGAGCAAGACCCTGTTTCTAAAAACAAAATAAAACCAAAAGAAGCCCATGATGAGATACCACTTCATATCCACTATGAATAAAGAAAGACAGGCTGGGCGCAGTGGCTCATGCCTGTAATCCCAGCATTCTGGGAGCCCGAGGCAGGAGGATCACCTGAGGTCAGGAGTTCGAGATCAGCCTGACCAACATAGTGAAATCTTGTCTCTACTAAAAGTACAAAAATCAGCTGGGTGTGGTGGTGGGCACCTATAATCCCAGCTACTTGGGAGGCTGAGACAGAATTGCTTGAATCTGGGAGGTGGAGGTTGCAGTGAGCCGAGATAGTGCCACTGCACTCCAACCTGGTGACAGAGTGAAACTCTGTCTCAAAAAAAAAAAAAAAGACAGACAGACAAGTGGTAAAAAGGATGTGGAGAAACTGGAACCCTCATATTGCTGGTCAGATTGTAAAATGGTACAGCTGCTATGGAAAACAGTTTAGCAATTCTGTAGAAACTAAACAAAGTTACCACATAACCCAGCAATTCCACTCCTAAACATATACCCAAGAGAATTAGAAACATATGTCCACACAAAAACTTGTACACAGATGTTCACGGGAGCATTATTCAGAACAGCCAACAAGTAGAAACAATGTAAATGTCCATCACCTGATGAATGTCTAAACAATGAAATATTATTCAGCCATAAAAAGCAATGAAATACTGATATATGCTGCAAACTGGATAAACTTTAAAAACATGCTAAAGAAAATAAGGCTGGTGTGAAATGCCACATATCGTATAATTCCATTGTATGAGATACCCAGAATAGACAAATCCATTGATAGAGAAAGTAGTTAATAGTTAACAGGGCTAGGAGGGGAGGAGGGTGGAGAGTGACTAAGGGCTATGGAGTTTCTTTCTGGGGTGATGAAAAATGTTCTGGAATTAGATAGTGGAGATGATCATTCAACTTGGTAAATATCTTTTTTTTCTTTTGAGACGAGACAAAGTCTCGCTCTGTCGCCCAGGCTGGAGTGCAGTGGTGCGATCTGGCTCACTGCTGCCTCTGCCTCCTGGGTTCAAGAGATTCTCCTGCTTCAGCCTCCTGAGTAGTAGGGACTACAGGCGTGCCCTACCACACAGGCGAATTTTTTGTATTTTTATT
Organism: Gorilla gorilla gorilla; assembly: GCF_029281585.2. Classification (NCBI taxonomy): domain Eukaryota; kingdom Metazoa; phylum Chordata; class Mammalia; order Primates; family Hominidae; genus Gorilla; species Gorilla gorilla. The sequence continues at coordinate 65,947,034 of NC_073240.2, forward strand.
AGAGACGGGGTTTCACCGTGTTAGCCAGGATGGTCTCGATCTCCTGACCTCGTGATCCACCCACCTTGGCCTCCCAAAGTGCTGGGATTACAGGCGTGAGCCACCATGCCTGGCCTCTTTTTTTTGAGACGGAGTCTCGCTCTGTCACCCAGGCTGGAGTGCAGTGGTGTGATCTCGGCTCACTGCAACCTCCGCCTCCCGGGTTCAAGCAATTCTCCTGTCTCAGCCTCCCAAGTAGCTGGGATTACAGGTACGTGCCACCAAGTCTGGCTAATTTTTGTATTTTTAGTAGAGATGGGGTTTCACCATGTTGGTCAGGCTGGTCTCAAACTCCTGACCTCATGATCTGCCCACCTCGGCCTCCCAAAGTGCTGGGATTACAGGCATAAGCCACCGTGCCGGGCCACAACTTGGTAAATATTTTTAAACCACTGAAGATGAATTGCATGGTATACGAATGATGATATCTCAAATAAATTTTTAAAAGGAAAGGATTAGGCCCACATGCACAGCTGTCCCTTGGCACACATAGGAGACTAGTTCTAGGACCACCCACATATAACCAAATCCATGCATACTCAAGTCCTGCAGTCGGCCCTGTGGAACCCACACATATGAAAAGTTAGCTCCTCATATATGCTGGCCGTTATGTGTTTGGTTGAATAAAAGCTAGGTATAAGTGGGCCTGAGCAATTCAAACCCACTGTTCAGGAGTCAACTGCATTAACATACACAGCTCTCAAAACATTGCATACTGAAAACAAGCAATTTGCAAAAATATGAATATGCTATTTATACTTTAAAAAAATCACGCATTCAATGAAGATATGTTATAGAACTTTATAGCTTCATCTATCAGGGTCTATTCTTTTCTCATAAAGGAGGATCTATATATGCATTCTTCAAGTAATTAAAAATAATTAAAATTACAAAAAAGTAGACAATTACTTAAACAGGCCATTCACAAAAGAATTACAACTGACCAAAAAGCATATAAAAAGATGTTTACAAACTAGTATCCAAATAAATGCAGACTTAAAATGCAGGCCAGGCATAGTGGCTCACGCCTGTAATGCCAGCACTTTGGGAGGCCAAGGCAGGTGAATCACCTGAGGTCAGGAATTCGAGACCAGCCTGGCCAACAAGGTGAAACCCTGTCTCTACTAAAAATACAAAAATTAGCCTGGCATGGTGGTGGGCACCTGTAATCCCAGCTACTTGGGAGGCTGCGGCTGAGGCACCTGAGGCTGGCACTTGAATCCAGGTGGCAGAAGTTGCAGTGAGCCGAGATCGCACCACTGCACTCCAGCCTGGGTGAGAACAGTGAAACTCTGCCTCAGAAAAAAAATAGAAACAAAAAACAAACAAAAAAACAGGCTGAGTTATCCCTTAACCAAAATGCATGGGACCAGAAGTGTTTCAGAGTTCAAATGTTTTCACGTTTTGGAATATTCACAGAAATACACTGGTTAAGCACCCCTACATGAAATCTGAAATCTGAAATGCTCCAATGGAGCATTTCCTTTAAGCGTCATGACGCACTCAAAAGGATTTCGGAGCATTTTGAATTCCAGATTTTCAGACTATGGATGCTCAACCTGTTAGTAACCTGAGATCAAATAAAACTCTCTTTAGGACTATGAAGACCCAACTTTTAATGATCAGACACAGAAGGATTCAAAAGGATGCATTCTGAAAAGACTTTTATTATGGGTACACAAAACTAAGGGAGGAGGGGCTGGCTCACTGCACTGCTAGGGCCTATAAATAGTTACAGAGGACAGGGACAGTGTCATGATCATCTGCATATTTTCTGAGCCTAGCGATGTCTGAATCAACACATTTGCTATTAATTTTGCACATAAGTGTGTGCTCTTTTTTTCATTCTTTCCTTCTACATTTTCTACTCCCATATCACCACCCACAATTAGAATTCTCAAAGCAAACAGGCCTCAGCCTTGAATTGATTACACTAAAGTAGTGTTTCCACACTTGGTCTAACTAATAATATACATATACTACTAACATACAAATTCTAGGACCCCATCCCACATCTACAGAATCTTAATCTCTAGGGAAGGAGTTTGGGAATCTCTAAGTTTAACAGTCACCTTTAGTGACTAATACAACCTGGCAAGTTTTGGAAAGAATGCATAGAAGGAAAATAAATTTAATCCCAAGAGGAGCTAGTTTACTCCTGAAGTATCTCCAGATGGTAGAAATGTATGATATAGGAATTTCTGAATAGCAAATCTTCACTGCTATGTGACCTTGAATGAGTTACTTAAACTTGCTAAATCTCAGCTTATTTATAAAAAGGAGAATACTCTTTGTTCTGGCAAAATTAAGGGTGCAAGAATAAAACTATATATGTTGGCATTTATTAAATATTAGTTTCTTTCCTTTTCTACTCTAAGAAATTATTCTTTTTTTTTTTTTTCTTTTTTGGAGACGGAGTTTCACTCTTGTTTCCCAGGCTAGAGTGCAGTGGTGTGATCTTGGCTCACTGCAGCCTCCGCTTCCTAGGTTCAAGCAATTCTCCTGCCTCGGCTTCCTGAGTAGTTGGGATTACAGGTGCCCGCCACCACGCCCAGCTAATTTTGTATTTTTAGTAGAGATGGGGTTTCACCACGTTGGCCAGGCTGGTCTTGAACGCCTCACCTCTGGTGATCTGCCTACTTCAGCCTCCCATAGTGCTGGGATTACAGGCGTAAGCCACCACGCCTGGCAACAAATTATTCTTTAGGTCTATAAAGGTTGAAATGTTTCTTTCAAGAAAAAAAAAGGAGGAAAATTTCTTGATTAAAATATAAGACACTGAACCTATAAATTGAACAATTTTCAGCCTCTGTATAATTTTATTATATCACATCAAATTTGTTTAGAAGGTTTTATCATCCAATTCTACCTTTTTTTTTTGAGATGGAGTTTCACTCTGTCGCCCAGGCTGGAGAAGTGCAGTGGTGTGATTTTGGCTCACCATGACCTCCACCTCCCAGGTTCAAGCGATTCTCCTGTCTCAGCCTCCCGAACAGCTGGGACTTCAGATGCATGCCACCACGCCCGGCTAATTTTTGTATTTTTAGTAGAGATGGGGTTTCACCATATTGAGCAGGCTGGTCTCAAGCTCCTGACCTCAAGTGATCAGCCCGCCTCGGCCTCCCAAAGTCCTGTGATTACTGGTGTGAGCCACAGCACCTGGCCCACTTTCATTTTATGTTGTGATCCAAATTAAATTTTGTTCAGAACCCCTAATATTCCAGCTATGGGATGGAGCTACTTTAAGTCTTTCCAGTACATAAAAACACACTACATCTAGTACCTTTTCATATGGTGGCCAATTATGGTTAATGGTAAGTGTGAAATTGTAACCAAAGTCTCAATATTAGGGTTAGGAGATAGAGAATACTCTCTAGCCAACCATCAGACACTGAAGTCTTACAACCCTGAAGCTTTCTTCAATTGGATTGTATAGGAAGGCTGACATGGTGGTACAATTCATTACCATTAACTCTAAATTATGTTAAGTAATGAGTTTTTTGATTATTTGATTCATTAATGAAAATATCTGTAGTAGAATCTTTGCATTTCAGAGAGTTACTGACACTAACAGCAAAAGTAGGATACATGATTTTTTTCCTTCTTTTTTTCTTTTTTTGAGACAGGGTCTTGCTTTGTCGCCGAGGCTGGAATTCAATGGCTGGCTCGCTGCAGCCTCACCTCCCAGGCTCAAGTGATCCTCCTACCTCAGTCCCTAAGTAGCTGGAACTATAGCCATGCACCACCATGCCTAGCTAATTTTATTTTTTTATACATATGGGGTTTTGCCATGTTGCTCAGGCTGGTTTTGAACTTCTGGGCTCAAGCACTCTGCCTACCTCAGCCTCTGAAAGTGCTGGGATTACAGGTGTGAGTCACTGTGCCCAGCCCTGATTTCTTCCTTCTCTGAGTGTCTGAATCATTAATAATTATCAGATGCTTCCCGGAATTGAGGGCTTACCTCCTTTGGTAAGTACTAAGGGAAATTACCTTAATATATGAATGACTGGCCTTCCCAGCCATGTGAGATATTCAATATGTATTTGAAGAAAGTAGTAATAAATACAGAATAAATAAGTCTTGGTTCTCCTATAGCCTAATGATCACATCCAGAAATTCACAAAATCTAATTTGAAATAAACACAAGTAAGCAAAATAAAGAAGCAAATGTTTTTCTTAAATTATCTCTTACACAACAGTGCAACGTATTACCAGTCCTGAAGATTTTCTAGTATATAGTGAACATAAGAGAGAATCAGGTAAGCTCATACAATTTACATATAATTTATATAACATACAAAGTCACAAACATTTATCTATTTCATATAATCCATATTTCTACACATTTAATACAATTTATATATATATATATTTTTGTTTGTTTGTTTTTTTTGAGACAGGGTCTCTGTCACCCAGGATGGGGTACAGTGGCATGACCATGGCTCACTGCAGCCTCAACCTTCTTAAAAGAAGTAGCTAAGACCACAGGTATGCACCACCATACCTGGCTTTTTTTTTTTTTTTTTTTTTGTAAAGACAGGTGTCTCAACATGTTGCCCAGGCAGGTCTTGAACTCCTAGGCTCAAGGGATTCTCCCATCTCCTCCTTCCAAAGTGCTAGGATTATAGGCATAAGCCATTTGCACCTGGCCTACATTTATACATTTTTACATAATTTACATATTTTTATACATTTAGTAATTTACAGAAAATGTAGGGGAAAAAGAACAGTAGAAGATGTAATACTTACATACAAAGGTCTCTACATGTGTGCACAAGTCGCCACATTTAGGACAGCGCAGCTGGTTTCCACCTTTCCCAGAATTCCCAGAGCCTGATTTCTTACTACTTCCCTCACTTGCTGATTTCTAACGTTTATGAAGGAGAAAAAAGGAAGAGTGTCAATTATTAGTTTCGGGCAACCAACTTAAATGTAAACAATACTGTTTGTAATTAATTTTATAATTTTCTATATTTCTAGGATGAAATTATTAGTATATTTTATAATTCTATTACTGGTGTCAGAAGATCTATTTACTTCAAAAATCAAATCAGTTCTAGTAAATACATGTATATCTGCAGTCCTCCTTTGTATAACATGTGCCAACATATATAATAAACAGCTTTCATTCAATGACTCAGGCACTAGAAAATTTACTAAGGGTAAAAAACTACATTTCAATGAAATTGAATCAGGAGTTATTATCATGGTAGGTAGTGACTCTGACTATTCTTAGATCTAACTTTTCTCATCTCTAAAATGGGAATAATTTTACTCACATCAGAGTCACTGTTAAGTATGGATATGTAAGTGTCTCACATTTTGTCTAACATATAAAATTAACTCAAGTGTTAGTCAAATTCACGTAATGAAAAAAACTGGTAAGTCACTGACTCAATACAACTACCAACATAAGTTATACCAGCTACAACATAAAGTTATACCAGAAATATGAAATTTTTAGGCTACCAGAGTAGCCCAACATTAAGTTATACCACAAAACTGAAATTTTTAGGTAGAGGATAAAGTGAGGTTTATACTGTCATGAGTTATAAGAGTTATATGAAAGCAGGAAATGATGGCTATTCCTAATTCAATCCTACTGACTGTCATTTAATGACACTTCTTTACTACTTTGGGGTGTAAGAAATTTTAATTACTGCTTACTATGTGCAATGCTTATAAAAGTATTTTAAGGTTCAAAATGAAACATCTAATTACATAAAATTATTCAGATCATTTTAGCTATCTCATATTTCCTACAGAAAACATATAAGCCAGTAAGAGACAGTACTATTATATTTTTTTAAAGGAGGGAACTCACAATGTGTACAGATGCCAATAAGATAAAATAATTACCTTATTTCCATCTCCAGAACCATCTTTACTTATCCCATCTTTTGAGGCAAAGTATGCTGGTGTTTCTGTAAAGGATCTAAGAGGAGCTCTTCGCAGAATCTGAGTTTCAAATGTCCCAAGCCTTCCTAAAACTGACATATGAATGCGACCACCAGAAATACCTGAAAATAAAAGGAAATCTACATCAAATATAGACATGCCTCAATAAATCCCCTGGAAACAAAAATTCCTTGAGCTGAGGTTGAAAAAAGCTATCATTTTCACAGTAGTATAAACTGAGAGAAAAAAATGACACCAACAGAGGCAAAGTCCTTTCAAAAACAGGCCAGCAGGTCTGGGCCTCTGAAAGATTCTAAATAAATAAAGGTGTTTCTTTCTGTATGTGTCCTTTGGAAATAAGGCAAGATCACCCACGTCATAACTTTTTCAAAGTTTGAATGGACTTCAACATCTGCCTCACCTGTAAGATTTTGAAAAAGGCCATTTATGCCCTATATTCTTATTATTTCTACCAATGAGAATAAACATCTGACAGCAACTCATCTGTTATTATATAAGAATACTATCTGGGCCGGGTGTGGTGGCTCACCCCTGTAATCCTAGCATTTTGGGAGGCCTAGGCGGGTGGATCACTAGAGGTCAGGAGTTCAAAACCAGCCTGGCCAACATGGTGAAACCCCGTCTCTACTAAAAATAAAAAAAAATCGGCCACGCATGGTGGTGGGCGCCTTTAATCCCAGCTACTCGGGAGGCTGAGGCAGGAAAATCGTTTGAACCCGGGAGGCGAAGTTTGCAGCGAACTGAAGTCGTGCCACCGCACTCCAGCCTGGGTGACAGAGCGAGACTCCATCTCAAAAAAAAAAAAAAAAAAAAAAAATCTGTAACAATGGAAACAAACTTCAAATGTTCTTTAAGGTCAGGCGCGGTGGCTCATGCCTGTAATCCCAGAGTTCGAGACCAGCCTGGCCAACATGGTGAAACCCTGTCTCTACTAAAAATACAAAAATTAGCTGGGTGTGCTGGCAGGCGTCGGTAATCCCAGCTACTCAGGAGGCTGAGGCAGGCGAATTGCTTGAACCCAGGAGGGAGAGGTTGCAGTGAGCCAAGATCATGCCACTGCACTCCAGCCTGGGCAACAGAGGGAGACTCTGTCTCAAAAAAAAAAAAAAAGTTCTTTAAAAAATTGTGTTATTCCACTTATACGTGGTACTTAGAAGGAAAAATCATAGAGTCAATGAGTAGAATGGCGGTTCCTGGGGGTTGGGGAAAATGGAGAGTTATTGTTGTAATGGGTACAGAGCTTCAGTTTTACAAGATGGTGGCAATGGTTGCACAGTATCAATGTACTTAATACTACCGAACTATACACTAAAAATAGTTAAGTCTTGTAAATCTTATATGTATCTTACCACAATAAAAAAATTGAAGGAGCCAGGTGTGATGGCTCACGCCTGTAATCCCAGCACTTTGGGAGGTTGAGGTGGGTGGATCACTTGAGGTTAGGAGTTTAAGAACAGCCTGGCCAACATGGTGAAACCCTGTCTCTACTAAAGATACAAAAAGTAGCCAGGCGTGGTGACAGGTGCCTGTAATCCCAGCTACTCGGGAAGCTGAGGCAGGGGAATCGCCTGAACAAGGCAGAGGTTGCAGTGAGCCAAGATTGCGCCACTGTACTCCAGCCTGTGCAACGGAGCGAGGCTCTGTCTCAAAATAAATAAATAAATAAATAAATAAAGATAGTATCAATCTCAAAAGTAGGCTTAGAAAAAGTAATTGAGGGGGCCAGGTGCAGTGACTCATGCCAGTAATCCCAGCACTTTGGGAGGCCCAGGGGGGCAGATCACGAGGTCAGGAGATCGAGACCATCCTGGCTAATACGGTGCAACCCCATCTCTACTAAAAATACAAAAAATTAGCTGGGCATGGTGACACGCGCCTGTAGTCTCAGCTACCCGGGATGCTGAGGCAGAAGAATCACTTGAACCCAGGAAGCAGAGGTTGCAGTGAGCCGAGATGGCACCACTGCACTCCAGCTTAAGCAACAGAGTCTCCGTCTCAGAAAAAAAAAAAAAAGAAAGAAAGAAAAAGTAATTGAGGGAGAGTGACAGATGCAATCAATCAAAATGACCATTCACCAATCATAAAATCCTCATAAAAATGATAAAGCTCTGTAGCAAACTAATTGGGATTTCTAACACTTTTTGTGCCATGAACCCCTTAAGCAGTCTGGTGAAGCCTCTGAATAGATCTCTTCTCAGAATAATATTTTTAAATGTATAAAATAAAATACATAACAACGGAAACAAATTATAATGAAGTAGTTATCAAAAAATTTTAAAAATATGCCTCTTTATTAACAAGCAAAATTAAATAAGATCTAACAGCTTTTTAAATAATTACTATGATTTCAAAGTAGCAAAAAGTATGAACAATATTCTGAAATATCAGCAACTATAATGTGATATGAAAATATTTCTGATTTTGATTGATGACAAATCCACAGACACTTCTAAGACTACTGTGGATGTGTTGCCTACATTCATAGGCCAAAGAAACGTTGTGTTTCAGTTAGAGCTTAGTGAAAATAAAGTTCACAGAATCTCTGAATTCTATTCAAGGACCCTTTGGAGGCCTGTAAACCCCAGATGAAGAAGCTGGGAAAGCCAAAAAAGAGAAGTATTTCTGTAAAGTATATTTCACCAGATGACCTGGCAGCAACCAGAAAAGACAATTTAAGTTTCACTATTTACAGAACTTTATCATACAGACAAAGCTTTCTAAATTTCAGAACAACTGTTTTTAAAAAGAAATACTAGTCCGGGTGCGGTGGCTCAGGCCTGTAATCCCAGCACTTTGGGAGGCCAACGCACGTGATCTCCTGGGGTCCAGGAGTTGGAGTCCAGCCTGACGAACATGGCAAAATCCCGTCTCTACTAAAAATATAAAAATTAGTGGGGCGTGGTGGCGCGCCTGTAATCCCAGCTTACTCATGAGGCTGAGGCAGAATTGCTTGAACCCAGGAGACGGAGGTTGCAGTGAGCCGAGATCGCGCTACTGCACTCCAGCTTGGGCAACTTAGCAGATTCCATCAAGAAAGACACACAAAAAGAGGCCAGGCGCGGTGGCTCACGCCTGTAATCCCAGCACTTTGGGAGGCCGAGGCGGACGGATCACAAGATCAGGAGCTCGAGACCATCCTGGCTAACACGGTGAAACCCCGTCTCTACTAAAAATACAAAAATTAGCCAGGCGTGGTGGCGGGCGCCTGCAGTCCCAGCTACTCGGGAGGCTGAGGCAGGAGAATGGCGTGAACCCAGGAGGCGGAGCTTGCAGTAAACTGAGATCTCGCCACTGCACTCCAGCCTGGGCGACAGAGCGAGACTCTGTCTCAAAAAAAAAAAAAAAAAAAAGAAAGAAAATAAGACAGAAAGACAGATAGTAGATGGAAAGAAAGACAGAAAGGAAAGAAAGAAAGGAAAGAAAGACAGGAAGGAAGGAAAGGAAGGAAGGAAGGAGAAAAGAAAAGAAAAAAAGAAAAGAAAAAGAAAGAAAACAGTCGTTTCGAAAAGAAAAAAAAATAACTGCCTATCTCCTATGATTCAAAAATGTTCACGGACTCTTGGCTACAAGAGATCAGTAACACTTTCAAAGAAGCCGTCCCTGACCAAAGGGAACACACACATACTTCATCCACCCACTGGAAACTGTATTATTCTTTGTCTACTCCACTAGATTTAAACATGAGGGTGAGGACTTATTCACCACCCTACCTCCAGCACTAAAAGAAGGCCTGACACACAGTGGACCCTTGACAAATATTAATATATGTCAGATAAATGGATTAAAATATGTCACTTTAAAGTGTTTGCAAATCGAATTCCTGGAATCGGGACATGTACTGGTTGAGGCTTAACATCGATTTAGGATTAAATTTACTCCCTTACATTTATATATCATTTTACAAAATGCTTCTGCCCACATTACCTCATTCAATCCTTCCTTCTGTAGTAAAGAAACTGGAAGATATATTTAGTAAACAATAAGGATTTTATAATTGGCTTAGAAGTCAGATAAAAGGGGCCTTTTTAAAAATCCATCCAAGGGTCATAAACCGATAAGCCAAAATAAAACGAATTTGTCTAGAAGTCAGTCATTATAACAGGATCTAGCCTCGTGGTCTGACATCCACAGATTTGAGGAAGAGAAAAAAAGTTTATTTTCCAGACTCTCTTGGCTGGGGCGCCATTCTTTCACAGCTTCAGATAAACAGAAAGAAAAGGTAAACAACATGCGCCACTCTTAGGAAACTACCTCCCGGTCAAGTTGGGAAAGCCAGCAAAGGACTGCTGAAACACCCAAGTACTTCCGAACCAACTCCTGCGGGACTTCTCCCCATCTCTCCCGCCGCTGTCCTGTGGGCCCCGGGGCTTGCTTGACGCCGGGAAGTATTGTGAACCTTGTTTATGTCCCAGTGTCAGGGCCGCACAGTGATAGTAACATCTCGGGCATCGCGCGGCTTGCGTCCGGGACGGCCAGCTGGGTGCCCCGAGTCCTGGGGGACCCTAGTAGGGACAGATCCTCAGCCGAGCCCCTCCTGGAGCCCCCAACGGGCCCGAGGGGATCCCGGCCAGGCTGCGGAAGAGCCGCAGCCATGGCAGGCGGCGGTCCCCGGCAGGGCTGAGTGGGATCTGGAGACATTTTTTAATAACAGGAGCATTTTGTGCCTTTCAGGGTTTCTACCAAGTGGCCGCATTCCGGCCCCAAAGTCAGCAGGCCTGAAAGCGTGCAGGCAGGCGCGTGGGAAGGAGTTTACTTCCAATTTGAGCAACGGCTGCTCCAGAGGTTGGCAGAGCCCCATTCCACGGGGAAAGTGGTGGGTGCCGGGAGAAGCGCCGCGCATTCCCTCACACTCCCCGGGTGCAGCAGGCCTCGTGCCCTCCCCGGGACCCCCAACCATTGGCCAGTCAACCCCCACCGACAGGCTGAGGGCTCAGGAGTGGCACTATTTCGTTACCTCTCTGCGCGGAGGCGAGTGAGGAGGTGATGAGCCGGAGGGCCGCCGCGCCGCAAGTACAAGCACCGCAGCTGGGCATCTCCGCGAGGCCTAGGCCGGGGCTTCGACCCCTGAGGACCTCCGGGTCGCAGCGGCGTGAATCCTGCCCGCAAGGCGGCTGACTCGGTTCCGAACCCTTCCGCGGGCCCTAGACCCCGTGGAGAGTTCACCTGCCCGGCAGCCAGGCCTTCACGCTTCTCTGCCCCACAGCCGTCTATTCACCAGAGTAGACACCCAACCCCCCGTCCCTTCCCCTCCTTCTTCTTCTCCCCCCACCCCCAGCCTACTGGGCCCGGGGAGCTTGCGCGCGCCTGCGCCCTAGGCCCGGGGAGGGGGCGGAGGGCGTGGGCACGCGCCGTGTTTGCGAGCTGGTGAAGCTACGTGAGACGAAGGCGAGGGGGTGGTGCCCTGGGCGCCAATGAGTTCCCTACGGCAAGCGTCTAGCCCCAACTGGGGCGACTACAGGTCCCGACGCTCAAGGTTGCCAAAAGCCCTTTTATCCTAAAGTTGAAAGGTTTTGCGATAGACGCGGAGAGATGCATGCCGGGACTTGTAGTCCCGAGTCGTCATAGTCGAGCTCTTCTTCCGGTCACTTTTAGTGGGCGGCAGGGAAGGAAGGTCAAGGTGAAGCTGGTGGCTTAACCCTCCAGGGGGGAAGTCTCTAAAGTGCCTTGGTAGGCGCTAGATGCTTCAGATTCACTAAATTTCTTCCCCCGGGATTCCACATCCTGTGTTCCTTATCTTCTCATTCTCCTTAGTTTCATCACTTGTAACATGGAGTTGGTATTGTCAGTTAGTTCCCTGAGCAGCAATTGTTAGTTGGTAACAGCTCCGTCTCCTTGTTCTTTCAGACCTCGTGGTGATAAAGCTTCTAGCTGTTGCTAGTCCGTGGGTGCTTTAAAGTCTTGAGGGTTTTCTTTTCTTTCTTTCTTTTTTTTAATTTCGTAAAGATGAGGTCTCCCTGTGTTGCCCAGGCTGGTCTCAAACTCCTGGGCTCAAGTGATCCTCTCGCCTCGCCCTCCCAAAGTGCTGGGATTACAGGCGTGAGCCACCACGCCCGGCTGGTTTTCTTAAACCTGATCACACCCTAGTAAATACTCCCTTCATTAAACGCTTTTCTGTTAGGCTTTGTTTGAGCCCTCTTGCAGGGCTTGCTTCTGCACAGCTAAACAGATGGACCAGCTGCACAAGATGGAGAATGGTGACAAGTGAGTCACGCCCTTGTCTCATCTGGGTTAGTGCCAGACTGAGTATTTACGTTGTGTATGAGATTCTGATTAACTCTGAACCCCAGAGAAATTGCCAAGTGAGCTTAGGTACCTTTATTTCTGAGCTTTGGGGGTGCGGATGGGGAGGCAGCAAAGGGAGAGGCAAGACCAGGTCACACAAGTCAGTGAGCCCTCCTCAATCTCCATCCAGTCCAGAGAAATATGGCTTCTAGCTCCCTGTATCTAGCTGTGAGAAGGGCCATTGGCCTTGGCCCAGGGCACAATTTTTTCTCTCTCTTTGGAGAGGTGACTCCTGGTACTCCCTCAGCATAAAGTGGCAGAGACCAGAAGAGAGCCCACGTCTTCCCTCACCAAGACCTTGGCCTTCCTCCCCTGAGTCCATTAATAGAATTTTGAGAGAGGAGAGTCTCCAATGTTCCCTCAATCCAGTGTTTCAAACTATGTTCCCAGAATTTCTCAGAAGCTATAGCTTTGTAGTAGAGGTGAAGGAACCCAGTAGATGGACCTTCCCTGCCAATCCGCCATGCCACCCCAAAATCAACCAGAGCAGCTCTGCCTTGAACTATTTCATTACTGGGGTTTTGTTTGAAAATAGTTCTGCGTTAAGACAATGTATGAAATTCATTGAGTCAAGGAGAAACCTTTCCTTTTATAAATGAACTGAGGTCCTCTAACACCCAATTTAAATTCTTTTCATCCCACCCCCACCTTCTTTTTCAATTGTGTCACATTTTCTTCTCATTATAAAAATAAAGAAGAGATTCTTCGCCAAAACCTATAGATTGCTGTAAGCAAGCTGAGTAAGAGTGTTGCTAAATCAAGGCTCAGGCTAGGGGAACCACTCCAGTAAGACTTCCTTTTCCCTGTCTATTCTAGGGAATTGACTTCACATTCATTCAGTCAACAGATATTTATTAACCACTAGTTACATGCCAGACACTGGGGAAATAGCACTGAATTTTTAAAAATTTTCCTCCTCTCGTGGAGCTTCCATTCTAGTGGAGAAAGATAAGACAGAAAGTAAGTAAAATATACCGGTAGTATGATGACATGGGAATATCCTTATATTGTTGTGTAGCATATCCTTATATTATTTCCAGAATCACTGAGTATTTAATTTTATTTACAGGTTGATGTGTGTTTAGCCTTGTATTCCCAATTGGACTATGAGCTCTTTGACACAGGCACTTAATTATATACTTGGGGCCGGGCGCAGTGGCTCACGCCTGTAATCGCAGCACTTTGGGAGGCCGAGGGGTAGATCACTTGAGGTCAGGAGTTTGAGACCAGCCTGGACAACATGATGAAACCCTGCCTCTACTAAAAATACAAAAATTAGCTGGGCATGGCGGCGGACGCCGGTAATCCCAGCTACTCGGGAGGCTGAGGCAGGAGAATCACTTGAACCTGGGAGGCAGAGGTTGCAATGATCCGAGATTGCGCCACTGTACTCCAGCCTGGGCGACAGAGGGAGACTCTGTCTCAAAAAAAAAAAAAAAATATATATATATATACACACACACACACACACACACACACACACACCCCACACGGGCAGAATCCATAGCAGAAATTCAGTAAATACTTGATTAAGTACTTATCTTCCAGCAATACGTTTGCTTAGCAGAATCATGGGATGGTGTCTTCATGAAATACAACACATGGCCGGGTGTGGTGGCTCACGCCCGTAATCCCAGCACTTTCAGAGGCTGAGGTGGGGAGTAATCTGAGGTCAGGAGTTCGAGACCAGCCTGGCCAACATGGTGAAACCCCATCTCTACTAAAAATACAAAAATTATTAGAGCGTGGTGGTGCGTGCTTGCAATCCCAACTACTCCGGAGGCTGAAGCAGGAGAATTGCTTGAACCTGGAAGGCAGAGGTTGCAGTGAGCTGAGACCACACCACTGTACTCCAGCCTGGGTGACAGAGTAAGACTGTCCCAAAAAAATAAATAAAATAAAATAAAATTCAACACGTAAGCAAGCAAATTACAATGGACAAAGAGGTGAGTGTTAATACACATAAGTTCTACAAATGTAAACAATGATTAATCCAACTTTTTGGGTTCCCAAAAGGAATTCTCAGAGGTTGCCTGATTAGCAGAGTATAGACTTTGCCCTAGAAAGTACAAAACAGAGGGAGCTGTACACAACTTAGTTTAACTTTTTCTCAGCAATGTGAACAAAGGTCATGTAGCTTTGGTATGAGGCTGGTGATGGTTTTATCACACAGGCCGCAGAAATTTGGTAGTTTCAATGCATTCCTCTAAAACTATGCTCTGCAGGTCAGAATTTACCAATAGACTATTGGGATCAGCACCCAATAAGCATGGACTGGGACACTAACTTTGTGGTAGGCTCTTTGATGTTATAAGTCTTGTAGTGGTATTTAGACCAGAGAACTTGTACCACAGGGATAATCAAGACTTCCCAAGTGGTATTTGAGCATAGGTGGGGGTCAAGTTTAAATAAAATAAGATCCATGTTAGAAATGGTTCAGATGTTAAAGATCATTCTTTAGGAACCACTTGGTTGTTTGGCAGAGGAGCATGTTCAGTTTTACAAGTGTATGTTCTCTGACCTGAATTTCACAGGTTGGAAGAGTGTCCTTGCTGCATGGTGTGTGGCAGAGTAGCCATGAGATGGAGCAGAACTTGGGGTCTGAGCAAAGAGTACTGGGTCTCCAGAGGCTCGCTGGACTTCTCTCTCACTTGGCACTGCATAGATAACCTCTGGTCAGGTTCCTATCAGGCCATCCTCTCAAGTTATGAATTCAAAAGCACAGAGCTGGCTGGGCGTGGTGGCTCACACCTGTAATCCCAGCACTTTGGGAGGCCGAGGCAGGTGGATCACGAGGTCAGGAGTTTGCGACCAGCCTGAGCAACATGGTGAAACCCCATCTCTACTAAAAATACAAAAATTAGGTAGGTGTGGTGGCGTACTCCTGTAATCCCAGCTACTCAGGAGGCTGAGGTGGGAGAATTGCTTGAACCCAGGAGGCGAAGGTTGCAGTGAGGCGATATCGTGCCATTGCACTCCAGCCTGGGCGACAGAGCAAGACTCCGTCTCGAAAAAAAAACAAAAAAAAACCCAGAGCCATCTGAGATTATCCCTGTGAGAAAATGGATCCTTCACCAGGAAAGTGATGGCAAATACTTGTGGTCACATCAGCCCTTCCACATCACACCTACTTTCAGCTGTTTTCTGACAGATTAATGACGCTTTAAAAAGAAAGTCAAGTGCAGTTTTCCAGCTCAAATAGTTTACACTGGAGGAGTTAACTCCTTGAGTTATTTACTTTTTGCGAACTACATAGCTGAAGGCACATGACTTTTTTTGAGACAGAGTCTCCATCTGTCACCCAGGCTGAAGTGCAGTGGCACCATCTCAACTCACTGCAACCTCTGCCTCCTGGGTTCAAGTGATTCTCCTGCCTCAGCCTCCTGAGTAGCTGGGATTACAGGCATGCGCCACCATGCCCGGTTAATTTTTGTATTTTTAGTAGAGGCAGAGTTTCACTATGTTGGCTGTGCTAGTTTCAAACCCCTGACCTCAAGTGATCCGCCTGCCTCAGCCTCCCAAAGTGCTGGGATTACGGGCAGGAGCCATTGCG
The DNA here is from genome assembly GCF_029281585.2 of Gorilla gorilla gorilla. Taxonomy (NCBI): domain Eukaryota; kingdom Metazoa; phylum Chordata; class Mammalia; order Primates; family Hominidae; genus Gorilla; species Gorilla gorilla. The sequence continues at coordinate 65,962,827 of NC_073240.2, forward strand.
CCCAGTCAGGCACATAACTTTTTATGTCTTAATTTTATGTAAAACTTTTTCTTTTTTTTTTTGAGATGGAGTCTCACTCTGTGGCCAGGCTGGAGTGCACCGGTGCGATCCTGGCTCACTGTAACCTCTGGCTCTTCGGTTCAAGCGATTCTCCTACCTCAGCCTCCTGAATAGCTGGGACTACAGGCGCACACCACCACACCCAGCTAGTTTTTGTATTTTTAGTAGAGACGGGGTTTCACCATGTTGGCCAGGATGGTTTTGATCTATTGACCTCATGATCCGCCCGCCTTGGCCTCCCAAAGTGTTGGGATTACAGGTGTGAGCCACCATGCCGGCCCTCTTTTTCTTTCATACTTGATTTTACCTCCCAGCATTATGAGTTGCTACAAGAAATATTTTAACAAATTAGAGTCCATGAGTCTTAACTCACTCAATATTAGCCCTGATTTTTTTAGATGAGGAAACAGGCCTATTGAAAAGGCAGAGACTTGACCAGGGTCACATAACAAGTGAAAAACAGAGAGAATAGAGCTGGAGTCTTCTGGCTTTAAAACTGTATTTCTTAAGCTTTTCTTTTTTAACCCAAGACTCCTTTTGATAAACATAAAAATCTCACTTCTTGGCCAGGCGCGGTTTCTCACGCCTGTAATCCCAGCACTTTGGGAGGCCAAGGCAGGTGGATCACCTGAAGTCTGGAGTTCCAGACCGGCCTGGCCAACATGGTGAAACCCCATCTCTACTAAAAATACAAAAATTAGCCGGGTGTGGTGGCACACGCCTGTGATTCCAGCTACTCGGGAGGCTAAGGCAGGAGAATCGCTTGAACCCGGGAGGCAGAGGTTGCAGTGAGCTGAGATCGTGACAATGCACTCCAGCCTGGGGGACAAAGCAAGTCTCCATCTCAACAAAAAAAAAAAAAAAAAAAAAAAATCTCGCTTCTCCTCTCCTCCACCAGAAATTCTGGCACATCTTCTCAGAGTCATCATTCTTTTGGGAATCTTCGTATTCTCTGAATAAAGACTTTTTTTTTCATGGCCAAACCCTGCTCCTTCATATCAGCAGACATTGATTATCCCTGGAAGGATATAAATATAAATATTGAGGAAATCAATATTTTAAAAGATAAGGACCTGCATCTGTAGGTGGTACGAACTCAAGATAATATTAACACATCGTATTGAACTTTATAACTTACAAAGGGTTTTCACATCCACTTTCTCATTTGATTATTACAACAACCAGATGAGATATTGTTATTATCAGCATTCTAGTTTGGAAGCTGAGAAAATCAAGACACAGAGAATTTAAGTGACTTGCCCAAGGTCACAGCAGAACCAAGACTTAAATCTAAATCACCATATGGGTTTCCATTACTTCTCTATATCTTATTCCAAAAGCTGATGAGATTTTAGGGGTCTGTAGAATCTCTACCCCCTACCCAGGAACATCTCACATCAAGGAATAAAAATCTGCCCTCCTATTAAGGAAGTGACCCACCATCTTTCCTTTTCTTAAGAATTACTTTGGTTGTAGCCAGGCGCGGTGGCTCAGGCCTGTAGTCCCAGCACTTTGGAGGCTGAGGCTGGCGGATCACGAGGTCAGGAGTTCAAGACCAGCCTGGCCAACCTGGTGAACCCCGTCTCTAAAAATACAAAAATTAGCTGGTCACAGGGATGCGTGCCTGTAGTCCCAGCTACTCAGGAAGCTGAGGCAGGAGAATCGCTTGAACCTGGGAAGCGGAGGTTGCAGTGAGCCGAGATCATGCCACTGCACTCCAGCCTGGGCAGCAAAGTGAGACTCTGGCTCAAAAAAAAAAAAAAGAATTACTTTGGTTGTTTGTTAAAATACATTAGGCCCCTCTCCTAAAGGTTTTGACAAAATAGTCTGGAGGAGGGCTCAGGAATCTGTTTTTATTGCTGGATACTAGAATCAGGAGATACTAAGGTTTATTTGCAGAAATGATATGTTTCCACTATGCTGATAGAAGTCTGGGCCTTTTTTTCTCAAGGTCTCTTTTAGGCTCCTTCCATCTGCTACTACTTTCTTCCTCAGGGAGTCACTGCCCAACCTTGGTATTGTAGGGTGACCAAGAGGACTACAGCGAGGCGCTCATCATTTTCCTGGGCCTGTCCTTGGGGGCTGGAGGTAACCTTAGATAGCATGAGGTCCCCCTTGTCCTCAATTAGACTGCCTCTTGTTCCTCATCCTGATGTTCAGGGAGATGGTCAGCAGATGGTGCTAACTTACCACCCTTCCCTCTGAATCCTGTAGGGGCATTCTTAAAATTAATCCACTGGAACTTTCAGTGTATCAAATCTTGAAGACTGTGCTAGGGAATTCTTGTTTGTATTTATTAAAGGGCACAGATGTCAGGAGTAGAAGGACTGGTGTGTGAATCCCAGCCGAGTTCCTTAACAGCCATGTGATCTCTGGTAAGTAAGTTAATTCCATAAGCCTGTTTTTCAACTATAAATTGGGGTGCTCCTGACCTCCTAGAATTAATGTGAGGAATAAATGATCCCTTGGCACTTGCTATAGTGAGTAGGTGCTTACTAAGTAATAAAGATATTTTCCTGTGCAATGTTGTGAATTATGGCTTTCCCTTTATGCCTTTAAAAATTCCTTTAAATAAAAAATCAAAAAATATAAATAAAGAGTTGCATACAAAATAAATAAAAAAATAAAAATAAATAAAAAATTACTTTTTCGGTCATGCTTCTTAGCCAGCTAGTTGAGGATCTTACCCTATTCACAATACTTTAGCATTGTGAGGAACTTGCTTGATTTCAAATGAAACACTTAAAAAGAGATGAAAGAGAGAATATGAACTCTTGGCTTATAAGTCCTTTCCAATTTCCAATTTCCAATTCATGTTCATTAACCATAATATTAGATAATGAAAGTGATTAACAATTATAATAACCCACTGGCTAGGGCCGGGCACGGTGGCTCATGCCTGTAATCCCAGCACTTTGGGAGGCCGAGGTGGGTGGATCACAAGGTCAGGAGATCGAGACCATCTTGGCTAACACGGTGAAACCCGTCTTTACTAAAAATACAAAAAATTAGCCAGTCATGGTGGCGGGCGCCTGTAGTCCCAGCCACTCGGGAGGCTGAGGCAGGAGAATGGCATGAACCTGGGAGGCGGAGCTTGCAGTGAGCCAAGATTGTGCCACTGCACTCCAGCCTGGGTGACAGAGCAAGACTCCGTCTCAAAAACAAACAACCAAACAAAAAAAAAACAACCAATTATAATCATGTATTACCTGTAAGCAATTGTTAAATATACAGAAGCATCCACTGGCTATGTATGTAAAGTAGTACTCATGGGTAAATTAATCAATAACAAGGTTATGAAAAGGCTTCTGAGCCATCAAAGTAGATATTACAAAGTTGGCATATCAAAGTTCATGTACTTTACTCATACCTAGGCCTTCAGAATTTCATTCTGTAAGTCTCTTTGCTCATTTGAAATACTAATTTGGTCATATGGATCCCCATTGCATGAGTCAGTAAATTAGAAAGGGGGAATAGGTGCTAGAACCACAGCCAAAGTGTTGTCTAATAGCCTGACAAAAAAGGAAACACAAAAACAGATGTGTGAACTCAACAAGAAGGGTATATAGTCTGGCATCATTTGGGATTAGATAAAATTTTTTATATATCTTATCAGCCCTGGTTGCTATTTTATTAGTATTATACTTCCACAATAATGGTATTCATAATACATCAAGAAAAGATTGAATTATGTTATTTCTGTTTTTATAAAAGTAGACTAAATGCTTTTATATTTCTACCCCAAAACAATCAAAAGTTAAAAAGTTTTGGAGGCCTGGTGCAGTAGCTCATTTTTGTAATCCCAGCATTTTGAGAGGCCAGGGCAGAAGGATCACTTAAATCCAGGAGTTTGAAACCAGCCTGGGCAAAACAGTGAGACTCAGTCTCTACAAAAAATAAAATTTAGCCTGGTGTGGTGGCTCATGCCTGTGGTCCTAGCTCCTTGGGACGCCAAGGTGGGAGGATTGCTTGAACCTGGGAGATCAAGGCTGCAGTGAGCTGTGATAGTGCCATTGCACTCCAGCCTGGGGAACAAAAACTCTGTCTCAAAAAAAAAAAAAAAAAATCTTAAATAAAGAGGAAAAGTTTGAATTTTCTGGAAAACTGCTTCTGTAAAACAACTCCATTTCCTATTGTGCTACAGAAATGAAACATCACCTTGTTAAATCTACAAAATTTTCAATCTCTTCCATTTCTAGCAGTGTGGGATACAGCAAATTCTTTTTTTTTTTGATGAGGGGACAGGGTCTCACTCTGTTGCCCAGACTGGAATACAGTAGCATAATCACAGCTCACTGCAGCCTCTACCTCCCAGGCTCAAGCGCTCCTCCCATCTCAGCCTCCCGAGTAGCTGGGACTACAGGTGTGTGCCACCATGCCTGGCTAATTTTTGTATTTTTTAAGAGATAGGGTTTCACTATGTTGCCCAGGATGGTCTGGAACTCCTGGGCTCAAGTGATCTACCTGCCTCAGCCTCCTAAAGTGCTAGGATTACAGGCATGAACCGCCACACCCAGCCAGCAAAGCCTTTTTTTTTTTTTTTTTTTTTTTTTTTTGGAGACGGAGTCTTGCTCTGTCGCCCAGGCTGGAGTGCAGTGGCACAATCTTGCCTCACTGCAACCTCCGCCTCCTGGGTTCACGCCATTCTCCTGTCTCAGCCTCCTGAGCAGCTGGGACTACAGGCGTCCGCCACCACGCCTGGCTAATTTTTTGTATTTTTAATAGAGACGGGGTTTCACCGTGTTAGCCAAGATGGTCTCAATCTCCTGACCTTGTGATCCACCCGCCTCGGCCCCCCAAAGTGCTGGGATTACAGGCGTGAGCCACCGCACCTGGCCAATTTTTGTATTTTTAGCTGTGTTGGCCAGGCTGGTCTTGAACTCCTGACCTCAGGTGATCTGCTAGCCTCTGCCTCCCAAAGTGCTGGAATTGTAGGTGAGAGCCACTGCCCAAGGCCTTAGGACTGCCCTTTATATGCCACACCCCCACCATGGACACAGTTGACTGGACTAGAGGCAAACTGCAGCTGGGCCAACCAAATTGTCTCTCCAGGGAATTTGATTGGATAGCAGGATTGCTCTCTATTTCCCACCCCTGCCATGGCCACGGTTGATTGGACTAGAGGTGGAGCCCCAATTCAAACTGGGCCAATCAAATTCGGTCCTCAAGACAGGGCTATTCATTGACTTGAGATGTAAATAGAGTGGCCACCTTCTTCTGTGAGCCCAGAGGAACAGAGAAAGCATATCTGCAAGCAGAACCAAGGGTTCCTGCAGAGAGGAAAGACCACACAGTGAGAGGGAGAGACTGCAAGGTAGACTGAACAGAGACAGGGGCTAAGAAGAGAGAGAAATTGGCCGGGTGCGGTGGCTCACGCCTGTAATCCCAGCTTTTTGGGAGGCCGAGGTGGACGGATCACGAGGTCAGGAGATAGAGACCATCCTGGCTAACACGGTGAAACCCTGTCTCTACTAAAAATACAAAAAATTAGCCAGGCGTGGTGGCACCCGCCTGTAATCCCAGCTACTCGGGAGGGTGAGGCAGGAGAATCGGTTGAACGTGGGAGGTGGAGGATGCAGTGAGCCGAGATCGCACCACCGCACTCCAGCCTGGGCAACGGAGAGAGACTCCGTATCAAAAAACAAAAAACAAAACAAAACAAAAATAGCCTGGCATGGTGGCAGGCGCCTTCAATCTCAGCTACTCAGGAGGCTGAGGCAGGAGAATTGCTTGAACCCGGGGGGCGGAGGTTGCAGTGAGCCCAGATCGCGCCATTGCACTCCAGTCTGGGCAACAAGAGCACAGCTCCGTCTCAAAAAACAAAAACAAACAAACAAACAAAAAACAGAAATAAAGTCAGAGAGACAGTCTGAAAAACAGAGCATTGTAGGCCAGGCGCGGTGGCTCACGCCTGTAATCCCAGCACTTTGGGAGGCCGCGGCGGGCGGATCACGAGGTCAGGAGATCGAGACCATCCTGGCTAACACGGTGAAACTCCGCCTCTACTAAAAATACACACAAAAAAAGTTAGCCGGGCGTGGTGGCGGGCGCCTGTAGTCCCAGCTACTCGGGAGGTTGAGGCAGGAGAATGGCATGGACCCGGGAGGCGGAGCTTGCAGTGAGCCGAGATCGCGCCACTGCATTCCAGCCTGGACAGCAAAGCGAGACTCTGTCTCAAAAAAAAAAAAAAAAAGAAAAAGAAAAAAGAAAAGAAAAAGAAAAACAGAGCATGTAACCCAAGATTGAATTAGAAATTGAGAGAGCCAAAGCCACCGAGCATGAGAGAAGACAAGATAATTGAAACCAGAGAGAGTGATTACCTGGATTCTGATGGCTCTGCAGTTCTTGGTTCCAGTCCTTCCTGAGGTTACCTGGCACCCCTGTTACTTGTAATCAAAAGACTGCCAGTGCACAGTCCCACCTCTATTCTTTGGCTCTAGCCAACACCTTTACCTGAAACCCCATCTACCTCTAATTTTGCTTAAGTCCTCTCAATCCTTCCAGACTCTGTTCTTGTCCCAACATCTTGGTGACATTTTTCTCTTATCACATCAGCTGCTAGAACTCTTTGAACCTGAGAGAACATTGTTTGAAAACTCCCTTGTTTGTAAGCAGAAACAACCTGATCTGCCCATCTACCTGCCTGTTCCCCTCCTCCATGCCATATGGTACCCACCTTCATAGAATTCGCACTCAGTAACTGGGTGATCAGTAGGCTGAGACTGAAACACTAGGGCTTTCCTGAGATGAGCATTTTGTCCATCCAGTGTGCAGTCTCCACAGGGGAACAACCGACAAATCAGCAGTGGTTTGATGAACTGAAAGCATCCTGGTAACGGTGCTATTAGCCTCACTGAAAATCATGAAAAGGGCTTTAGAAATCCTTCATTTATAGGTGAGTAAATTGAGGTCCAGGGGAAACTTACGCAGCTAGCAAGGAGCACATTTGATTTTGGAGGCAAGACTCTTAGGAATTAAGTATCATGAGTTCAACTCAAGAATGATGGCTAGGCCTTGCAGTGGTTCACACCTGTAATCCCAGCATTTTGGGAGGCTGAGGTGGGTGGATCACCTGAGGTCAGGGGTTCAAGACCAGCCTGGCCAACATGGTGAAACCCTGTCTCTACTAAAAATACAAAAATTAGCTGGGCATGGAGGTACGCACCTGTAATCCCAGCTACTCGGGAGGCTGAGGCAGGAGAATTGCTGGAACCCCGGGGGCAGAGGTTGCAGTGAGCCAAGATCGCACCACTGCACTCCAGCCTAGGCGAAAGAGCAAAACTGCGTCTCAAAAAAAAAAAAAAGTGTTTCCTTGTCTGAAAGAGAGGTATCTGCCTGCAAGCCCCACCCAGCCTGCAGTCCCTGGTTTTGCACATCTGTTTCTGCTTGTGCCTCTTGTTCCTGACAGTCACACCATTAGCAGGCCACCTCCTAGCTATCATTCAGACCTCAAATTAGATGTCACCTTTTCTAAGAAGACTTCTTTGACCACTACTTCCTCAAAGTCTGATGCCACGACATGTAGTATATTTTGTAATATCTCATAAAAGCTTGTCTACTTGCATACATGGTTTGGCACTCAATAAATGTTTGGCGAGTGAAGGAAAAAGTCAGGCATCAGATGCTGTGTGCTGGAGTCCATTTATTCAGGCCCTCAATTGAGAACAGCAAGGAAAGTGCCCTAGAGTGGGGAACCAGTCAGCCCACCTTCCCCAGCACCCTCCCCCCGTGAGTTTGAAGGGAACTGGTGGTCAAGTTGAAGCAACAGGCACTCTGGCTCCTGAAGTGGCTGCGGCGATGGTGCTGCAGATAGCTGTGAACTCACAACAGGGGCAGTCAAGCCTCCCCAAGCAGTCAGTGAGAGCTGCTTCCTGGGAGCAGTGGGACAGATGTGGAGTCTGGAAGTGGGTCAAGTTGCAATCACAAGACCACTAGTCCTCACTCCTGCAGATGCTTGCTTTTTCTGTGGTTATTGTGATGTGCTCAGCTAGAGAAATTTCTAATTGATTACAAACCAAATTCCCAGGAGCCGGGCAGATGGTGATCCAAGAGTACAAATCCAGCCCAGGCCAGAGATCGGTAAAGGAGCTGCACTAGGCTGGCCAGGGCATCAGGGAAAGCTTTTTGTCCTGATTGTAAACAGTGTCCTCTCTTCTCCCAAACCCTTTGGACTCTTGCCTGACAGATTCTGGAGGGGTTGGGATAGGGGCAGTGAGTTCATCCTATCCAACCCCACACCCCACTACCCTGACTGTAATGCCGCTGAGATTGCTCTGGCACCACCTATGGGCCTCTGATTTACTATTTTAAACCAAATACCTTTTCCAAAACCAAAACTCTGCCCGTTTGGACCAATTGTTTTGCTCCAGGGACAGGGTCTGTAACACACAACAGAGATCTGGTGTCTGGAAAAGTTGAACATCTTTAGAAGAGCATAAAGAAAAAAGTAAAAGCCCATTTCTGAGTGAGGCCGGCCGGCCAGCCCAGCTGGAGAAGGCAACAGGCTGTTGGGAGAGCCAAAGGACCACTTGGCCAGCTTGTCAGACCCTGGGCCAAGCCATTGTATAAGCTCCGAAGTATTGGAAAGAAGGAAAGAAAAAAATCGGGACGTGCTTTTAGTCTTGCTCAGGAGCCCAGAACATGCTCACAACTCCAGGAATCTGCACTTTTCTGCAAATGGAAAATGTGATCCATGAGAACAAACTTGACTGCTGGAGTGTGTGCCTATGTTGCCCTACCCTGTAACTTAGGGGGCGAGGACTTACACCACCTGTGACTGCTTTCCAGAGTCCCCTGTACTCCTCTGAGCAGCTGGCTCACTTTAATAGTTAAGACAGGACAGTGGCCTCAGAATCGAAATACAGAATATGCATTTATTGACATCTGCCCTGGGCTACACTGGGTTTCTAGCAAGAACAAAAGCGAATGCAAAGGGAAATGTACAAATACAGTTAGCAACCTGGTGTAATTGTGGATACCAGGAGACGTTCTTTCCAGACTTGGTAGAGGAATTATGATTACCCTATATTTAATAGCTTAACTTTGAATGTGCACTAGAATTCCAAATTTAGCAAAGAAATAAATAAGTTATTTACATTTCAAGTAAAAGTATTGTGTTTTATTTCTTTATTTCACCACCATTTATATGTATGAACTATGATCAAGGCTTGCCTATGTCCTGTGGAGCAAGGCCAAGAAATATGCTTTATATTGGTTATTTGATCTTCAGCATCAGATTATCACTATTGCAGAGGTGGGCAAAACCATGCAGTAAGAAGAGGAAGTATATTTGCATTAATGGCATTAAATGAAGTACAGTTGAAGCTGCAGAGTTTTACCAGTGGCCAATTTCTTGTGTTTCATTTAAAGAACAGTTTCACAAAGGGGCTTTATTGTGCCATTGTGGGGGCCACGTGCCAATCAGTATCATGGGACAAAGTAAGTAAAGGCATGAAGAAACAAACAAGCAAATTCACGAAAACAGAAGTGCTTAAATTAACCAAGTGACAGTTTGTGCATCAGTCTCACAATGGCTGTCACATGAAATGAGGGCAGAAGAGGGTGAAGTACCACAAAACTTAGTTGATCAGGGGCTGTTGAGCAACTCTAGGAAATCTCAGAGAGGCCACCACTCCACGCTGGCGCTGGCCACCCCTGCTCGCTCGCTGCTGCCTCCTTGAGGGCACTCTTCCTTGGACAGTGCCTGCAGCAGGGGACTGGGCTGGGGTGCTTTGGAGGTACTGGAAGGCACTCTGGCGGCCTACTTGCCTCTCTACACAGTTGAAGGTGAGGGCTACTCCCACATTGCTCTTCATGATTCTGGAGGAGCCATCGGATGTGCCATCAAAGCACCGGCCGAGCGCGATCTCCTTGGCCGTGCGAGGGTCCTGGTCAGTGACAGTGTAGATGCCATAGTTGTGGCCCAGTGGGTCCAAGGGTGCCAGCATGGTGTACTCACTGGTGTCGTTGTTGACTGCAAGTGGCAAGTGGTTGACCAGGTACTCATGCAGCATGGGGTTCACACTGGCTCGACGGCAACTGCCCTGGGGGATGACCTTCACCAGGGTGCGGTCCACACGGTCCTGATCATAGAGCATCCCACTGCACTTGAACTCCAGACAGGCAGCTGAGACATTGGGCTGGTCCCTGTCCCGAGTGCTCCTCACATCTCGGATTCCATACAGCTTCCCCACTGTCCGCCGATGAGTGCCCCCCATGTTGCGGGATCGCACATTCACTTCCAGTGGCCCCACAATCTTCACCTTGATATAGCAGGCCCTGAATTCCATCGGCTTTGGCCACCATGCCAGATAGTCTTCAGTCCAGCTCATAGGGTCATCTTCATTGAAGGGGACTGTGTTGTAGTCATATCGATCCCCCTCAATCTGGTAGAACCGGAAGTGGGCTGCACTGGGCGGTGCCTCTTCACATGCCCGGAGGTTCTCAAAGGCATAGATGGGCCCATTGCTCTCCTCAGCTGAGTTGGGCCTTGGCTTGGCCATGCTAATCTGGAAAGCTGTCTTTTTAACCCGTGGATCCTCATGGTCCGTCCGACGGTAGTTGAGCTTGTTGAGATAGGGCTGAGGGACGCCAATTGCATTTGGGTTGAATTTAGGAGAAGACTCCACTGCTTGCAGTTCCTCCCCAGCCAGGCTTGCCAAGACATAGGCAGAGTAGGCATCAGGGGACTGGTCATCACAGAAGGCAGGCACACAGGCCCCATTGGGGCCTGTGATGACACTGTCAAAGCGGCCCCAGGCCCTAGGGTTGGACAAGAAGCCAGTTCTAGGCTCCAGGTTAATCACGGAGATCACAACCCCCTGGATCTGCTCACTAGGCAAGAACCTCTCACTCCGGTAGGCCCTCACCTTAACAAAGCACCGCCTGCTTTCAGGAACATCCAGGTTAAAGAGCCTCCTCTCACGAATCTCCAGGTTGCCCACCAGGAAGGTTCTGTCTTCTCTTTTGTTCCTCCTTTGATTTTCAAATTTGAAATCACCTTCCTCCTCCCACAGCCCTGTGTCTGGATTGAGTGACCAGAGTTTCATTGTGGATATGTGCTCTGGCATCTTGACCTGGGTCGAGTCAAGGTGGACCTTCACTTTGCCAGCATTAAGTGGCTCTGAGGTGACCTCATCTCTGAAGTCCACAGAGAACATGCCATACGTCCGAAGGGGGAAAGTGTCTCCTTCGTCATTGATGAAGTTCAGGTCACTCTGGGCAGCTGTGGCTGTGGAAATATTCCGGGGATCCAGGAAGGTCACACTGGCCTTCACTTTTCCTATGTAGGGCTCCCCATTCTGCCTGTAGAAACTCCTGGATGGAATCTCCAGTTCAGCCATGGGGTCTTCACCAACCACTTCCCCCAGGGGGATGATGTTGGTCTCCATGGCTTCCAAAGTGATGGGCTCTTTCCGACGAAGCATCTTGATTTCGTGGAACACGGCACTCCCCTTCTTGTTGAAAGGTAGCACTTTGGTGGTGTTGACAAACTTCTGCAGCCTGTCCACAAATGTGAGCACCAGCCTCTCAGTGTCCTGGGGGACATGGAGGGTGAAAGTGCCCTTGTAGCCAGTCATGCTTACACGGCTGTTCCCCATGTACACATGGCCAAAGCGCATGGGCTCCCCATTGTCAGCAGCACTGACACGGCCCCGCACGATGCTCCGAGTTTCCGTACACCGCTGGCAGCTGCACTCCTTGGCCACCTTGGTGGGTAGCGTGTAGCCACTGCACTGGATCTCCCTCTCCTCTGTCTTGGAGATGCCACAGCAGTTCTGCACAGCATCACGGCACCTGATCCCATTATCCTGCTGTCCTGCACAGGTCTTGACAGGGCAGTGTCCCACGTCATAGTAGAAGGAGTTGGTGGCATTCTGAAAGCAATCATGGGGCAGCCGGATAAGATAGCTCTCAGGAACTGGGTTGCAAGGAGTCTCATCAGATGCTGTGTAGGGAAATGGTGTGGAAATTAAGATGTAAGTTTACATCCTACACAAAGAGTACCTCAACCTCACCTCTCTACAGTATTCTATGGTTTTCAAAGGACTTGTATATCCATGACTCTCATTCTCACAGAACTCTCTGAGGGGATGGAACAGCTATTACTGATCCCATTTTATATACCGGGAAACAGAGTTGGTTGATGGGACCACTACAGTGGCGGTTTGTCTCAATGGAGGGGTCTCAAAAATTTATGAAGGTGTTTTGGGTTATCTCCAAAATTGGGGATGCTACTGGCATATTGTGGGTAGGGGCCATGGATGTTCTATGTCCTGCAATGCCTGGCACTGTTCTGCATAAAGAATCTCTGTGTTCTGAACAATTTTCACATATCCCACCGCTCATTCATGTAGGTAGAAAACCTGTTTAAAGTGATCAGAGCTTTGGCCGGATGCAGTGGCTCACACCTGTTATCCCAACAATTTGGGAGGCCAAGGTGGGTGGGTTGCTTGAGCCTAGGAGTTTGAGACCAGCCAGGGCAACATGATGAAACCCCGTCTCTACAAAAAATACAAAAATCAGCTGGGCATGGTGGCACACGCCTGTAGTCCCAGCTACTCAGGAGACTGAGGTGGGAGGATTGTTTGAGCCTGGAAGGTCAATGCTGCAGTTAGCCGTGAGTGTGCCACTACCCTCCAGCCTGGGCAACATGATGAAACCCCGTCTCTACAAAAAATACAAAAATCAGCTGGGCATGGTGGCACACGCCTGTAGTCCCAGCTACTCAGGAGGCTGAGGTGGGAGGATTGTTTGAGCCTGGAAGGTCAATGCTGCAGTTAGCCGTGAGTGTGCCACTACCCTCCAGCCTGGGCGACAGAGCAAGACCCTGTCTAAAACAAATTAAAAGATCAGAGCCTAGTATCTTTTACATGGCTTTAACCATATACTGAATTTTTCAAGAATGCAACTACCATATAAATTGAGCTAAGATTATACTTTGTTTAGCTCAGAACAATACCAAGAATTGTTCCTCGTCTCAGGAAAATCACGTTTCTACAACACCATTACCTAAGGACTGTGAATGCCAGAATGATACCTCTGTATCCATCAGCACTTGTAGCGGTCATGTTTATGGTGACCCTGGATTTAAGTGCAAGTAGTTAACTTCTTGGTTTGTCTTCTCGTGTCAATGTGCCAAAGCATTTAGATATGGGAATACACACTATTTTGTATTAAAATTTAAAAAATTTATCCTTTGTTTTATAGTTAGGACCATGCACATATACATTTGGAAATTAGAGGTAGTTATCTATAAATGTAACTTCAGAATAATAAAGTAGTATTAAAAATTCCTGTAGCAAAGAGGGAGCCTTGGTGTGATGGGTCGGGACCACTGCTGAGGGCTCCATATCTCTGCCAATGTCCAGAGTACTGTGTGTCTTGTCTGCCCTGAGGTCTGTTGCTCAACTTTTTAAGAGTCTGAAGTAGTCCAGGATCCTTCCAATACATTCTGTCCTTCTCTGCGTTTTGTTTTGTTTAGGCCAATTACCAAGCTATCTTCCTTCCTACTCATTTTCCAAAGACAGGCCCCTGATTGGTCTTTGGCCTCTAATCTCTCCCCATCCAGTTCTCTTCTTGAAGCCAGCTCTAGATCACCCTTTCTTGTAAAGCCCCCTCAGTTCCCACTTCTATATCTTTACCCATGCTGGCCCCTCAATCTGGAACACCCTCACCTCCACATACACAATCCCTGCCCATTCTTTAAGACCAGGGGTTCTAACCTTGGTTGCAAATTGGAATCACATGGGGAGGTTTTAAACTATGCACGCCCAGGCCACATCTCACACCAATTAAGTCAGACTCTCTGGAGGTAAGACTGAGGCATCAGTATTTTTTAAAACCCAGTCAGGTCATACCAATGGGCAGCCAAAGCTGAGAACCATTACTTAAGCCCCAGCTGGAAAGCTGCTCCCTCAAGTAGCCATCCATGGTCACTCCCACCTGGGAGGTATCTACCATCTATTAGAGTCCACAGCCCCTGATCTCCTATTTTAGCCGCATTTTTCTTTTCTCCTTCTTCTTTTTTTTTTGAGACAGAGTCTTGCTCTGTTTCCCAGGCTGGAGTGCCATGGCGTGAACTCGGCTCACTGCAACCTCTGCCTCCTGGGTTCAAGCGATTCTACTACCTCAGCCTCCTGAGTAGCTGGGATTACAGGCGCACGCCACCATGCCTGGCTAATTTTTGTATTTTTAGTAGACACAGGGTTTCACCATGTTGTCCAGGCTGGTCTCGAACTCCAAACCTCAGGTGATCCATCCACCTTGGCCTCCCAAAGTGCTGGGATTACAGGTGTGAGCCGCCACACCTGGCCTTAGCTGCATTTTTCTATCTTGTTTGTCGCTTATTTACATGTCTTCACTCCTCCTCAAATGATGGCTCCATGGTGGTAGGATTCAGATCTGTACCATCGTTATGTCCTAGAGGTCCTGGCACTGTGCACAGTACAGAAAAGCCTGAGCTTGGCCAGGCACGGTGGTTCATGCATGTAATCCCAGCACTTTGGGAGGACAAAAGAGGTGGATCACTGGAGGTCAGGAGTTCAAGACCAGCCTGGCCAACATGGCGAAACACCGTCTCTACTAAAAATATAAAAATTAAACAGATGTGGTGGTGCACGCCTGTAATCCCAGCTATTCAGGAGGCTGAGGCAGGAGAATCACTTGAACCTGGGAGGCAGAGGTTGCAGTGAGCTGAGATGGTGCCACTGCACTCCAGCCTGGGTGACACAGTGAGACTCCATCTCAAAAAAAAAAAAAAAGAAAGAAAAGAAAAGAAAAAAGAAAAGCCTTAGCTTTTACTGCATAGTTATGCGCACCTGGGTGCTCCGCCAACCCTGTTGCAGACCCAGGGGCCCCAGGGACCCAGACAGGCTTACCTATGACAATCAGCTGGGCAACCTTGGACTTCACAGCCCCAGCATCACTCTGGGCCTTGCAAAAGTACTCCCCAGCCTGGTGCTGCTGCAGTTTCCTCAGCACCAGCTTGCTCTCATGCTTGTAGAGGGAAGGATCCAGCAATGTGTTATTATGATACCTGCAAGGGATGGAGAGGTAGAAACTGAATGGGCAGTGGGAGGGCAGGTATTCCTAGAAAAGTGCCAGGAGCAGGCAGCCAAGGAGACAGATGATGAATGAGTTCCCACAAATGTCAATATCACCTTTGACTTGGCTCATCCAAGAGCACTAATTGGCCTGGGAAACAAGGAGCTTGGTTCTAAGTCCCAGCCCTACCACGTACCTGGCTGGGGATGCTTGGACAACCTCCCCCGCCCCATCTCACCAATCTGTACTTCAGCTTTCTGGTTTATAAAATGTCAGCAATGACTTCTAGCTGACTTCACAGGACTGTTGGATGGGTCAAATAAGAGAGTGGCTATAAAATGTTTGTGAAGGATAAGGGATTCTGCCCTTGTTTGCATTTTTTTTTTTTTTTTCTGAGATGGAGTCTTGCTCTGTCACCTAGGCTAGAGTACAGTGGCATGATCTTGACTCACTGCAACCTCCGTCTCCCAGGTTCAAGCGATTCTCCTGCCTTAGCCTCTCGAGTAGCTGGGATTACAGGTGTGCGCCACCACGCCCAGCTAATTTTTGTATTTTTAGTAGATATGGGGTTTCATCATGTTGGCCAGACTGGTCTCGAACTCCTGACCTCAAGTGATCCACCCTCCTTGGCCTCCCAAAGTGCTGGAATTACAGGCATGAGACACCATGCCTGGCCCCTTGTTTGCTTTTATTGGGAAAAGCAGGACCTAGGAACTTTGTTCTGTGTCCTGATGATATACAAGTCTGGACCCCAAGACCAGAGATGCTCCAGGGGACCACAGCTTTTTTTTTTTTTTTGAGACAAGATCACACACTGTCACTCAGGCCGGAGTGCAGTGGTGTGATCACAGCTCACTGCAACCTCTGCCTCCTGGACTCAAGCGATCCTCCTACCTCATCCTGCCGAGTAGCTGGTACTAGAAACACAAGCCTGCACACCTGGCTAATTTTTTACATTTTTTATAGAGACAGGGCTTTACTATGTTGTCCAGGATGATCTCGAGCTCCTGGGCTCAAGCAATCCACCTGCCACAGCCTCCCGAAGTGCTGGGATTACAGGCGTGAGCTACGGTGCCCGGCCAAAGGGTTCCCCCAGCTTTGAGGGTACAATGAGAGAGCTTGCTGGTTGTCTGGCTCCCAACCCCATGGCTCCCATTTGTAAGTCCCAACATCCGGGCTCTGTACCACTGTCTTACTTGTAACTTTATTCTGTTGGTTATTGTTCTTATTAATAAGTCCAGACCCAATGCAAGAAGCTCTGGTTTCCAGGAGGAGAATTGGGCAGGGTAGCTAGCAGAATACGCACCAAAAATACTTGTCCGGCCTGGGCTTCCCTGTGGCCTTACAGCACAGGGACACGCTCTGCCCAGCTCTCCGTGCTTTTGTCTCAGGGTTCATCACCATGTATGGAGTCTCTGGGACAGAAGATGAGAAATAGCATTTTGGGTTTGTGTGTGTGTGTGTGTGACAGGTTCTACAGAGCCTAGCTCCCTCAGGGTCTTTGATGGTACGAAAATTATAAGGCTTCACCCCTACCCCCAGCCCATCTCCATTGGTCCTAAGGGAATTGGTTCAGAGTGGAGTCTATCCTTCCACACCCCCCATCCTGGGACCTCTCCCATGGCCTGTCAAGCAGCATCTGGGTGGGTCAGTGGTGAAACAAGGGGACCTTGTGTCAGCCAAGATTCCAAGCACTACCTTTGGGACAGAACTGACTGTTTTAAATAGTGCAATATTCATGTTCTGCTGCCCCTGGCAGAATTTTCTGGCCATCCTGCAGCATTTCTGAACTTCCCAAGCCTTTCTGTGACCTGCAAACCGCACACTATATTGTATTGACCGTTAGATAAGGTGGCCAGGGAAGACCTCATACATTTGAGGGAGCAAGCCATGCCAATATCTATGGGAAAAACATTCTAAACAGAATACATGCAGCAAGCACGAAGGCCCTGAGGCAGGAATGTGCCTGTGTGTTTGAGGAACAGATAGGAGCCCATTGCAGTTGGAGTAGAGTGATTTGGTGTAGAGCGAGTAACAGGAGAGGAGAGCAGAGAAGAAATGGAGGGCCAGATAATATAGGGCCATGCGGGCCATGGTAAGGATTTGGGGTTTTACTCCGGGTTAGCTGGGAAGCCAGCTTTTAGCACTATAATCCCTTTATTTAAAAATCTGGACCTTCTCACCAGCCCTACCCCAAAGAGTTTAGTTACCTGCCCTCACAAACTCTGCCTTGATGGTGGCTGCCTTCAGGCTAGTCTTGGGCATTGTGAGTACAATGGGGGCAAACTTGACCTTTGTGATCTTCAGGATGCTTTTGCCATCAGGGCACAAGCCAGGGATTCGGAATCTCCCATCACTGTCTGTCTGGGTCAGCAGCTTCGGCATCTTGGTCAGGAGGTAGATAGCAGCCCCTGAGGCTGGGGCACCTCCGGGAAGGGAGACAGCCCCATGAAGCATGAAGTCCTGGCACATGCAGGCATCACAGTCAGCATTCACCTGGCCCATTGGGCAGGTCAGGTCACAGGCTGTGGAACAAGGGGCCATATCAGCAGGGATTCTATGGATTCTGGCATTCCTTCAGCCACATCACAGATCACTTCCTCTCCTCCTTGGCCTTTGCTACCCTCCCTTATCAGCCTGCATGACTAACTCCCACTCATCCTTTAAAACTTATCCCAAGGCCAGGCGTGGTGGCTCACACCTGTAATCCCAGGACTTTGGGAGGCCAAGGTGGGTGGATCACCTGAGGTCAGGAGTTTGAGACCAGCCTGGCCAACATGGTGAAACCTTGTCTCTACAAAAAATACAAAAATTAGCTGGGCATGGTGACACGCACCTGTAATCCCAGCTACTAGGGAGGCTGAGATAGTAGAATCCCTTAAACCCAGGAGGCGGAGGCTGGAGTAAGCCAATATTGCGCCATTGCACTCCAGCCTGGGCAATGGAGCAAGACTCTGTCTCAAAACAACAACAACAACAACAACAACAACAACAACAACAACAACAACTACAACAACTTAGCCCAAAACACCTCCTCTAGGAAGCTCTCCTGGATTCCCCCAGGCTATGATAATTGACCCTGCCCTGTGTTCCTATATTATCGTGTATATCTCTCATTAGGGCACATAGTAGATGCTCAGTTAATACGTGGTGAGTAAGTAAATGAAGGAATCCATCAGTCTCAAACTGACCCTCTATCTCCCTCCTCATTCTTCAGCCTCATCCACCACACCCTGCCCAGTGCCAGGAGGGAGGGTGGTACCTGTACAGTCCTGGCCCATGCAGTGCTGACCCTCTTCGCTGGCCTCACTGCACAGCGACACCATCTCTGCCAAGCAAGTGCGTGTGCGAGTCTGGACCCCAGTCTGACCACAGGCAGCTGAGCACTTGCTCCAGGGAGACCACGGGCTCCAGATGCGCTCTGTGTCTCGGCGCAGGGATCCTGCAAAGTGAGATCAGCAGACAGTCTGATTTCCCTCTTGAGGGGACTCTGTAAGGAAATCTGACCCTGAGGCTGTTTCTTCTCTGGTAAAGACAAGGTTTCCATTTATGTCGTAGATGTCACTGATATTTATATTTACTGCAGTGATTTTTCCAACAGACAAAATTCTTGAGGAAGTGAGGTCTCTAATTTGCACAGAGGCACCATATGGGCTAGGGGTGGCCCTGAGCGGTGCTTGTTGGCCAAGCACTGGGACTTTGATATGCTGTCCTAGGATGTGCAGGGATAGCACTGTCTTTCTTCTTCACCAGTGTGGAAACGGCCACATGCTCCTATGGAAGGACTCCCTGGGAATCAGGGACCCCTGGGAAGTCGGGGCCTGCAACATGCAATGACTTGGACAAGAAGCCCATTTCTGCCCACCTTCCTCACCTCTGGCCTGAGGCCTGTGTACAAGAATGGGGTCTTCACACCTTGCTCAGATCAGCCTGAGCTCCCATCCCAGATGACCACCACTGGCGTCTGGGCCTGGGGGATCTTGTGGAACCCTAAGGGAGAAGATCCCCATCCAAGAAGGGAGCAGGCCTGCTCCCCCTAACATCTGTATTATCCATGGTGGGAGGGGATATAAATGCACAGACTCTGCAAACACGGACATGGTTCAAACCCCAGCTCTGCCTTATCAGCTATGGAATCGTGAGAAGTTACCTAGCTTCTCTGAACCTCGTGTAACTTGTCAAGATGGAGATCTCTCAAAGGTCAGTTGTAAAGGTTGAATAATGTGGATAACTAGCACAGTGTCTGGCACATAGGAACAAGAATAGAAACTAACACTCAGTGAGCATTTACCTGGGTTAAGCCTCTGCATTCATATCATTTAATCCTCATTAAAAACCCCTATCAAGACTTACTATTACCCAGGTGTCACATATGAGAAACCTGAGACTAAGAGAATTTCAGAAAATTTGTCTAGGGGACACATCATATTGCAGGCTCAGAATTCAAACCCAAGCAGCCCCACTTCAGAGCCTGTGGTCTTCACCATGGTACCACTCAAACATAATAAAATAGGTTGAATAGAGAGTACCCATAAACACAAAACACTATTGGAAAGGTTCTGGCACTAATGACACTACTTGTTATTATTGCAGAGTCCAAGCATATGCACGTGTGTGATGCTGAGAGTTCTGGTGGCCAGAGGCAGATTCTCCCTCTCCCTGAGTAGAGGCCAGTGGGAAGTAGCGGGTGGGGGTGGGGGCGTTCTGGCTTACCTGGTGGGCAGAGGAAGCGTACGGTGTAATTAGAGCAGTTCTGGCCAGGCCGCTGCTCCCTGTTGAGGCACCAGAAACCCTCACGGGGACTACCATGGACCACCTGGCCAGTGCTGCCCGCAGGTGTCCAGTCAGTGGTCCGAGCCTCTAGCCGCAGGGGACGGGCACATACACGGTCCCCATAGTAGAAGCGAATGGCGTCCAGCCGCTCATAGTCACCCTTCCCGCCTGGGTAGTCGATGTTGAACCATGTTGTCCACTCACCAGGGCCTGAGAGACATAGCCAAATTGCGGAGGAGCCGTGATCCTGGTGCGCTCCAGTTCTCCTTTCCCTCTCACCCACCCCCAGCTGACCTCAGGCCCTGTCACATTTGTCTCTCCAGTATCTCTCCAATCCCCTCTTACACCTGCCACTGCTGAGGCCTCCATTCAAGCTCTCATCAGCCTGACTGAACCATGTCAGTCACTTTCCACATCAAGGCTCCTCCTCAATGCCATTCACACCCATCCCTGACCCTGCAGTCAGGGTGAGCTTTCTTCATGTGGCTCGGGCCACATCACCTCCAGCTTTAAGATCCTCTAGCTAGGCATTCAGGGTGCTGGTGAGCTGTCCCCAGCCATCTCTCCATACTCATCTCCCCACTCCCTTCCCACCAGCCTGTGCTCTGGCCCCAGCAAGCTCCACAGCATTCCTGAAAGGTATCAGGCAGATTCCTGATTCTGAGCTGTCTTATATACTAAGTTCCTTGGCTGGACAGAGATGGAGGCCAAATGCTTGTAAAAGTGGGTTTCCATGGAACCCTGACATCATGCCCTGGCTTCAGAGATCCACTTCGGAAGCTCGTTAAAGGCTGCCCCTCCAGCCCCTCCCTGCTTCAGCCACAACTCACTCTCCAGGGTGTCGGCAGGCTTGGCAAAGATGCTGGGGTTCTTCTTCCCAGGCTGGACTCTTCTTACTGACTGGGTGAGCATCGTCTGTCTCCCTGAGGGCCAGAAGGAGAAGCTAAGTGAGAGGCCAGGACTGGAAGTTACAGCATTCCTCAAGATGCAGGGAAACAGTGTGAGGTGGTGAATGGAGCATGAGCACCAGGCATGGGTTCAAACCCCACTCTGCTACTTATTGCTGTGCAATCTCAGAAAAGTTTTACTCCTCTGAGCCTGTTTCCCCATAAAATAGGAATGCACTAATAATTGCTGCATCCTAGGGTCCTGGTGCATTATTCAGGTGATAATGAATGTAAAGAGACCTGGCTTGTAGTGCACACTCAGTGAATGGTAGCTCCCTTTTCACTCTTGTTCTAGAAATGGATTATCAGATGCTCCTGAGCAGCCAGTGGCCTGGGACTCCTGCTTTGGTGTCTGCACCAAACCTTCTTGGCAAAATGGAGCTTTGTTTTCCTCATGTGTAAAATGGAGATATTTATTCCCATCTCGCAGGGTGATTCAATTGGCATGAGGATTCCATGAGCTAGAACGTAAAAGCCTCTGAAGAATATGCAGATTGACAGTGTGGGCTCCTGAGACTCTGCCAGTTTCTAACTGTGTGACTTTGGGCAAGTTACTTAACCCAGCTGACCCCATGTTCTCTCATCATAAAATAAGGATAATAATAGTTCCTGCCTGAGAGGATTGTGGGGATGAAATAAGCTCATTCATGAAATCCACTTAGAACACCTAGCACATAACGCATACTGAATGAGTGCTAGCAACTTCTTTTAGCTCAACGCCACAATAGATGGCCATTTACTTTCCCTTGGGAGTCCATTCTCCCATAAAGACTCCTATGGCCTAATTGGGGCAGTGGTCCTCAATTTTCCATACGAGGCTGGCAGGGACTGCCTGAGGATGGGTACAGGGTCCTCGGGCCACAAGCAGTTCCAGCTGTACCCTACCTGAGGCTGGGTTGGGGTCTCCAGAATGGGAAGGAGAATGTGGAGCAGAGGGCTGCAGAAGCTTTGACAGGCAATTAACGCTTACTCCAGGAGCCAAATCAGAATTCTCTATGCTGCTTAATTGGGGTGGTAGGAGCTCTTTTAATCAACCTAATCTGATTTCCCCTCAGATGGCTGAATGTTAATCATCTTCACAAGCAGCAGCTGTCAGGGTGGAAAGAGCAAGGCAGGAGGCAGGCACACACAGGGGTTGGCTCCAGGCTGAGACAGCCTTTGTTCCTGCATTTGTAGCCACAAATCCTGCAAGGCATACAGCTTTAAAGGAGGGTTTTGAGCTTCTTTTTTTTTTTTTTTGCTTTACCTGAGTATGTGCTTAGAAATCAGGAGAGGAAGGGGAGGAGGTGGGAGAGAGTGTGCAGGGGAAGGCTGACGCTTAGATGCCTTGGGAAGTCTTCTGTTCCACCAGACAAATTCTTTCTACGAGTTCCTTCCAGAGCTCAGTATCACCAGAGGATGCAGTCAGAGGGCAAGGAGACCGGAAGGGGTTCTGGTGTGTCTGTGAAATTTGGCTGCAGGGTCTAAATGAAATTGAGCTTTGGGCCAGAAGAATCTTCATAAAACTAAAAACAGACCAAACCCCAAACCTGCTTCTGAGATCTCACTGATGCCCTGTGATTCCCTATTACTTTGGCTGCCAGGAAGCTCGGAGCTCAATTTAGTACTCGAGGGCTAAAAATAACCCTCTTATCTTTTTTTCCTCCCTCTGAATGACTGCTCATCCCTCTTCTCATATAAAGGTTCTGTTTTGTGAGTTTTAATAATGGGAACAATCTCAAGTTTTGGAGAAAAACAAACAGGGTATAAATTACGAATAAATCCATAAAGTGGCCTCAGGTCTTAAGGCCTTGCTGTGTCTTAAGGCAGATGCATAGTTCAGTCCCAGACCAGACACGACCTCACTGTGGCAAGTGGAAGATTTGGGAGCCAGCAGATACTTAGCCTATACCCAACACAGATGTGACTTCCAGGACCAGGAAGGAGAACACCCAGGCCTTGGTCCCCGCCATCTTTCCCCCAAGCCTGTGGGAAAGTGGCAAGAGGTAGATGTGGGTGCTTCACAGAGTCACTGACTCTGGAATGCAGTCCCCTGGGAAGTTTCTCAGATCCAGTGACCTGTAAAGAAACAAAGCTTGTCAGGTTTCATATTTCTGAATCACCGCTTATGGCTCAAGCAGAAATATTTCTTGACCCGTCAAGGAGGGAAAGGTGGACAGAATGATATGAGAGTGACATCTGCCTGAGTTGTGAAACCAGGTAGCTTGGGAGGTGCAGAGGCTCAGAATCTGAGTTCAAATGAGGCAGAGTAGGTTCCATCCCTGGGGGTAGGCTCCAGGGCCCCACATGGAGATGAGGCACAAGGACGAGCAGGGGCGAGGAGGTTCCTTGCCAATGAGGAGAGTCCAGGGCTCACCCCCAGCAGCCTCTTGTGACTCGTCACTTCTAAAACCCAGGCCTGAGGGGCATTTGTTTTGCCATCCTTTGATGGAGTTCACACTCTCGCACAGGCGGGTACATATTAAGGCCGTGAAGACTTGGCTCCGACTCCAGTGGCCTCTCACAAGGCAGGCTGGCTGGAGGGTGCAGATGCCTCAGACATACCACCTCCATGAACACATTCCCAGATGTGCACGGGCTGCAGCTGGAACACATTTCTGGCCTTTTTGTTTGGGGCCTGACTGGGAGTTACACAGCCAGGAGCCAGCTGACGGAAAGCAGAGGGATGCATTGTGAGAGGCCAGGGCTCCCCAGTAACTGCTGAGCGTGGGTGAGGAACTGCAAGGGTCAGGAGAGGAAAGCAGGCCTGGGACAAGGGCAAGGAACCATGGGGCGTGCGTGGCCCAGGCTGCAGCTGAGCAGAACATTTTTATGTCTCCCCAGAGCTCCGGCCAACCCAGAATCTGGCTCGTTTCTGGGGATTCAAAAGTGGTTCCCTTCAACATCCTAAGTCCAGGGTGTGGTAGGAAAGGGAAGAGTCCTCCTCTCTAAAAAATACACATATCTGAAAACACTGGGATATTCCAGGGGAAGAAAAAACCAGTCCCATGCTGCAGACCTTCTAGCTCTAAAACCACTAGCCCCACCACTACCTGTTTCTCGGATGAGGGAGCAGAGTCACCAGGACGTCCCAAAGGCCTCCACATTGTGTGTATCCCTCTGGGCTCCAAGCAGGGAGCTGAGCAGTCTGCTGGCCTGCACTGCATTCAGCCTGAGCCTGAGCCTGCTCCAGGGATGTCTGGAGGCTGAGGTGGCCTGAGACACCTTGTGGAAAAACCATTTCCCATCTGGCAGCCCACAGAGGTTTCTCAGCATCTCCGCCGTTTCCTCAGCATATGCCCTGATGGTTAGGCTTGCCATCCCACGCTCCTCAGAACACTTGGACAAAGCAGACTGGCTGACCGCAGGGAATAAAGCAGGGCACCTAGAGGTATGGAAACCCTAAGTGGGACCATCTGGGGGTTCCTGTCCTCAGGTGGGGGAGGGAGAGGACTTTGGGCCAATGGGGGAAAGCAGATTCCCAAAGCAGAAAGGGAGTCTTCTCTGTGGGAGATGAAGGATCAGGCAGCAAAAAGTGGGGGGAAGTGGGGAGAAGGGAATGGGGTAGTCAGGGGAGGGCAGGAGCAGTTGAGTCCAGCAGTGGGGTGCAGGGATGGGGTGAGGGGAATAGGAGTGGAGCTCACCGTGTCTTGAGCAAGACTCCTCAGCTGGGGGTCCAAGCCTTCGCCTCTCCAGCAGTCCAGTGCCGGCCTTATATAGCACAGCTGGTGGCTCAGCCTGTGGCAGCCAGCCAGGGGAAGCAGCAGCGAAACCAGATCTGAGCATGAGCCTCCCTCTCCCCTCCCCATGTCCCCTTGCAGCTCACAGAGGCCAGGATTTTATGTCCAGATCCTAAGGAGGAGATGCCGCAGGACCTGGTGATGGGCCAGGTGGGCAGCGGCCTGGGGCATCACAGTCCAGAGCAGAGAGAGGGGTCAGGAGGTGGGCTGGGCACTAGAAACAGCCCTGGGAAGGGGCCACGGGGAATTCTATATCTGGGCAGCATTTCATGGCCCGGGGGATGGTGTGCTCTTGCCTAAGCCTAGCTTGCTGATGCCCCGCATTCCCCTGGCCCTGGCTCGCCCACACAGAGAAAAGACTTTGCTGGTCTTAGCACATACTCCAAACACTCTTAGGCACACAGGCCACCTTGGCCTCTCAGCTGGGTGTGTCTGGTCTGAGTTGGGCAACTACTCAGCTTCTCTGGCTTCTGAGGGAACACTCAGGGAACCTCAGAAGGGATAAGGGACAAAAGAATTGTGGGGCATAGGTTGTCAGCTGGTGAGAACAGTTCTTCCTTTCTCCCCCCCACTTCCATCTGAGTGCCTGCTGGTACCCACTGAGACCCCAGAGCTCCAGCATGTGGACTCTTCTGAGACCCTGATGCTCATATATGTGCATGCGTGTGAGTACGTGTCTGCCTTCAGGTATAGGCATCCACCAGCATGTGAACAGCCAGTGTTACCCATAGGGGGCGTATGCAGCTGCATGTGCTTTGGGGCTTCACACCCCCACTCCCGGCCCCTGGCCCCAGCATGAGGTTATCTGTTTGCACAGACACTGGTTCTCTAATTTCAGCATGTGTTAGAATCACCTGGAGGGCGGTTAAAGCAGATTTCTGGACCCCACACCCAGAGTTTCTGATTCAGTGGGGCCTGAGACTTTGCATTCTAACAAGTTCCCAGATGAGATTGATGCTGTTGGTTCATGGATCACATTTTGAGATTGACTGGTCACAGTGATAGAGTCCCAGTTGAAGGAAGAAGATGAAGAGCGAGTGTACTAAGGACCACAGTGGGAGCTTCCCAGGTCCTGCCCCATGAAGCAGGCTCATCTAGCCTGGGCTGGGCTTCCTGCCTCATGCCAGCAACTGGAGATGGAGGCCTGGTCCTGTGGCCATCCACGCCAGGGTCAGCTCACTCTCTCCACATACCTTTACCGAGCTCTTATTCCCAGGCTCTAGACTGGGCACTGGGAAGGCACAAGAAAAGAGATGTATCCTTGCACTCAGAGGAAAGAGCCTCATGTGGAAATGATCCCATAGTACAACAGTGCATACCCACATGCCAGAGAGCTCTGTGTGTGTGTTTATGCCTTTTCCTGTGTGTATGTGTCTTTCTGTGTGTGTGTGTGTATGTGTGCGTAAGAGCTGTTTTTTCTGAGCATTGCCTTTGACAAGATATACTGGGAGGCTGGGTGGAGTGGCTCACGCCTGTAATCCCAACACTGTGGGAGACAGGGGCAGGTGGATCACTTGAGGTCAGGAGTTCAAGACCAGCCTGGCCAACATAGTGAAACCCATCTCTACTAAGAATAGAAAAACTAGCCAGGCATGGTGGAGTATGCCTGTAATCCCAGCTACTTGGGAGACTGAGGCAGGAGAGTGGCTTGAACCCAGGAGGCAGAGGATGCAGTGAGTTGAGATCGTGCCACTGCACTCCAGCCTGGGTGACAGAGTGAGACTTGGTCTAAAAAAAAAAAAAAAAAATCTGCTGGGGAAGAGAGTGGGGGTGGAGAAAGGATGTTGAGCAGCATGGTTCCCAAGTAGACCTGGGGCATAGATCTGATTTGCTTTATCTCCTGGAGCCCGTCTCCCTCCTGGCCACCAGCCCTTGGTTCATAAGCCCTGTAGTTGGCCCTAGTCTGGTCCAACTTGTCAGAGCCAAGCCATGACTCAGTTTCAGCCATGGCTTTGACTGCAGACGTCTGAACTGAGTGAACCCCATGTGAAATCTGATGGCCTAAGGAATAGACAGACAGACAGAGGCTGAGCCACAATCCCCAGATCAAAGGACAGGAGAAAAATGGAAATTTGGAATTCAGAAGCCTAGTCCTGGCTGTTTCTGATTCTGATATGCGACCATGAACTAGCAAGAACCCAAGTAACCTTGGGCCTCAGGTGTGCAACAGGAGTTGGACTGAGTGAGTTTGCAGGCCCCTGCCAGCTCTGAGATTGCAAGGTTTGAGATATACAGATGCTCTTTGGCTTATAGTAATGTCCCAATAAACCCACTGTAAGTTAAAAATATCATAAGTAAAAAAAATACGCTTAATGCACCTAACCTACTGAACATCAGAACTTAGCCTAGCCTACCTTAAATATGTTCAGAACACTTACATTAGCCTACAGTAGCCTACAGTTGGACAAAACCATGTAACAAAAAGCCTATTTTACCATAAAGTATTGAATATCTCATGTGATACATTGAATACTGTACTGAAAGTGGAAAACACAATGGTTGTACAGGCAAGTACAGTTTCTACTGAATTTGTGTCACATTTGCACCATCATAAAGTCGGAAAATTGTAACTTGAATCATCCTAAGTTGGGGACCATCTGTACTGACAGCAAACAGAGCTGGGAGGAGAGAGTGGAGGGAACGACTGCTCCTAGGTGTCTGGCAGAAGTCAGAGGAGCCAGTGTGGAGTCAAGGTCAGGAGGAAGTCCAGAGAAGCAGATATGACCACCAAGGCTGGATAAGGACAGCAAGAGAGATACACAGGAATGGAAGGTAGTGGGAGGTAAACCAGAGGGCAAGGTCAGGGTAAACAGCTGCTCTCCAAGGCCTTCATTCTGTGGAATGCCAGGGTGGGTGAGAGACGCCTCCCCAGCCTCCCAGTCACCTCCATCTCTTTCTGTAGTGGGAGGCAGGGTACCCTATGGGTGAGGATTGGGCAAAGTGGAGTGTTTTAGGCCAGGATTCCTGCCTGGGTCTCCTCATTCAGCCCAGCACTCACACTGAGGCCCTCACTTACCTAGCCCCAAGTGGCCAGTGCGTGTTAATATGGTAAGTACAGGGTTGAGGGCTGCGTTCCAATTCCACCATGCCATTTCTGTCCACCTGTCTCATATCTTGCCTCCTCCCATACTCCCATCAGAGTCCTTTCCTGTCTCCAAGTAGGAATGAGCTGTGTGAGCTGCACAGGGCTAGACTGGGGAAATCTGAGTCTGCCCTGACTCTCTCTTCCCAGGACTCCTTTGCGGGGGAAGCTATTGCTGTCCTCAGCCAGGACCCCAGAATAGAGAGGGCTTCGGAGGTGGCCGTAGGTCTAGACTGTCCAAGGCCTGGCCTGGGTGGGTCAGCCTCAGCCACGAGTGGCCATCTGGGGCTTCTGCAAGCCAGGCTACTCTGCAGCCACTCCAAGCTTCTGCCTGGAACATGCTGGAAACCCATCAATCACCCCATCCCTGCCCAGGGGATGAAGGGACTTGGAGCCCAGCTTAGCTAGGCCACCTGTAACCCAAGCCTATAGCCAGGGGTCCACACCCTGCACCCTGCAGTGGGGAAAGGAGCTTGGGAACACTGGGAGGGGTCTGACCTGATCCTGGTGGCTCCGGAGGAGGGTGCTCTATCTCTGACTCTCTGACCACCTGCCCACCACCTCTGTCGTCACCCCCTGTGGCTGGAGGCCTTGGAGGCCTGTGGGGGGATAAGCAGCTGATAAACTTTGAAGAATGGAAGGCTTGGCTGTAGTTCTGAGTGACCATCAGTGGCTGCTGCCCCACTACCTGGGAACACAGAAACCCAGAGTACAGGGTGGTAGAGGGGGCTCACCCTCTGACCAAGTTGCTCTCCTCCCTCTCCTGGGTACCATCTGTCATTGTTCTACCTCTGTGCCTTTATAATTTTATTCTCCAGCTTCCCATCTTGAAATATGGCCCTTCTCCCTCACCAGTGTGAATGTCCTTCTTCAAATCCCTGTCTCAGTGTCCTCCTTCCTGCCCTCTGCAACTACCCAGGCCCATCTTGAGTACTTCTTCCTCAGATCTCAGATAATAATACACAGTCACATGTAGATGACACTCTGTCATTTACAAGGCACATTAGTGGTGATCATCTCATCTTCAGTTTCACAGTCAATCTGTGAGGCAGGGATCAGCATGCCCATTTTACAGAGGATGAACTGAGGCTAAGAGGCATGAAGTCACTCAGCTATGGTAGGTCTTCAGCTCCAAGTTGCCCCTGTGAACCAGAGGTCTAATGTATACCTTGTCATAGGGTCCTCAGCTCAGAGGACCCACCATGGAAGTCACACCCCAACTGTAGGCTCCTCAGTGGGCACATGCCTAGAACAGTCTGTCCCACCTGCCTGGCATACACACCCTGCTTCCTGTATATATACTAATTCCAAAGATGTTCCCATCTAACATAATCCAGCTATCTACCACATTGTGGTGGATTAAATATGGCCACACATTCTTTGCAACTCTCCCATTATGAGGTGGAGCCTATTTATTCATTCCTTTGACCTGGACTGACTTTGTGACTTGCTTTGAATAAAGGAATAGAACAGAAGTGATGTTGCATAAGTTCTGGAGTTTAGGCCTCAAGAGAGCTTACAGTTTCCACCATCGCTCTCTTGGAACATTGTCTACCATCTAAGGAAGTCAGTCTATCCTACTGGAGGATGAGAGACCACATGGATAAGAACTGAGACCCTGAGCCAATGGCCAGACAGGTGAATGAGGCCATCTTGAACTTTCCACCCATGCAGTTGCCTGAGAAAGTCCAGATGAGACCAACAGAGGAATGGTCTGGACCTTGATTCTGTACAGCCAACCCACAGAATCATCAGAAATAATAAATCATTGTTTTAAGCCACAGAGCTTTGGAGTGGTTTGTTATGCTGCAATAGATAACTGATACTCTAAGAGTAAAAGCTCTTTCAGTTGCAAGTAATAAAGCACAACTCAAAATGGTTTTTTTTTTGTTTTTTTTTTTTGAGACAGAGTCTCACTCTGTTGCCCAGGCTGGAGTGCAGTGGCATGATCTTGGCTCACTGCAACCTCCACCTCCAGGGTTCAAGTGAGTTTCCTGCCTCAGCCTCCCAAGTAGCTGGGATTATAGGTGCGTGCCACCACGCCTGGCTAATTTTTGTATTTTTAGTAGAGACTCAGTTTCACCATGTTGGCCAGGCTGGTCTCGAACTCCTGGCCTCAGATGATCCATCTGCCTTGGCCTCCGAAAATGCTGGGATTACAGGCGTGATTCACCATGCCTGGCCTCAAAATGGTTTAAGCAGAAAAAGAATCTGATGGTTCTGATGATGGAAATCTTGGTAAAAGTTGGATCTAGGTACTCAGACAACATCATTAGAACTTTTCTTTTTCCATATTTCAATTGCTTCCTCTGGATGGCTTTATTCTCAAGGAGGCTATAGCAATCTGTATTTTCCAAAGATGGCTGCAGTGGTGTTTCCCCTTCCTTATGTTCTCATACAATGTAACTACACTAATCCACCATCAGGAGATAGAATCTAATTTTCCTCCCCTTGAATCTGAGCTGGCCTCATGACTTGCTTGTAACCAATAAGATAAGGTCTACTTTTTTTTTTTTTTTTTTTTTGAGATGGAGTTTCTCTCTTGTTGCCCAGGCCGGAGTGCAATGGCACAATCTTAGCTCACCACTACCTCTGCCTCCCGGGTTCAAACAATTCTCCTGCCTCAGTCTCCCGAGTAGCTGGGATTACAGGCATGCGCCACCACACCTGGCTAATTTTGTATTTTTAGTAGAGACGGGGTTTCTACATGTTGGTCAGGCTGGTCTCGAACTCCCGACCTCAGGTTATCTGCCCGCCTTGGCCTCCCAAAGTGCTGGGATTACAGGTGTGAGCCATTGCGCCCAGCCCTTTTTTTTTTTTTTTTTTTTTTTTTGAGACAGTCTTAATTAGCCAGTCATGGTGGTGGGCACCTATAATCCCAACTATTTGGGAGGCTGAAGCAGGAGAATCACTTGAACCCAGGAGGCGGAGGTTGCAGTGGGCTGAGATTGTGCCACTTCACTCCAGACTGGGTGACAGTGCCAGACTCCATCTCAAAAAAAAAAAAAAAGAGTCAAGAGTCATGATATGAAAAAACCACTTTAATAGCTGTCAACCTCAGAGTTTACCCATCATTTGTTCCGTTCCAAACCCACCTATGTAACCCTTGCCATCTTGTAACCATAGCAACACACTCCAGAACAGTTGAGCAAAACTAAGCAACCATAATAACAACTCCAACTTAGGAAATAGGAGAAAAAGAAATAAACCTTCAGCACCGCATATGCCACACTGGTTGCTGTGAATACTGCAGCCTACTGATCAGCACCTAGTCTTGCAAGCATGTGCTTACTCAGCGGCCATAGGTGGGAGAAGATTCCCAGAGAATGGGCTATGATCACAGCAGATACTCCAAAACGTGCTGAGTAGAGCTCTCCACCCTCTGCATAACACGCTCACTGTGGTCACCCCAGAATGCTTCTCAAGCTTAAAGCAGGGTCACCTCAGTGTTCCTATGATGGATTCAGCCCAGTCAGGGCCTTATGTTCACACACAGCATCCATAGCGTCCACCATGCTTATCACAGTGTGTTCACACACACCCTAGAGGCCCCAGTGTTTTCACCACTGACTACAGAATTCATGCAATGTCACCATGACATTCAACAAATTTACCATAGTATGTTCACAGTCCATAGTGTCTTCACCACACTTTTATAGTTTGCTCACATTCAGTGACATTGTAGTGTTCACTGCATGAACCAGCTGAGTTCCTATTCTATATGTGCACGTCATAGTGTTCATACAGTGCCCCCTTGTATTTCCCACGAACATCCACATTCACAATTTTGTATAGGATTAGGGGGTGCACATTCACCCAGGTGTTATCTCAAGAGTGTTCACCCTCCCCTGGCTATTCACACTCACCATGGGTGTGCCCTGGGTGTTCTAGGGCATAAGCTCACCCATGCACCCACCAGACTCTGCTGCTCTCCTTCCCATGACCCGAGGCCTCTTCATGACTCTCTTGAGAGGTCCCAGATGGCTCTGGGTGTGGTGTGGCTTCAGCTCTGGCCAAGATGCTGGCAGCCCAGAAAAGCCTGCAGCAGTGACAGGGGTGGCCTTGGTAAGGGATGAAGTGAGGTGGATGCTGGGAGATGCCCTCTCTGGCTATATGTTCTCCGGACACGTGGGTATTTTATTGGTTAGAAAACACAGCTGTGAGAAGTTGAGTGGGAGGAGCCGCCCTCTTTCCAAGCAAAATCTTCGCCCACATAGCACCTGGGCTGTAAGGGTTTGGTCCCTGCCCAGGTCACCACGAGGACTCTAGCCCAGGGAAGGTGAAATGGAGGTTAGAAAGGCTGGGTCGCCCTTGGCAACTGGGCCTACACAGATGACGTGGGACAGAGGGTGGGACAGAGACAGACACGTGGCCCTGCAGAGACCATTCTTAGTGGGTTTCCCTTTTTTCCTCAGAAGCAAGGCAGTCTTCAGTGTGGCCGAATCAGGGCAGTGTTCTCTCTAGGAGAACAAGAGCTTCAAGGGCAGGATGTTGGGCAGTGACAAGGAAGACAAACAAAAGGGAGAAGGAATTTGAATCCCACCCCCAATTTTTAAAAGTTGAAATTTTTATATTGTAAAATTCAGTCTTTTGGATCTACATTTCTGTGATTTTTGACAAATATAATCATGTAACACCATCACAATTAAGATAAAAAATATTTCCAAACCCTCAGAAGTTTCCTTTGTAGTCAACCCTTCTCCCCATCCCCAATTGCTGACAACCACAAATCTTTCTTTCACTGTGGTTTTGCCTTTTTGAGAATGTCATATAAATGGAGGCATATGGTGGGAGGCTTTTGAATTTGGTTTCTTTCATTTAGTAAAATCGTCCATGGTGTTGTGTGTATCAACCGTTCATTCCTTTTTACTGCAGAGTAGTATTCATTGCATGTATGTAGCACAATTTGTTTCTCCATTTCCCAGATGAAGGACATGTAGATTGTCTACAGTTCCTCAGCTTTTTGTTTTGTTTTGTTTAGTTTTTTGTTTTTTGTTTGTTTTTTTTTTGAGATGAGGTCTCGCTCTGTTGCCCAGGCTGGAGTGCAGTGGTGCGATCTCAGTTCACTGCCACCTCCGCCTCCGGGTTTAGGTGATTCTCCTCCCTCAGCTTCCCGCATAGCTGGGATTACAGGCTCCCACCACCACACCTGGCTAATTTTTTTGTATTTTTAGTAGAGACAGGGTTTCGCCATGTTGGCCAAGCTGGTCTCGAACTCCTCACCTCAGGTGATCCATCTCCTTGGCTTCCCAAAGTGCTAGGATTACAGGTATGAGCCACTGCATCTGGCCAGTTCTTCAGTTTTTTAAAAAAATTTTTATTCTTATTTTTTTGAGACGGAGTCTCGCTCTGTCACCCAGGCTGGAGTGCAGTGGCACGATCTTACTGCACTGCAATCTCCCCCTCCTGGTTCAAGTGACTCTCCTGCCTCCACCTTCTGAGTAGCTGGAGACTACATGCACCACCACGCCTGGCTAATTTTTGTATTTTTTTTTAAAGAGTCGGAGTTTCACCATGTTGGCCAGGCTGGTCTTGAATTCCTGACCTCAGGTGATCCACCGGCCTTAGCCTCCCAAAGTGCTGGGATTACAAGCGTGAGCTACTTCGCCCGGCCCAGTTCTCTAGTTTTTAGCAAGTACATTTTAGCTATAATTTGTACACAGGCTTTTGTGTAAACATGTTTTTCATTTCTTTTGGGTAAATACCTACAAGTAGGCTCTATGGTAAGTGTATGTTCAACTTTATAAGAAACTGTTTTCCAAAGTGATGGTACCTTTTACATTCCCACCAGCAATGTATGAGTTCTAGTTGCTCAGCATTCACATCAGCACCTGATATTATCAAGGTTTTATGTTTGATTATTTGTTTGTTTTTAGCCATTCTAATAGGTATACAGTGTGATCTCATTGTGATTTCAATTTACATTTCCCTAGTGACCAATGATGTTAGGAATCTTAATTGCCATTCATATATCTTCTTTGATGAAGTATCTGTACAGATATTTTGCCCATTTTGTAATTGAGTCATTTCTTTTTTTTCTTTTTTGGAGACAGGGTCTCGCTCTTTTGCACAGGCTGGAGTGCAACGGCATCATGATGGCTCATTGCAACCTCCACCTCCCAGGCTCAAGAGATCTTCCTGCCTCAGCCTCCCAAGTAACTAGGACTACAGGTGCATGCCACCACACCTTGCTAATTGGGTTTTATTTTTTGTAGAAATGGGATTTCATGTTGCCCAGGCTGGTTTCAAACTCCTGAGCTCAAGTTATCCTTCTGCTTCGGCCTTCCAAAGTGCCGTTTATTTTCTTATTATCAAGTTTAATGTGGACTTTATAGATTCTGGATACAATTCCTTTATCAGATACATGTTTTGAAAATATTTTTTCCCAGTCTATGGCTTATCTTTTCTAATTGATCAATTTTTTATTTTATGGATTGTGTTTTTGGTGTTGCATCTAAGAAATCATTGCCAAATCCACAGTTGCAAAGG
This sequence comes from Gorilla gorilla gorilla, assembly GCF_029281585.2. Classification (NCBI taxonomy): domain Eukaryota; kingdom Metazoa; phylum Chordata; class Mammalia; order Primates; family Hominidae; genus Gorilla; species Gorilla gorilla. The sequence continues at coordinate 65,996,942 of NC_073240.2, forward strand.
CTTTTTCTTCTATGTTTTTGTTTTTGCTTTTAGAGACAGGGTCTTGCTTTATTGTCCAGGCTGGAGTACAAGTGGTGCGATCATAGCTCACTGCTGTCTGAAATTCCTGGGCTCAAGCGATCTTCCCACCTTGGGCTCCCAAAGTGCTAAGACTGCAGGCATGAGCCACCCCACTCAGCTCTCCTATGTTTTCTCTGGGAGTTTTTTAGTTTTAGGTTCTACCTTCAGGTCTATGATTCATTTTGAACTAGTTTTCATATATGATGTGAAGTATGGGTCAAGGTCAGGTGCAATGGCTCACCCCTGTAATCCCGCTACTTTGGGAGGCCAAATTGGAAGAATCACTTGAGCTCAGGAGTTCAAGAACAGCCTGGGCAACATAGTGAGACCCCATCTTTACAAAAAATTAAAAAAATCAGCCGGGCTGGGACCACATGCCTATGATCCCAGCTACTCGGGAGGCTGAGGTGGGAAAATCGCTTGAGCCCGGGAAATCAAGGCTGCAGTAAGCCATGATCACACCAGTGCACTCCTGCCTTGGTGACAGAGCAAGACCCTGTCTCAAAAACATAATAAATCAGTAAGTAAATAAAAATTTAGAAAGAAGTATGGGTGAGGGTTCATTTTTTTTACATGGGGGATGTCCAGTTGTTCCAGTACAATTTGGAGAAAAGACTATCCTTTCTCCGTTGACCAGCTCCTTTTTTTTTTTTTTTTTTAACACTATGGCTTCTCAAGGCATTGACCTCAGCACAGCACCCTATTGCTTTCTCAATGTACGAAGGTCAATAGTGAGGACAAATGCCTTTCTTACCTAACTTCAGAACAGGACTGCGTATGCTCAGATAAGACACAGACTGTTCAGTGGAACAGCTCTTTGGGCTCTTACTGACAGCCCCTCTGCTCTCCCCAGGACTCATGTCTGAGTCCTGAGAACAGCACCAGGAGACCACTATGATTGCCAAGGACATGGCTGGGTCTGAAAAACTGCCCCTCCCCTCCAATGACTCTTCTATTTCCCAGAAGGCTCCTGAGCCAGATAGTTTTTTGTTGTTGTTGTTTTTGTTTGTTTTGTTTTAGACGGAGTCTCGCTCTGTTGCCCAGGCTACAGTGCAGTGGTGTGATCTCGGCCCACTGCAACCTCCACCTCCCGGGTTCAAGCGATTCCCCTGCCTCAGCCTCCTGAGTAGCTGGGACTACAGGCATGTGCCACCATGCCCAGCTAATTTTTGTATTTTTAATAGAGACAGGGTTTCGCCATGTTGGGCAGACTGGTCTTGAACTCCTGGCCTCAAGTGATCTGCCCGCCTTGGCCTCCTAAAGTGCTGAGATTACAGGAGTGAGCCACCATGCCCGGCCTGGGCCAGATAGTTTTTAAATCCTCTGCACTCAATTAACCAGCTTCCATCAAACAGAGGGAAAATGCCCCGAGAGTGCATCAGCTGCCTTCATCTTTCTGCTACTTCACCCATCAATGCTGTTGTTGAAACCAGGTGCAGTGGCTCACGCCTGTAATCCCAGCACTTTGGGAGGCCAAGATGAGAGGATCGTTTAAGCCCAGGAGTTTGAGCCCAGCATGGGTGATATAGTGAGACCTCATCTCTATTTAAAACAAAACAAAAGCTGCTGTTGATTTTCATTTCAGCCTGAGCCTGATCATAATTAGTGGGGAAAGCACACAGTGCGAGGTATACCACAATTCTACGAAGACCTGGGTCCTGGAGATGCTTAGGAATTTGAGTCAGCTCAAACTCAGGCCAGGTCTAATTTCCAGTCCTCTGATCTTCCTGTTTTATCACAGTGGCCTTTCATACAGGATGGTAGGGAGAGTTGATTGCTCTCTGTATTTGGTGAACCTGGATCTTCCCTCCAGGGTGCCAGGGAGATGCAGAGGCTCCACACTCTGGGAACAAGGATGATGATTCACCCAGGCCATCCTGAGGAAAAGGGGTTTTGTTGTACAGAACTCTGAGTGTATGTATTTGTGAGTGGCTGCACGAGAACATGTAAGCCTGGTGGGGTGTGTCACAGCTCATATATGCCCACGCCCAGCTCTGATCCCCAAATGCAGTGTGACCTTAGGCATTTCACATTCCCTCTCTGGACTTCAGTTTCCTCCACAGTAAAATGAGGAGATTCGGTGGGCGGGAAAGCCCATGATAGAGTCTGCATAACATCAACTGGGAGCCTCTCTGCCCTTGAAATCCAGATGAAATTGCTTTGAACCCCACTGTCCCATGGCCAGTGGACACCAAAGCCCTCAAAGACTGTATCAATTCCAGGAAGCCTCCTCTGCTTCTCAGCCTCCTCCACTTTGGGCTTGGGCTTTCTTTTTTTTTTTTTTGAGACACAGTCTCGCTCTGTTGGCCAGGCTGGAATGCAGTGGCGCGATCTCAGCTCCCTGCAAGCTCTGCCTCCCGGGTTCACGCCATTCTCTGGCCTCAACCTCCCAAGTAGCTGGGAATACAGGCACCCTCCACCAAGCTTGGCTAATTTTTTTGTATTTTTTAGTGGAGACGGGGTTTCACCATGTTAGCCAGGATGGTCTTGATCTCCTGACCTCATGATCCACCTGCCTTGGCCTCCCAAAGTGCTAGGATTACAGGAGTGAGCCAACACGCCTGGGCTTTTTCCTTTTCTTGTTTTTTTTTGTTTTTTTTTTTTTTTTTTGAGATGGACTCACTCTGTCACCCAGGTTGGAGTGCAGTGACATGATCTTGGCTCACTGCAACCTCCGCCTCCTGGGTTCAAGCGATTCTCCTGCCTCAGCCTCCTGAGTGGCTGGGACCACAGGCATGTGCCACCATACCTGGTTATTTTTTTTGTATTTTTAGTAGAAGTGGGGTTTCACCATATTGGTCAGGCTGGTCTCGAACTCCCAACCTCAAGTGATTCACCCGCCTCAGCCTCCCAAAGTGCTGGGATTGCAGGTGTGAACCACCTCGCCCGGCCTCCGGGCTCAGGTTTTCTATCCCATTCCACAACTTCAGTATGAAGCTCACGCCCTTTAGTTCCCACAACAAACAGTCATGCGCAGTGAGCTTTTGTCGGTTCATAGACTTGACCGAGGGACACTGGCTTCCTCCCTCCTTTTCCTCTCCGACCACTGCTCCTCGCACCTCTTTCCAGACCCTTCTTCCTCTTTTGAGCAGAGCAGCTTTGCCCGGCTCCGAAGCCCTGTTTCTGCAGATCCCCAACCACCAGGGGCGTCATCTTCAACCCCCAGTTCTTATTAAAGCATTTCGTTCACAAGAACAGCTCTTTCACTGAGAATTCTGGTACATTCTCCACTACTTTGCATATATGTGATATATGTATGTGTGTAATTGTTTATGACTACAGGTGTGCCTGTACCCTAGTGTGTGTGATGGGCAGTGGGAGAGGGGCAGATGGAAAATAATTCTGAGACATTATCCAATACCTTATGTTTGTGCCTTACTGCATATGTGATGTGGGCAGTGGGAAAGGAAGCCCCCATGGGGGGAATTAGTCCATTTGTTTGTGTCTCCGTGTCTCTTTTTCCAAATACAGAGTTAACTCCCAAGAGCATGTACCCAAACACCAGCTTTGTGCAAATTCTAGAAATATCTATTCGTAGCAAGACTCGGCCCAGGTACCACCCACTCTGGGAACCCTTCCTCCTAGTCTTGGGCTGAACTAATTGTCCCTTTTCTGTCTTGCACAGTCCCTGTATACCCCTCCAGCAAAGCGTTTGTCACACTTTATTGACATTGTTTTTTTGCCTGCCCCATCTCTATGGTGAAGCTCCTAGAAGACAGGGACCGTGGCTCACCTTCTCTCAGCATCCCAGCACCCAGAATGTTCAGAATCTGTGTATGGACTGGGCTGGCCTGGCTTCACACACTCCCAGTAAGATATTTCACTCTCAATGGCTACACACCCCTATGCCCACCACCCTCTCTGGAATGTGGGATAAACCAACTTATACACCAAGGGGCTTTTCTCTTGGGGTCATCACCCAAGGACCTTCCTCTGGCCAGGAGAAGCTTGCTCTAACCCTGAAGATGGAGGCAACCTGGGATACAGGGCGTGGGCAGCCCCTTGGCTGACCCCCACTGTACCCTCCACCGCAGGGACATCCCTCCTCTTTTCCGTACTTTCTGGCCCTGGCGCGAACCTTGTTGGCGCCAATGGGCTTTTAATATTTTCCATTCCTGGCTGGGATACAACATTTCACCTCAAAAATGCTTCCTCCCCCTCACCAAAGGGTGTGTCTTTCCAGTGAGAGGAACCGGAAGCTGGATGTGGAGGTTCTGGACCCACCCGTATTCTGGGGCTTGGAGGAGCCACAGTCCAACCCTGGAGAAAGAGGTGGCAGAAATGTCTTCCCAGCCAATGAAGTGAGTTCCCAGGCCTGCCTGAGGCCTCCTGGACCCACAGGAAGCCTGGATCCTCAGTGACAAAGCAAGGGGCCACCTGCTTGCTTCCATCTGAGACTCAGCCCCTGCCCTCCACTTGCCCTCTGACCTTGGCCAAGTGGCTTCACCTCTCTGAGCCCCCATGGCCCATCTGAACAGTGGGGATAATGACAGTATCTAGCTTTCAAGGTCCTTGTGGAGTTCTAATGCTGCACATTCAGGTTATCTGAGGAGCATTAAAAAACACCCATGCCCCGCTCAGAGATTCTGATTTAATTGCTCTGGGATAGGGCTTGATGTTGGCATATTTCAAAAACCCTCCAGCTGATTCTCACTCACAGCCACAGGTGACAATTAGTCTTTGATGGGAAAGCACTTTCTTTTTTTTTTTTTTTTTTTTTTGGAGATGGAGTCTCACTCTGTTGCCCAGGCTGGAGTACAGTGGCACAATCTTGGCTCCCTACAACTTCCACCTCCCAGGTTCAAGTGATTCTCCTGCCTCAGCCTCCCGAGTAGCTGGGTTTACAGGTATGCACCACCATGCCCAGCTAATTTTTGTATTTTTAGTAAAGACGGGGGTTTCACCATGTTGGCCCGGCTGGTCTCAAACTCCTGACCTCAGGTGATGTGCCCGCCTTGGCCTCCCAAAGAGCTAGGATTACAGGCATGAGCCACTGTGCCTGGCCTGGGAAAGCACTTTCTAAGGTGACCTGTACAGGTGCCAGCTGCTGCTTTGATGATCAAGGGTGTCACACCACTCATTTTCCCAAAAATATGACCCCAGGGATGCCTGAAATCCCACTGAAATGTGGTGGAGGGAAAGCACTTTGAAGGGAAGTGAGAGGTCCTCCAGGTGAGTTCTGTGACTTCAGGATTCCCACCTGCACACAAGCAGGTGCCTTAGAGCCACCAGCCCTGTCCCAGGCCAGGACCTGACACACCTACCCTGCTGACCCCTTCTGCTGGGCAGGCTAGGTCCTCTCCAGAGAGCATCTGGGCTTGTAGCTGACCAACAGCCTGCTCTCCCCAACCACTCTCCCCAGATCCCGGAGAGTGGGTTGTGGGGTCAAGGTCACCTTGTTCCCTTTTTATCTCCTTCACTGCACTTGGAAGTAAAGGGCAGCAGTTGCTAAAGAATTTAACATGGGCCGGGCGTGGTGGCTCATGCCTGTAATCCCAGCACTTTGGGAGGCCGAGGTGGGTGGATCACCTGAGATCAGGAGTTCGAGATCAGCCTGGCCAAAATGGTGAAATCCCATCTCTACTAAAAATACAAAAAATTAGCCAGGCATGGTGGTGGGCGCCTGCAATCCTAGCTACTTGGGAGGCTGAGGCAGGAGAATTGCTTGAACCGGGACCTGGGATGTGGAGGTTGCAGTGAGTCGAGATCGCACCACTGCACTCCAGCCTGGGCTACAGAGTGAGACTCTGTCTCAAAAAAAAAAAAAAGGAGTTAAATGTGGAGAGAACCAGTTGTCTGTGCTAGGGGAGGAGAGGGTGTTTGGGTGCTTCGTGGAGAGAGCCAACATCTCCTTTCCTCCTCTTGAGAAGAGAGGATCTGCAAACAATTCTACAGCCCAGAGGGAGGAAAACGGCTGAGAGCCAGGTGCCTTGGGAAAAGGCAGCAGAGAGCCCCACTGGCTGAAGATGCTCAGTCTCTCACCGTGACCAGTGTGTCCACCTACCCCGTGCCATATCCCAGAGTTACCATGTTCTTACACAGAGGAAAGAACAGCCTCTGTCCAGGGGAGGCACAGCCCCTGTCTCGGGGAGCTTCACCCAAAGGCCAGGCCCCCAGGAGAGGGCCAGAACCCTTGGTGTCCCAGGCCTGAAGTTCTTCAATAAGGTAATTTAACAGACCTGGGGGCTAGAGACTCCCGTGGGAGACTTCAGCCCCATGAGGAAGCGCTGTTTTCCTCAGGCAAACTATGGTTGAGAAACAGGAGCTTTCTGGAGACATTATTCTTCAAAGGGTTTCTCACAGCCCTGTGTCCCAGGCTCCTGGCCAGAGGTGGAAAGGAGAGGGAGTGAGTGATGGGGAGCATGGTGTATGGCACCACACAGAAGGCAGGAAGGAGAGGAGGGTCAGCAGTGCCACCAGACTGAGCCCCAAATGAGGGGGAGTCCAGGAGAGGAGGCTCGCACAACCCACCACCTTGGGGTAGTTACAGTGCCACCCAGGTTTATTTTTCCAACTGAGGGCACACTGAAAGGAGGGTACATTGAAAAGTATGGGCATAGGGGAACTCAAGTCCCCTGGGCTGGGCTGTGGCCTCTTTAGAAGCACCTACAGCCTCAGCAAGGCCGGGAACAGGGAACTACTGAGGCTGAAAAAAATTTCAGTCTCAACAAGTCTGCCCCCAGTCTCTGGTAATGTTCAGGCTTTGCAGCCAAATGCGGATTAAAGCTGCCTCTACCACATGTAAGCTGCATTCACTGATTCATTCTACAATTAAAAAAATCTTTTTGTTTTTGAGAAAGGGTCTGGCTCTGTCATCCAGGCGGAAGTGCAGTGGTGTGATCACGGTTCACTGCGGCCTCAACCTCCTGGGCCCAAGCAGTCCTCCCACCTTAGCCTCCAGAGTAGCTGGGACCACAAACACACCACCGTGCCTGGCTAATTTTTTATTATTATTATTTTTTGTAGAGACAGGGTCTTGCTACTTCACCTAAGCTGGTCTCAAACTCTTGGGCTCAAGCAATCCCTGGTCTCAGCCTCTCAAAGTGCTGGGATTACGAGCATGAGCCACTGCACCCACCCCCTACAAATTTGTTTTGTTTTGTTTTTCTTTTTCCATCATCTTTGTGATAGTAAACAAATATTTTTAGCTTCTGCTATGTGCCAGGCCCTGAGCTAGGTGCTGGGGGTACAGAAAACAACAAAGTAGGCCGGGCACGGTGGCTCATGCCTGTAATCCCAGCACTTTGGGAGGCCGAGGCGGGCGGATCACCTGAGGTTGGGAGTTCAAGACCAACCTGACCAACATGGAGAAATCCCGTCTCTACTAAAAATAGAAAATTAGTCAGGCGTGGTGGTGCATGCCTGTAATCCCAGCTACTCAGGAGGCTGAGGCAGGAGAATCGCATGAACCCGGGAGGCAGAGGTTGCGGTGAGCCGAGATCTTGCCATTGCACTCCAGCCTGGGCAACAAGAGGAAAACTCTGTCTCAAAAAAAATAAAAAATAAACGAACAGAGTACCTTTGAGGAACTTACCCCATCGTCGGGGAGATGGAATGGTCACTATAGAACACTAAGGTAAATGTAGCGACAATAACATGCATGGGTTAGTGTGGAGCACCTGTTCTGGGCCCCCTCTGGAGCATCATTCTGAGGGTGGCTCTCAGGGAAGCCTTCCTGGAAGAGGTATAATCATTTGAATTTAAAAAAATGAATGGCAGTGATCACTTCGGCAGCACATATACTAAAACTGGAATGATACAGAGAAGATTAGCATGGCCTCTGCACAAGGATGACATACAAATTTGTGAAGGATTCCATATTTTAATAAGAAAAACAGGCCAGGCATGGTGGCTCACGCCTGTAATCTCAGCACTTTGGGAGGCCAAGGCGGGCGGATCACCTGAGGTCAGGAGTTCTATAGCAGCCTGGCCAACATGGCAAAAGCCCATCTCTACTAAAAATACACAAAATTAGCCGAGCATGGTGGCTCATGCCTATAATCCCAGTTACTCAGGATGCTGAGGCAAGAGAATCACTTGAACTCAGGAGGCAGAAGTTGCAGTGAGCTGAGATCAAACCACTGCACTCCAGTCTGGGTGACAGAGTGAGACTCTGTATCCAAAAAAAACAAAAAAAGAAATGGTCCTAGGAGAAACCAGTAGGAAATAGGGGAAGCAGGATAGGGAAGAGGAACAGTACAAAGCAGCTAGATTTTTTTTTTTTTTTGAACGGAGTCTTGCTCTGTTGCCCAGGCTGGAGTGCAGTGGCATGACCCAGTTCACTGCAGCCTCAAAAATCCCAGGCTCAAGTGATCCTCCCCCCTTAGACTCCCAAGTAGCTAATTTAAAAAATAATAAAAATATATATATATATCAGTAATTACTAAAAATTAGTAGTAATTATACTACTTTAATAGTGTGCTAACATCTTCCACTGTGTTGTGAATTTACCTATTTTTATTTTACTTTCCTTACCTTTTTTTTGCTTTATGTATATTTAAGTTGTGTTATTGGGTGGGTATAAATGTAGGATTGTTCTTTCTGATTATTTGGACCTTTTGTCATTATGAAGTGACCCTTTTATCTCTCATAATGCTTTTGCCTTAAAGTCTATGTGGACTAAAATTAATATAGACATATCAACCTTCTTTGGTTAGTATTTGACAGATTCTTTTCATCCTCTTACTTTCAACCTTTCTGTATTCTTATGTTTTATTTAGATATACCTTTTTTTTTTTTTTTTTTTTTTTTTTTGATGGATGGAGTCTTGCTCTGTCACCTGGGCTGGAGTGCAGTGGTGTGATCTCAGCTCACTGCAACCTCCGCCTCCCAGGGTCAAGTGATTCTCCTGCCTCAGCCTCCAGAGTAACTGGGATTACAGGCATCTGCCATCATGCCTGGCTAGTTTTTACATTTTTGTAGAGATGGGGTTTCACCATGTTGGCCAGGCCAGTCTCGAACTCCTGACATCAGGTGATCTCCCTGCCTCAGCCTCCCAAACTGCTGGGATTACAGGGGTGAGCCATCGTGCCCGGCCTAGATATGCCTCTTGTGAACAGCTTATAACTGGGTTCATTTGCTTTGTCTAGTCTAGCAATCTTTGTCTTTTAACTGAGGCATTGAGTCCATTTACATTTATTAATATACTGATATGTGCATGTGTGCGCACACACATTATTTATTTATGTATATCCTATTGTTTGGTATTTTCCCCACCTTTTCTAAGGTTTCCTTTTCTATTCTTTTTGGCTTTCTTAATTATTCTTTATTTCATTTTTCTCCTTACATAGTTTGCAAATTATACCTTTTTTTTTTTTTTTGAGAGTTTCGCTCTTAGTCACCCAGGCTAAAGTGCAGGGGCATGATCTTGGCTCACTGCAACTTCTGCCTCCCCAGTTCAAGAGATTCTTGTGCCTTGCCCTCCAGAGTAGCTGGGACTACAGGCGCACCACCACTCCCAGCTAATACTTGTATTTTTAGTAGAGACGGAGTTTCACCATGTTGGCCAGGCTGGTCTCAAACTCCTGACCTCAAGTGATCTGCCCATCTCGGCCTCCCAAAGTGCTGCAATTACGGGCATGAGCCGCCATGCCTGGCCTTTGTTTTTAAGCCCGTAAGACATTGTTATTAATGTTAATACAACGTTTGTTTAGACTTACCCACACGTACCATTTTCTTTGTTCCATATTCCTTCTTGTCTCTCATTTTTTCCATCTAGGATCACTTTTTATTTCTGCCTGCTGGTGGCAAATACAGTTTTTGTTTGTATCATGTCATTATTTTTTCTTACTTTTAAGATATCTTTTCACTGATTTTATAATTCTTTTTAAAAATTTTTAGTGCCAATGAATTCTTGCTTATTGTTTGTACCTACAGTCGTGTCCTCCAGCTGCTGTGCCAGTTTAGACTACACCGTCACCTACCTCCTAAAGCACATAGCAAAAGAGGGCAAGGGGGATGGGCATGGTGGCTCAACACTGTTAATCCCAGCACTTTGGGAGTGGTATTTTTCTCTTAAGAATAGGGAAATTAAGATAGGCATTTTTCTTTTCAGTCTGTTGGGAGGTAGTGGTATTTATATCTAGCTCACACATTCACTGAAGTCCCAATTTTAGGTTTTTTAGACTTCCCACCTTAAAGGAGCCCTGAGTTTCTCTCAGTAGTGTGTATTGGAATTTGCTCCTATCAGCTCACAAGAACCAAATATTTTTCATGCCAGTTCTTAGTACCACTGACGGCTTGAAATCTATGGTGGGAACATTTACCTAATGGAAATCAACAAAAACTGAAACAGTAAAAAATGTGTGTACAACATTGTGCTTATAGTTAATACTGAACTGTACACAAAACAGTGCTTTGTTTTGTTGGAGAGCCAGTTACTAGCACACCACTGGTTCTCTCTAATCACTCACTCCCATGAGACCATGAAAATTCAAGTTCAAGTTTACTGAGTTAAAAATTACTCACCGGACCAGGCTCAGTGGCTCACACCTATAATCCCTACACTTAGGGAGGCAGAGGCAGAAGGTTAGCTTGAGCCCAAGAGTTCAAGAACTGCCTGGACAACATAGCAAGGCCCCATTCTCCACAAAAAGAAAAAACAAATAAATAAATAAAAAATGGGCTGGGTGCAGTGGGTCACACCTGTAATTACAGCACTTTGGAAGGCTGAGGAGGGAGGATCGCGTGAGAACCACAAGTTCAAGACCAGCCTAGCCAACATAGTGAGAGCCCCATCTCTACAAAAAACAAAACAAAACAAAACAAAACAAAAAAAACAGTTGGGCATGGTGGTGCCACAGCACTCCAGCCTGGGCAACAGAGCAAAACCTTGTCTCAAAAAATAAAAAATTAAAAAGTTTAAAATTTTAAAAAATTAAAATGATGACGTTTCAGTCACGCAAGATGAATAAGTTCTAGAGAGTTGCTGTACAGTATTGTGCTTATAGTTAATACTGAACTGTACACTTAAAAACCTGTTGACCAGGTGCGGTGGCTCACGCCTGTATTCCCAGCACTTTGGGAGGCCGAGGTGGGCGGATCACCAGGTCAGGAGATTGAGACCATCCTGGCTAACATGGTGAAACCCCGTCTCTACTAAAAATACAAAAAAAATTAGCCGGGCGCCTGTAGTCCCAGCTGCTAGGGAGGCTGAGGCAGGAGAATGGTGTCAACCCAGGAGGCAGAGCTTGCAGTGAGCCAAGATCGCGCCACTGCTCTCCAGCCTGGGTGACAGATCGAGACTCCGTCTCAAAAAAAACAAAACAAAAACAAAAAACCAAAACAAACAAACGAAAACAAAAAATAACTCGTTAAGAGAAGCCGGGCACGGTGGCTCATGCCTGTAATCCCAGTACTTTGGGAGGCCAGAGCAGGCAGATCACTTGAGGCCAGTTCGAGACCAACCTGGCCAACATGGAAAAAACCCATCTCTACTAAAAATACAAAAATTAGTGGGACAGGCTGGCATGCGCCTGTAGTCCCAGCTACTCAGGTGGCTGAGGCACGAGAATCCCTTGAGCCTTGGAGGTGGAGGTTGCAGGGAGCCGAGACTATGCCACTGCACTCCAGCCTGGGTGACAGAGCAAGACTATATCACAAAAATTTAAAAAACAAAAAAATTTAAATTGCAAATAGGTTAGACAATAAAAAATAAAAATAAAATAAAAATGTCCAAAAGGCAAAAGTCAGTTTCATTGCTCAACTTGCCTTTGAATTCGTGACTTTTTTGGCCTGAGTATTCCTTACTTTCTTGCCAACTCATCAGTGCAGTAAAAAAATTTTTTTTCTTTTATCCATAATTGTTTTCAGAAGTTTATTCAGGGTACTTAGTCCACTTTAGTACCATAAAATATCTTAGTATCTTAACGTAGATATTGAGATAGTTGGACTAGATCAGTAGTTCTTAACATTTTTTGGACACAGACTCGAGAATCTGATAACAGAGCTTGGATAACTTCTCCTTGGGAAAATGCACATACACACAGATAAAATGTATGTTTTTACTCCCCTGAAACCATCCATGGGCCCAAGAATAAGAATGTTGCCCAGGTTGGTCTTGAACTCCTGGCCTTAAGAGATCCTCCCACGTCTACCTCCAAAGCACTGAGATTACCTGTAGGTGTGAGCCACTGCATCAGGCTCAGAGCTAACTTTTGACAGCCTCTCCATGTTTCCTGTCCTGAGCTGAGAGTTTCTGGGATTCTCTCCTTGGGTGAGCTTGAGTTTCTGAACTGGGGCTTCCAGAATCTCCAAGACCTCTTGGGGGAGAAGCTGAGAGTTGTCAATTAAACCTTTCACAAAGCTGAAACACATGCAATGTTCCTTCAACCAGACCTATCCACATTTATTCATTCGGTGTTTATTGGCTCCTGTTCCAGCTGTCTACTGCTGCATAACATATCATATGTAAACTTAGTGGCTTATATAGTAATAACAATCAATTACATAGTTCTCTCATGATTCTGGGAGTAACTGGGCTCAGCTAGGTAGCTCTTGCTCTGGGTCTCTCATGTGGTTGCAGTCATCCACAAGTGCTGGAATCATCTCAGCCTCTTCAGTACATGTTTGGCAGTTGATGCTGGTTGCAGGTTTGGTTTTCAGTGGGGCTTTTGGCTGGAACACCTACATGTGGCCTCACTCTCTCTATGTGGCCTGGGTGTCCTCACAGCATGGCAGGTGGGTTCTGAAAGGGAGCATCCAAAAAGAGATTTAAAAAAATTTAAAAAGGGTCCGGGCACAGTGGCTCACGTCTGTAATCCCAGCACTTTGGGAGGCTGAGGCGGGTGGATCATGAGGTCAGGAGATCAAGACCATCCTGGCTAATATGGTGAAACCCCGTCTCCACTAAAAATACAAAAAAAAGGGGTGGGGGAGAGGGATAGCATTAGGAGATATACTTAATGTAAATGACCAGTTAATGGGTGCAGCACACCAACATGGCACATGTATACATATGTAACAAAACTGCACGTTGTGCAAACGTACCCTAGAACTTAAAGTATATTAAAAAAAAAAAATTAGCCGGGCGTGGTGGCGGGCACCTCTAGTCCCAGCTACTCGGGAGGCTGAGGCAGGAGAATGGCATGAACCTGGGAGGCAGAGCTTGCAGTGAGCCGAGATCGCACCACTGCACTTCATTCAGCCTGGGCGACAGAAAGAGACTCCGTCCCCCCCAAAAAAAATTAATAAAAAATAAAATAAAATAAAAATTAAAAAAGAGAGTGAGCCAGGAGGAAGCCACATTACCTTTTAGAACCTAGCCACGGATGTCACACAGCATTTCTGTCACATGCTGTTAATTAGATACAAGTCATTAGACCAGCCCATATTTAAAGGAAGGTCAATTAGATTCTACCTCTTGATGGAAAGGATGTCAAAAAATTTGCCGGCCAGGCATGGTGGCTCATATCTGTAATCCCAGCACTTTGGGAGGATGAGGTGGGCAGTTTGTTTGAGCCCAGGAGTTCAACACCAGCCCGGGCAATATGGTAAAACCCTATCTCTACAAAAAAAAAAAAAAATTAGCCGGGCATGGTGGTACATGCCTGTAGTCCCAGCTACTCAGGAGGCTGAGGTGGGAGGATCGCCTGAGCCTGGAGTCGAGGGGGCAGTGAGCTGTTTAATCGCTCAACTTACCTTTGATTCATGATGGCGTCACTGTACTCCAGCCTGGGCGACAGAGTGAGACCCTGTCTTAAAAAAAAAAAAAAATTGCAGATATGGTTTTTTTTTTTTTTTTTTTTTGAGACTGAGTCTCTCTCTGTTGCCCAGGCTGGAGTGCAGTGGCACGATCTCACTGCAACCTCCGCCTCTCAGGTTCAAGCGATTCTTCTGCCTCAGCCTCCCAAGTAGCTGGGATTACAGGCATGCGCCACCATGCCCAGCTATTTTTTTGTATTTTTAGTAGAGACAGGGTTTCACCATGTTGGCCAAGCTGGTCTCAAACTCCTGACCTCAGGTGATTCACCCACCTCGGCCACCCAAAGTGCTGGGATTACAGGCGTGAGCCACTGCGCCCGGCCCTGCAGACACGTTTTAAACCCACCACTTCTCCTTTCTGTTTGTCAAGCACTGGACAAGGCACTTACAATAGAACAGTGAATACTACAAACCCTGTGGTGCTTACAGTCTAGTGGTAGAGCCAAACATTAATAAAATAACATTACAAATATGTACACAATTATGAACTTTGATGGTCCTATGGAAGATGATTCCAGGGAGCCATGAGAATTTATATCACACGTTTTTATGACCTGGACCAGGGAACCAAGAGAGAATTCTCTGCAGAAGAGACATTTGGATTGAGATCTGGAACACCATTGGATGCTAACTCAATGAAGTGGGTTGAACAAGAGCCTTCCAGGCTGAGGGGATACCAGGCCAAGGCCCTAGAGTAGGAGAAACAGCAGCCTGAGAGGCAGCTAGTATGTCTTGAGACAGCTAGCAGGGACAGGAAGTATGAAACAAGACCGCAGTGGTGGGCTAGGGCCAGGCCCCTGGGCACTGTAGGCTGGGTAATGGTATTGGTCTTCTGCATAAAAGTTGTGGGAAGCTGGCTGGGCACAGTGGCTTATGCCTGTAATCCCAGCACTTTGAGAGGCCGAGGTGGGCGGATCACGAGGTCAAGAGATCGAGACCATCCTGGCCAACATGGTGAAACCCCGTCTCTACTAAAAATACAAAAAATTAGCTGGATGTGGTGGTGGGCACCTGTAGTCCCAGCTACTCGGGAGGCTGAGGCAGGAGAATCACTTGAACCCCGGAGGCAGAGGTTGCAGTGAGCCAAGATTGCACCACTGCACTCCAGCCTGGGCGACAGAGCAAGACTCTGTCTCAAAAAAAAAAAAAAGAAAAAAGGTGTGGAAAGCTGTTGAAGGGTCACATACTGGAGAGTGATATGAACAGATTTACAACTTAAAGATCACTTTGGCTGCTGTGTAGATGGCCCCAGCCAGACGCTGAGTCAGGCCTGGGAGGGCTGGGAACCTCCTATCTGCAGTTCCTCCCCTCCCCATGAGACTCTCCCACACAGGCTGAAGCCAGCTGCAGCCTTGGCCCTATACCTCCTTGCCTGAGATTTCAGGCTGAGCATCCTACACTTAACCTACTCAGTCCCTCCTCCCAGACACAGGAAGTCCTGCCATTTTGCATCACTCGGTGAGTCACCCCTTATTTGTCAGTCAGTGGGTGTAATGGATTAAGAGGTGGTCCCAAAAGATGTGTCTACATCCTAATTCCCAGAACCTGTGAATGTAACCAAATTTGGAAAAAAGGGTCTTCATGGATGTAATTAATTAAGGATTTTGAGAAGAGGAGGACATCCTGGATTATCTGGGTAGACCCTAAATTCTGTGTGTCCTTAGGGTCTTATAAGGAGTGAGGCACAGGGAGATTTGATTAGAACAGAAGAGGAGGAAGTAGTGTGACCACAGAGAGGGAGATTGGAGTGATGTGGCTATAAGTCAAGGAAGGCCAACAGCTGCCAGAGCTGGAAGAGTCAAAGAACAACATCTCCCCTAGAGCCTCCAGAGGGAGTACACCCCTGCCAACACCTTGATTTTGGCCCAGTGGTCTGATCTTGAACTTCTGGCCTCCAGAACTGTAAGAGAATAAATCTCTGGTTGTTCTAAGCTGCCCAGTCTGTGGTAATTTGTTACAGCAGCCACAGGAAATTAATGCAGTTGGGTACTTCTCAAGCTGCTCCTTCCTGATGAGCTGTACAGGCTCCCTCTCCTTCAGGGGACCTCTAAATGTTGGGGTGCCCCGGGCTCAGTTCTCATACTACTTTTTTCTCTATTCTCTGTCCCTACATGATCTCATCCATTCACTTGGCTTTAAAATACCATTCATTTATTGGCTGGATGCAGTGGCTCATGCCTGTAATCCCAGCACTTTGGGAGGCCGAGGCAGGTGGATCACCTGAGGTCTGGAGTTTGAGACCAGCCTGGCCAACATGGTGAAACCCTGCCTCTACTAAAAATACAAAAAAGTTATCAGGGCATGGTGGGGCCTGTAATCCCAGCTACTTGGGAGACTGAGGCAGGAGAATCGCTTGAACCCGGGAGGCAGAGTTTGCAGTGAGCTGAGATCATGCCACTGCGCTCCAGCCTGGGCAACAAGAGCAAAAACTCTGCCTCAAAAGAAAAAAAAAAAACATTTATTTGCTAATATCCTCAAATTTTATCTCCATCCAGACCCTTCTCCTGGAGCCCAGGCATCCCCAGAGGTAGATGAAAAGAGAACTCTTGTTTCACGCTCACCACCACATCTGTCCCTGGCCCAGGCTGCCCCAGTCACTCCATGCTCCAGTTGGAAATGTCATAGCTATCCTGGATTTCTCCATTTCCCTCATGCAGTTTATCCAAACTGCTAGCAAGTCTTGTCTTGTTGTTTAGGTCTTATAATCTCTCTCAAATCTGTCCATTCCACTTCGCACTGCCATCACTGCAGCCACAGCATCTCTCACTCAGGTGACTGTGCCAGCTGCCTGATGACTCCCATGTCAACTCTCATCCCCCTCCATCCCTTCTTACAGCAGCCAGGGTGATTTTTTAAGAAACAAATTAGATCAGGTTGCAGTTTTTTGAATACCTTTATTGAGGTATAGTTGATATGCAATTAATTACACACTTCAAGGGTACAATTTGCTAAGTTTTGACATATACCCATGAAAGCATCAGTACAATAAAGATAACAACCATATCTATGTGCAGTGGCTCACACCTGTAATCCAAGCAACTCAGGAGGCGGAGGCAGGAGCATTGCTTAAGGCCATGAGTTTGAGACCAGCCTAGGCAACATAGTGAGACCCTATTTCTACAAAAAATAAAAACCAATTAGCCAGGTGTGATGGCATGTGCCTGTAGTCCCAGCTACTTGGGAGGCTGAGGCAGGAGTATTCTCTGAGCCTGGGAGTTTGAGGCTGCAGTGAACTGTGATTGCACTACTGCACAGCAGCCTGGGTGACAGAGTGAGATCCCGACTCAAAGAAAAAAAGGAAGGCTGGGTGCGGTGGCTCATGCCTGTAATCCTAGCACTTTGGAAGGCTGAGGTGGGCGAATCACGAGGTCAAGAGATCGAGACCATCCTGGCCAACATGGTGAAACCGTGGTCTCTACTAAAAATACAAAAATTAGCCGGGTGTGGTGGTGTGCGCCTGTAGTCCCAGCTACTCAGGAGGCTGAGGCAGGAGATTCACTTGGACCTGGGAGGCAGAAGTTGCAGTGAGCTGAGATCCCGCCACTGCACGCTAGCCTGGCAACAGAGCAAGACTTTGTCTGAAAAAAAAAAAAAAAGAAAAGAAAAGAAAGAAAAAATGAAAAAGAACTATACCTATGACCTCCAAAAGTTTTCTCATGCTCCTTTGAAATCCAACTTCCCTTCCCCACCTCCCATTCCTAGGCAATGACTGATATGCTTTCTGCCATTACCAACTAGTTTACATCTTCTGAATTTTATGTGATAGAAAATAGTATGTAATTTTTTTTTTTTTTTTTTTTTTTTTTTTTTTTTTTTTGAGGCAGAGTCTTGCTCTGTCGCCCAGGCTGGAGGGTAGTGGCGCGATCTCCGCTCACTGCAAGCTCCGCCTCCCAGGTTCACGCCATTCTCCTGCCTCAGCCTCCCGAGTAGCTGGGACTACAGGCACCTTCCACCACGCCCGGCTAATTTTTTGTATTTTTAGTAGAGGGAGGGTTTCACTGTGTTAGCCAGGATGGTCTCGATCTCCTGACTTCATGATCCGCCCACCTCGGCCTCCCAAAGTTTTCGGATTACAGGCGTGAGCCACCGCGTCTGGCCTTTTTTTTTTTTTTTTTTTTTTTAAAGACAGGGTCTCACTCCGTCACCCAGGCTGGCGTGCAATGGCGCGATCACGGCTCACTGCAACTGCAGCCTTGACCTCCTGGGCTCAAGCAATCCTCCCACATCTGCCTCCCAAGTAGCTGGGACTACAGGCATGCACCACGACATGCTCGGCTAATGTTTTTTTTCTTTTCTTTTTTTTGTTTTGAGACAGAGTCTCGCTCTGTCGCCCAGGCTGGAGAGCAGTGGCACGATCTCGGCTCACTGCAAGCTCCACCTCCCGGGTTCACGCCATTCTGCTGCCTCAGCCTCTCAAGTAGCTTGGCGCCCGCCACCACGCCTGGCTAATTTGTGTGTGTAATTTGTGTGTGTGTGTGTGTGTGTGTGTTTAGTAGAGACGGGGTTTCACCATGACTCCTGACTTCATGATCCGCCCACCTCCGCCTCCCAAAGTGCTGGGATTACAGGCGTGAGCCACAGCGCCCGGCCAATTTTTTTGTGTTTTTTGTAGGATGGGGTTTCACCATGTTGCCCAGGCTGGTCTCAAATTCCTGAACTCAATCAATCGCCCACCTCAGCCTCCGAAAGTGCTGAAAGTACAGGCGCAAGCTGCTGTGCCTGGCCTATATACTCTTTTTTATATGGCTTAATAATTTTGAAATTCATCCATGTTCATTGTATCAGTATTTTTTTTATTGCTGAGTAATAAGTATTCCATTGTATGAATATACCACAATTTTTTACCCATTCACTTGATAATGAACATTTGGGCTGTCCAGTTTTTAGCTATTATATGCAAGGCTGCTGTAACCATTCATGTATAGGTCTTTGTATGAGCTTCTGCTGTCGTTTTTCTTGGGTAAATACCTAGGAGAGAAGTGACTGGATCATGTGGTAGGTGTATGTTTAACTTTTTGAGAAATTGCAAAACTGTTTCTATTTTTATTGTTTTGAGACAGAGTCTCGCTCTGTTGCCTAGGCTGGAGTGCACTGGTGCAATCTCAGCTCACTGCAACTTCCGCCTCCTGTGTCCAAGCAATTCTCGTGCCTCAGCCTCCCAAGTAGCTGGGACTGCAGGCGCACACCACCAAACCTGGATAATTTTTTGTATTTTTTTAGTAGAGGTGGTGTTTGCCATGTTGGCCAGGCTGGTCTTGAACTCCTGACCTCAAGTGATCTGCCCCCTCAGCCTCCCAAAGTATTGGGATTACAGGCATGAGCCATCATGCCTGTCCAAACTTTTTTTTTTTTTTTTGAGATGGAGTCTCACTCTGTTGCCTAGGCTGAAGTGCAGTGGTGGCACGATCTCAGCTCACTGCAACCTCTGCCTTCCAGGTTCAAGTGATTCTTCTGCCTCAGCCTCCCGAGTAGCTGGGGTTACAGGCGTGTGCCACCACACCCAGCTAATTTTTGTGTTTTTAGTAGAGACAGGGTTTCACCATGTTGGCCAGGCTGGTCTCGAACTCCTGACCTCAGGTGATCTGCCCACCTTGGCCTCCCAAAGTGCTGGGATTACAGGCATGAACCACCATGCCCGGCCAGTTTTTTAAAGTGCTTATACATTCCTACCACTAGAATGTGTGGAACTGGTTATAGTTGTTTCACATTCTTGCCAACACTTCATATGGTCAGTCTTTTAATTTTCGCTTTTTTAGTGGGTGTGCAGTGGTATTTCATTGTGTTTTAGTTTACATTTCTTATAACCAAAGAGGATCCTTTCATGTGCTTATTTGCAATTTGTGTATCTTCTTCAGCAAAGTGTCCGTTGAAAATTTTTGTTCATTTTTTTACATTAGTTTTTTGTATTGAGTGTATATATTTTTATGTATTCTAGATACAAATCATTTATTCTTCATATATTCTAAGTATATAAGGAAGTTTTAAAAAATATATTCTAGATACAAGTCCTTTGTTGGATATATGTTTTGCAAATATTTTCTCCCACCGATAGCTGTCTTTTCGTTTTTCTAGTGGTATCTTTAGAGAGCAAAAGTTTTAAATTTTAATGAAGTTTATAAACCTTTTCACTGATTATTAGTGTTTTGCCCAACCTAAGGTTATAAAGATTTTCCCCTACGTCTTCTTCTAGAAGTTGTATAGTTTTTGCTCTTGTATTTAGATTTGTGGCCCACTTGGATTAATTTTTGTGTATGGTGTGAAGTAAGGATAGAGGTTCATTTTGTTTGCCATGAGATATCCAGTTGTTCTAGCACCATTTGTTGAAAATACTATCTTTTCCCCAAAGGTACTTTGTCACCTTCATAAAAAATCAATTGATAATATGTGTATATCTCTATTTCTGGATGGCCTTTTCTTTTTCAGTGATCTATATGTTTATCTTTACATCAATACCACACTGTCTTGATTATTGTAGCTCTCTCTGTAGCCTTGAAATCAGGTAGGGCCAGTAATCTAATTGTATAATACTTTAAAAAATTGTTATGGCTATTCAAGGTCCTTCGCATTTCCACATACATTTAGAATCAGCTTGTTTACTACAAAAAAAAAAAAAGATTGCTGCAATTTTGATAGGAATTATTTTGAATCTATATGCCAATTTCAGAAAATTGTAATCTTGAAAACATCAGGTCTTCTGATCCATGAACACAGTATCTCTCACCACTTATTTAGATCTTCTTTAATTGCTTGCACATCTTTTGTCAGATTTATCCCTGTTTTGGAGTTCTGATGGTATTATAGATTGTTTTTATAATGTCAATTTCCAAGTGTTTTTTGCTTAGAGAAACACAATTACTTTTCATATATTAATCTTGTATCCTGCAACTTTGCTAACCTCAGTTATTCATTTTATTTATTTATTTATTTATTTATTTTTTGAGATGGAGTCCTGCTCGGCTGGCCAGGCTGGAGTGCAGTGGCATGATCTTGGCTCACTGCAACCTCTGCCTCCCAGGTTCAAGCGATTCTCCTGCCTCAGCCTCCTGAGTAGCTGGGATTACAGGTGCCTGCCACCACTCCTGGCTAATTTTTGTATTTTTAGTAGAGACGGGGTTTCACCATGTTGGCCAGGCTGGTCTCGAACTCCTGACCTCAGGTGATCCGCCCACCTCAGCCTCCCAAAGCGCTGAGATTACAGGCATGAGCCACTGCGCCTGGTCCCTCATTTACTCATTTTAGGTTTCCTAGATTACTTAAGATTTTCCATATACATGTCATTTATAAATAAAGACAGTTTTACTTTTTCTTTCCAAACTATATGGTTTATATTTTTCTTCCTATATTGCATTGACTAGGACCCCCAGTATAATCTTGAATAGAAGTGGTAAGAACAGATATTTCTTGCCTCATTCTCAATCTTAGAGTGAAAGCATTCAATCTTTAACCATGAAGTATGATTTTGTTGTTGTTTTTAGAGAGTAGGTCTGGCTCTGTTGCCCAGGCTGGAGTGCAGTGGCACAATCTCAGCTCTGCAACCTCCGCCTCCCCAGGCTCAAGTGGTCCTCCTGCCTCAGCCTCCCAAGTAGCTGGGACTAGAGGTATGCACCACCATACCTGGCTAATTTTTGTCTTTTTTGTAGGGACAAGGTTTCACCATGTTGCCCAGGCTGGCCTTGAAATCCTGAGCTCAAGTGATCCACCCTCCTTGACCTCCCAAAGTGCTGGGATTACAGGCGTGAGTGGCCATGCCTTCCTGGAATATCTCTGTCTGGTTTTGGTATCAGGGTAAGGCTGGCCTCATAGAATGAGTTGGGAAGTATTCCCTCCTTTTCAATATTCTGGAAGATTTTATATCAAGTTGGTATTATTTCTTCCTTAAATGTTTAGTAGAGTTCACTAGTGAAGGCATCTGGGCCTGGAGGGTTTCATTTTATTTTTTTTGTGGGAAGGTTTTTAACTATTATATAAATTCCATTACATATTTATTCTTGAATATGTGTCACACTTTTGTGTAAACCCTCAGGGCCTTCCCCTCACTCCTCCCTAAGTCCTTATTGTGACTCCCAAGGCCCTGTCTCCTGTCTGGTAGGCTCCTGCCCTCCTCTGCAGCCCTTCCACATACTGCCTTCCCCTTAGGCAAGAACCCCCAAGAAGCTTCTTGCCCACCTCTCTACTTAAGAGTCTTACTGCCTTCCCCTCACCATGTTCCAGTAATATGGGTCTTCTGGCTATCCCAAGAGTATGCCAAGCTCTTCCCCACCTCAAGCCTTTGGCATTGCCTTTCTCCATCTGGAAAGATCTTCCACAGGCTCTTTGCATGGTCGTTTCTCATTCTCAATCCCCAGGTCTCAGATAATGTGTCAGGAAGGTCTTCCCTGACTTTTGTTATATCCAGGGGATGGCCTGCTGGATACTATCTCCCACAGAATCTCATTTACTTCCTTCATATAATATATAATATACAGATCACACTCCATCATTGTTTACTTACTATATTAGTCTGTTCTCATGCTGCTAATAAAGACATACCCAAGACTGGGTAATTTATAAAGGAAAGAGGTTTAATGGACTCACAGTTCCGCATGGCTTGGAGGCCTCACAATCATGGCGGAAGATGAAGGAAGAGCAAAGTCACATCTTACATGGCAGCAGGCAAGAGAGTGTGTGCAAGGGAACTCCCCTTTATAAAACCATCAGATCTCGTGAGACTTATTCACTGTCATGAGAACAGCACGGGAAAGACCCGCCCCCATGACTGAATGATCTCCCACCGGGTCCCTCCCACAACACATGGGAATTATGGGAATTACAATTCAAGATGAGATTTAGGTGGGGACACAGCCAAGCCATATGGCTTACTTTCAGTGCCTTAAGAGCAAGGATCTTGTCTGTCTTGTTTATGGCTGTATCCCCTGCAGCCAGCACAAGATCTGGCACAAACTAAGTGTTCAATGACTATTTGTTGAATATGTAGACTAACAGGATGGCCTATTGGTTAATCAGGCTGTACATCACAGAAGTAGTGAGTCTCCTGTGAGCCTGTTGGTTGGTCTGAGGATTTGGTCAGCCTGGAGTAGGTCAGGCAGCTGTTGAGTGGGCCACTTACTCTGTGGGGTTGGTCTGTGTGACTGACAAGCCAACTGCAAAGCCAGGCCAGGATGCTGGGGGGATACAAGAAGGAAAAGGCCCAGGCCTACCCCTAAGAAGATTCTTGCCCACCTCTATTTAGAGTCTTACTGCTCCCCATTCCCTGGCCAGGAGGTGACACAGGGATGGCCTGGGGGAGTGGGGAGGCTATAGAGCCTGTCCCAAACTGGCAGCTGCTCCTCAGTAATTCTGCTGCAGGGCTTTCAAATCCCATGAACCTCACCTCGTGGCTGCAAGGCTCAGGAAGAGCCTGTGGGGGAGGCACAGAGAGGGCTTTGTGGCTTCCTCGCCACCCCACCTCCTAACCTCCCCTGACCTGGGCTCTCTGCTCATGGAAAGTCCCCCTCTGGACCTGGCTGCCTAGCCCCAGGAGACAGGCGGTAGGACACGTTGCCACTATCTGCTCTCTGCAGGGGCAGAACATGAGCCTGTACCTCTAGGGGCCACTCCTTACAACTGAAGTTGTGCCCTTCATAGACCAGGGGAAGCCCAGCTCTCTGGCTGAGGGAGAGGCTTTGGATAGAAGCTGGATATGGGACAGTTAATCCCAGATCTCACCAGGAACACCGCTGCTGTGGGGTCATGGATGTGGCTAGAGTCCCATGGAGTATGTGTAGGAGGGTGTCAGAGCTGCTTGTATGGAAGCAGCTGTTTGCAATCACTAGGCCACAGCACCCAGGCCGCCAGCTATCACCGAGCTTCCATCCTGCTCACTGACAAACTCCATGACCAGGAGGCCCCACTCATGGTGACATCATCCCCTCGCACGCTGCTAAGGGAAATGAGCTCAGGGCAGCCATCAGAGGCAGCCTGTTTACTTACAGGGACCCTGGCCGTCAGCAGCTATTTGACCAGACATTCCCTGTCCTGGCCAGCATGAAGCAGAAATTTCCTTAAACACATTACTTTGGCCACAACCCATTGCCTGCTCTCTTGCTTTCAATTTTTTTCAAGAGGAAAATTCCTAGTTCTGGCCCCAAGCAGAGCAGCCAGATATGGTGAGGGGCCGTCACAATGACTCCCAGAGGGCCTTTTGCAGTTTAAGTTACTCCCATCTCCAGGGTAATTCCTAGAGCTGAGAGAACATCAAACCAATTATCTGTGACCCATGTTGGGGATGGTCATTGGGGTGGCCAGCATGACCTCCAGGCAGACCCTCTCCCTGCTTCCCTCAGGGCCTCGGCCACCCTGAGCTCACTTCCAGAGAATTTCCCAACTCAGCAACCCTGGCTGCACCCTAAACCCCTCCCTCAGTCCCTCCAGGTCAGGGATATTTTGGGAGAGCATAAGAGCTGCCAGCTTTAACAGGCTCTAGGGGATTCCCGAGATAGTCACCTCCAGCAACCCTGGCTGAGAGGCACTATCTCCGGACCGGACCGCCCCCAACTCTCCTTGTACCTGCTGGAACTCAGCCATTCCGGAGGCCTTGAGGGCACAGGGGTCATGGAGGTCTCCTTGGTCTCTCAGGTGCTCTATGATTCTCAGCCACCTGAGCCAGGAGCAGAGCGATGCACTCCCAGCAATATCAATCATGGGAGGCAGACGCCCTCCGCCTGTCTGGATGTGCCCATACTGGGGCCGGTCAGGCAGGCACAGGCATGTCAGGGAGCTTGAAGACTTACCTGACCCAGCTCTGCCCTGTGGCCTGATCCTGTTTAGCTCAACATCCTGCCTCACTGGGTAGGGGCTCAGGGGCAGAATCAGGTCAGAAGAGGGTGTTGAACCTGTGTTTCATAGTACTTATCTGTACACAAGACTGAGAAGATGTCAAGGATCCACATCAGAGAATGGGGTGAAGGGAGTGGCTCACACAGATCTCAGTTGGCAACTTCTTAGAAGGTACTGAAGAAAGGGCCAGATTTTCTCCCCCACTGTCCCCACCCCCAACCACTATAGGGCCAGAATTCCCTAAACATGTGGTTTACATGAATTCAATTTGTCAATGTGTCTACTGAACCCAACATTTGTAAGATATGAAAGCTGGAAAGTCTGTAGATAAGAACAGAAGCTAATATTTATTGAATATCTACTATGTGCCTGGCATCATGCTCAACAATTTTTTTTTTTTTCCCAAGACAGGGTCTCGCTCTGTTGACCAGGCTGGAGTGCAGTGGTGTGATCATAGCTCACTGCAGCCTCGACCTCCTGGGCTCAAGCAGTCTTCCAGCCTTAGCCTCCTGAGTAGCCAGGACTATCGGCACAGGCCATCAAGCTGGGCTAATTTTTTAAAAATTTGTTGTAGAGACAGGGGTCTGGCTATGTTGCCCAGGCTGGTCTCGAACTCCTGACCTCAAGTGATGCTCCTGACTTGGCCTCCCGAAATGCTGGGATTACAGGCATGAACCACCACACCTGGCCCATGCTCAACACTTTACACACATTATTTTATTTAATCCTCACAACAATCCTGATGAGGTTAAATAACTCCAAAGGACACAAAATCCATATGGCAGAGCTGGGATTCAAACTGAGTTCTGTCTGAACCCAGAGCTTCTAAAATTAGGCATCTTCCAATTTGACCTCTAAAAAGTAATTAATTAACCCAGGAATCAATCACCCTCCTTCTGTAAACCACACAAGGCCTATACAGTTAATGATGAGGTAATCTAACCCTTTCATTCTACAGACGAGAGGCCAGATCACAGTGAGTCTAAGCTGAGCACAGGACTAGTATCTTGGACTCTTAGGTCACTGCCCTCTCACCACCCCAGCCTGTCTACCCAGGCAAGGGAATGGATGGCTGGAGAGCTGTGAGTTCTACCCTCTAGGAAAAACACATATGAACATTCACACAGACAGACACACAGAGACATGTATACACAGGCGATAACACACACAGGCACTTAGACCAATGGATTGTTCTTTTTTTTTTTTTTTTTTTTGGGACGGAGTCTTGCTTTGTTGCCTAGGCTGGAGTGCAGTGGCGCAATCTCGGCTCACCGCAACCTCCACCTCCCGGGTTCATGCCATTCTCCTGTCTCAGCCTCCTGAGTAGCTGGGACTACAGGCGTCTGCCACCACGCCCGGCTAATTTTCTGTATTTTTAGTAGAGATGGGGTTTCACCGTGTTAGCCAGGATGGTCTCGATCTCCTGACCTTGTGATCCGCCCACCTCGGCCTCCCAAAGTGCTGGGATTACAGGCGTGAGCCACTGCTCCCGGCCGGATTGTTCTTACCTCTCTACTTTCCACAGTTCCTTTCCATGAGGCCCTTGTCCTGGGCCCACCCTTTAGATGGCCACACTCTGGCTTTACTCTGGCCACAGACACCTCTTCAGATTCCCAGTGCCTAGTGTGGGGACAATCATAGAACAAGCACTTTAAAAATGTCTAAGTAAATTAGTAAATCATAAATCAAGAATGAGTGAATGAATGCTTCTGCACAAATAGGCATATGTGCTTTCAGAGGCTCACTGACATATTATTTATACCAAAATAACCTCACGAGTACCCCCATAAACACACGTAGGCAGGTGGTAGACCAATTCAACTATGCAAGCAGTAGAGGCCCACACTTTCCCTCAAAGATACTCACATACATGGGCTTACACAGATGTGAATACTTACATACAGGGAAACACACAAGTACATACTTTCTACCGAGGAACCAGCTGCAACCAGCAATGCAGCCGCCTACACACACAAACCCAGAAGTCACACAAACCCACCCTGATCTGCTCAGCTAGACAAAGGCAAAGCTACAGGCCCAAAACAGACTGGGAGTGAGACATTTGTCCATAGAGACTCCTGGACTGCCCCTGGATCCCACACTGTCTGCCTCCTTCCCCCTCCTGTCTGCGGCCAGAGGGGGTTCCTAGAATTCCTTTTGCAGACTGGCTGAAAAAGCCGGCTCTTCCTCCTCCCCCACAGACCCAGGCCAGAGTCCTAGGTTAGGGAAGCAGATGTTATACGTTGTGGGGAGCTATGCCTTCCCAAGGACTCTGCCCTTGGTCCCCAGTTGCCTCCCAAAGCCTGACTAAGGCCAGGCTGGACGCTGGAACCTGGACTCTGGACGGTGGCAGAGCACACTCAGGTTCCACTGCCCCAGCTCTATTGCCGACTAGATGATTTAGGAGCATCTAGTGAACAGCGCTTTTCCAGAAGCCTTGCTTCCTCAGGAAACCGCTCAGCCACCAGCCTGATCTTCAAAACAGGCCTAGGGGATGAAAACACTCCCGCTTCTCTGCAAAAACATGGGCAGCTCCTCTTGCTCAGAGCCCCTAGCGTCATCCAAAACACAGCATCTCAAGGCTGTGGGAATTAAAGGCCAGTGTTCTAGTCTTGCTTCTGTCTCAACTCTGTGGACTGTGTCCACTTTTGTAAAATGAGCCATTTGAGTGTGACAACTTCAGATCTAGCTGGAATGGTGTGGGAATCTAATTCCCCAGGCAGCCCCTGGGCAGGGGTGAAGGGGCTCCCACCCCAGGGACAGTGGCCCAGTGGGGGCCTCCTCTTAAGTGACAGTCATATTACAAACACAGGACTTGTGCCTGGAGTGGCTTGAGGCTGAGGTGCCCAGTGCTGGGGCAAAATGGGGACTCAGGAGAAATGTCCCGTTCAACCTGGAGACAGACAGCTACCTTCCTTCTCCCTTGTACCCACTCACCAGATCCTCCAGGCCTCTGCTGGAGGTGGACGAAGGGCTGCAGCCCCACCCAGCCAGGCAGGACTGGAGACAGGAATGCTGCTGAGCCCAGCTGGCCAGAAAGGGGTGACTGTTTGTTCTCTGATGTGAGGAACATCTCAGGCAATCAGGGGGATTTGGCTGCCAGCAGCCCCTGGATGCAAGGTCTCAAAAATTTCAACTTAATCAGAGCAGGCTGATGGCTTGAGCAGGCAGTGGGGGTGGAAGGGAGGGGCCATCCCCTTCCTGCCCCACATTCAGTGCCATGTGTGCCTCTGGGCTCCCCTCCTGGGTCTGCAATGATGGGGCTGGGAAGGTTACAGGAGATGAGCTCAGAGCTCTGATTGAGTGGGTGTTGGGGGACTTCCCATGGTTTCCACTTCTGACATTGCAGGTGCCTTCTGCTCATAAAACAGAGCAGAGCTCACAACCCCAGCCTGGAAAGGGAACTCGTTTTCTATCCACTGGGCCTGGTGTTGGCACTCTTGTCTTCCTATGCCACCAGCCTAGGTCTTCTTTGCTCAGACAGCCCCTCTAGCTGCAGCCTTGCACCTGCTTGCCTTTTTTTTTCTTTTTTTTTTTTTGAGACAGAGTCTCTCTCTGTTACCCAGGCTGGAGTGCAATGGTGCGACCTCAGCTCACTGCAACCCCCGCCTCCCAGGTTCAAACGATTCTCCTGTCTCAGCCTGCCCAGTAGCTGGGATTACAGGCGTGCGCCACCATGCCCAGCTGATTTTTGTGTTTTTAGTACAGACAGGGTTTCACCATGTTGGCCAGGCTGGTCTCGAACTCCTGACCTCAAGTGATCTGCCCACCTCAGCCTCCCAAAGTGCTGGGATTACAGGCATGACCCACTGTGCCTGGCCATGTCTGCCTTTCTTATTCCTTTAGAGTCAGCCCTGGTTCTGCCTCTTTCTGGCCTTTTAACCTTGCACAAGTCATCTCCAAACCTGTTTCTTCTGTAAAATAAACAGAATAGTATCTGCCTTGCAGGGATACTGTGAAGATTAAATGAGATAATTCTTTTAATATGCACATCATGCAGGAGGCACTTGATACACGGTAGCATCCTTTTCCTTCCTCCCTTCTCCTACTGCTGCAGACTGCATCTCTGGTCTTCCTAAGAGTCAGGCTCCTCCAGTGTAGTTTACAGCCACAGCCCTGGTCAGACCTACCCATTGCTGCTTCCGGACTTTGATGGGCCCTGAGGTTTCTGAGGCCAGAAGCCAGTCCAAGCTGACCGAAGGAGGCCCCTTGAGACTGAGGCTGCAGAAGGCCCCAAAACACAGTGGCGTGTGTGTGTGTGTTTTTCCCATCTCTTATAAATTTATTTAGAGACGGAGTCTCACTCTGCTGCCCAGGCTGGAGTGCAGTGGTGCGATCTTGGCTCACTCAACCTCCGCCTCGCTACAACCTTTGCCTCCCAGGTTCAAGCGATTCTCGTGCCTCAGCCTCCCAAGTAGCTGGGATTACAGGCGTGCACCACCATGCCCAGTTAATTTTTGTATTTTTAGTAGAGACGGGGTTTCACCATGTTGGCCAGGCTGGTCTCAAACTCCTGACCTCAAGTGATCTGCAGGCTTCAGCCTCCCAAAGTGCTGGGATTACAGGCGTGAGTCACCATGCCCCTGCCTCCCATCTCTTATTCTGCACAGGTTTGAGTGCCTTGTGGGGATAGTCCAAGGGTCAGGACAGTCAAACTTCATCAATCCAGACTCACTAGTTTGGAATTCACACCTTTCTATAGTGAACAAAGGATTTACATTAAAAATAATGATGCTCCAGGATGGCAAAGGATATCAGTTAAGATCTACCCACGTTTATTCCCCGTTAAGACCCAACTTACTCTGTTAAATAAAAAGGAATGTATTTATTGGTCACCTAAGTGAAAAGTCTGGCTTCAAGCACAACTGGATTCAGTACTCAAAACGTCATCAGGACAGCAGCTCTGCTTTCCACTGTGTTGGCATCAGTCTGAGACTTTGCATGGCAGCCAGATGGCAGCCTCTCACATTCAGGACCACTGGAAATGCAAGTCTCTTTCCCAGGATCCCCAGCAAAACTTATGGTTCATTTTGATGAGATACTATTATCTCATCAAAAGATATGAGATACTATTATTATATCAAAATGAGATACTATTATCTCAAAACTCGTGGCTCATTTTGATGAGATACTAGTTGGGCCACATGCCTAGGTTTTTTTTTTTGTTCGTTTGTTTGCTTTTTTGAGATGGAATCTCGCTCTGTCGCCCAGGCTGGAGTGCAGTGGCGTGATCTCAGCTCACTGCAAGCTCCGCCTCCCGGATTCATGCCATTCTCCTGCCTCAGCCTCCCGAGTAGCTGGGACTACAGGCGCCCACCACCCCGCCCGGCTAATTTTTTGTATTTTTAGTAGAGACGGGGTTTCACCGTGTTAGCCAGGACGGTCTCGATCTCCTGACCTCGTGATCCACCCGCCTCAGCCTCCCAAAGTGCTGGGATTACAGGTGTGAGCCACCGCACCCGGCCCACATGCCTAGGTTTGAAGCAATCACTGAGGCTGGGAGAAGGCAACTCACTAATTGGCTTGGGCCTGAGTCAATGCTCTACTTGTAGAGTGTGTGAGTGGAGGGGGCAGTCAGTCAGCTTCCCAAGACCAATGAGAGTGGGAAAGGGAGTTGGTTCCCCAGAGAGGAAGTTGAGGTATGGTACCAGGAAGGTGAATGAACCCTGGGTGACAAGAACAACAGATGGACTTATCCAAAGGAAATCGATGGCCAAAGAAATAAGAGGACAAATACTTTTCTAGCCCTTTAAAAATATAATTGATGTGCTAGTTTTAAATCCCTACAGACCTCTGATAGGCAATATATTATGGGCTCATTTGGGATAGCCTGCACTTGCTCAAGAATAAAACTGCATCTTTAAAGCAGCCTGCGATCCATGCTTCCAATAAATTGAAACTGGCCTTTCTGACCCACCAGTGGGCAGTTTGACTAAACTAACCAATGTCACCAGCAATGGCTAGAAAGCCTGGCAGCACCACATGCTGTTTTCACTGGGGTCCTCCTTTGGCCAAATGGGGTTAGAGCAAAGTTTGATTCCAGCGGCCCCACCCCTTGACATGGTCAAAGCTCCTCCTGCCCTTGAATCCCTAGTGATTTCTCTTTCACCACCCTCTCCTAACTCATTACTAAAACCTGCTCTTAGGGAGGCTTTGTTATCAGTCATTTGCACATGTGTATGAATAAGCTTCAAGTCAACAGTTGAGCCTCTCTCAGGATCATCTGCACTTTAAATAAAATGCAAGGCGGCTGGGCGTGGTGGCTCACACCTGTAATCCCAGCACTTTGGGAGGTCAAGGTGGGTAGATCACCTGAGGTCAGGAGTTTGAGACCAGCCTGGCCAACATGGTGAAACCCTGTCTCTACTACTAATACAAAAATATTAGCTGGACATGGTGGCGCATGCCTGTAACCCCAGCTACTTGGGAGGCTGAGGCAGGAGAATCACTTGAACCTGGGAGGTGGATGTAGTAGCGGTGAGCCGAGATTGCACCACTGCACCTCAGCCTGGGAGACAAGAGCGAAACTCCGTCTCAAAAAAAAAACAAAAAACAAAAAAAAAAAACAATGCAAGACACTGTCCTTTCCACCCCACTAACCTCAAAAGGTATTTCTGGTGACATCGCAAATGGGACTCCCTGAATTCAAGCAACAAATGTCCACAACCTTCTTTGAAACCCCCACTCATCCACAATGTCTTGTCAATGCATTTTTTTTCTCAAGTCTAATTTCATTCTCTTTTTGCTAACATTCAATCATTACCCTCTACTGTGATAGGGAAGTTTCTTGTATCCTTGCACCCCTTTATTCACTCAATAAACTCTTCTCCAGCACCTACCATATCTTAGATACTTGGGTATACAAAGACTGCCTAGTCCCTGTCCTCAAGGAGCTTGCAGTTGAATTTTAATGCAGGAAACCAGATTTGTTTTTTTTGAGATGGGGTCTCTCTCTGTCACCAGGCTGGAGTGCAGTGGCACGATCTCAGCTTACTGCAACCTCTGCCTCCCAGGTTCAAGCCATTCTCCTGCCTCAGCCTCCCGAGTAGCTGGGACTACAGGTGCACACCACCACACCCGGCTAATTTTTGTATTTTTAGTAGAGAAGGGGTTTCACCATGTTGGCCAGGATGGTCTCGATCTCCTGACCTCAGGTGATCTGCCCGCCTCAGCCTTCCAAAAGTGCTGGGATTATAGCCGTGAACCATCGCGCCTGGCCTAATTTCCAGATTTTTAACACAAGCAAAGTCTAGCCCTGTGGCTGATATAAAGTTAAGTATTCAATAAATGCTGCTTCCCCTTTTCAGGGCTGCAGTATATGGACACTACAGCAGAACGCTGGAAATTTTTGAAAAACCCTTTCCAGGTGGACAAGGGCACCAGCCAGAGTGGGTGGAGACGGTGGTTTCTATCTTTACTTGGGAATGTCATGATTTGTTTTGGATTATCCAAATGTCAGGT
This sequence comes from Gorilla gorilla gorilla, assembly GCF_029281585.2. Classification (NCBI taxonomy): domain Eukaryota; kingdom Metazoa; phylum Chordata; class Mammalia; order Primates; family Hominidae; genus Gorilla; species Gorilla gorilla. Next base: position 66,028,979 of record NC_073240.2, read on the forward strand.
TGGAGACGCATGCAAAGGAGAGGGGCTTATTCTAACCAGATCAGGCTAGAGGCAGCCCAGGACACTGTCTCCATGGTGCACAGCCCCAGACAGTTTGGAAACAAACAGAAACCCATCCAGAGGCAGGAGACTGACAAAGGCAAACACAAACAAAGGCCAAGAGATGGAAAACTCATGAGGTGGGGCACAGTAGAGAGGACGGGAGTGGGGAGAGAGACAAGTGGGGGCTGTGGAGGGGGCTTAGAGAGGGGTGTGGTCCTGTTTTTGTGTGAGCTAAATCCAGCCCCAGGGCCTAAGAATCACCATGGCAACGGGATGAATGCTGCTGACTCCATGCCAACACAAGCCTCCTGGGCTTAGCAGGAATGGGCTCAGATGCGATGGGGCCATGTTCTCAAGAAAAATGTCTGAATTGGGCTGTTTAAATCACAAACTCTCCACCCCTCTCCTGGTTTTGTAGGCAATCAGTGTTTAATGAAATGAATTAAACAGAAATGACACAGAACAACTTCTCCTATTCTACCTCTCTCTCATACACTCGTGCACTTACTCCCATAGAGTAAAACTCTTTCCCTTTCTGGTAGAAATTGACAGCTCATGGGATGCTGTGCATTTTCAGAAGCAAGGACCTCACCTGAGAGAGGTCCCCCCTTACAATGGCATTAGTGACAGAGGACAGATGGGGTTGCTTTTCACAAGACCTTAGGCAGCTGGGGGCCCCTATGAGGTGGCTCCAACTAAACCACTTTCACTTTTCCCACAGCTGCCTGGCCTATGGGATCTCCCTGAGATTTTGGGTCGGTGCTAAATAGAATGTTCAGTCTCGTGTAGGGCTTGTCTCCTTCCTGCCTCTCCATTCCCAGGTACCCAGAGGTCTCACACTATCCCCTAGTACACTAGTCCTGCGCTAACTCATCCATTAGACATAGTAGGCACCGTGCCTAAGGCCCACATTGCAAAAATGTTTTCTTTTAAAATTAGAAGAAAAAAAACTTTTAAGTGGAAGAAAATGGTTTAGTACATAAATATATTCATTTTTATATCAATGCAGTAATAAAATATAATTTTAAATACTTTTATGGAAGAAAGGGGGCCCAGAAAGGCAAAAGTGCCCAGGGCCCATGGAAGTCATAACGTGGTCCTGCCCTAGTCTTCCCTCCTGCCCACTCGAACCCTCTAGACTCCAGAGTTTTCCTTCCCCCATATCAAAACGTACCTGCTATCTCATGTCCCTCCACTAACCCTGGAGCTCCTGGAGGGCAAGACCATTCTTTATGTATCCTCTGTGCCCACAGTCATATCAGGTATTGCGTTACCATTTCTTCTTTTTGCAGGGAGGGGGGCTGGAAGTGGGATGTATGGGGTGGAGCAGAAAACTCAGGAAAAAAAAAAAAAAAGACAGGGCTAGGTTTGAAACAAATGTTGCCGGAATGAGAGGCCCACTCCTCAGCCCTGCTCTGTAGCAGTGAGCTAATGTGACAGCAGAGTCAAGCCAAAGCAGGGGTTCTTCACTTGAGACATATGGCCAGGTCTCGGGGAACAGAATTCCTGGAAACTGCAAAAACTTCCCATCTATGCAGTCTGACTTTGTCCATATCTGCTATACTGAACTCCACTGAAACTGTTCCTGCTGAGTTTGCCAATATCTCCAATCCAGTAAATCCAACAGACACTTCTCAGGTATAACCCTGGTTTCTCAGCACATTTGACACTGCTCATCTAGCCCTCCTCTTTGGCTTCCATGACACTTTGCTATCTCAGTCGCCTCCTATTTCTCTGGTCACTACTACTGTCTCCTTTGCAGGCTCTCTGCTCTGTTGGGCCCTTAAAAACAAGTAATAATAGTAGCAGCAACTGATACATATCAGTGATTTACTCTGCCCTGGGCACTACATAAGCATCAATCCTCTTAATCCTCAAAGTAATCCTAGATCCGCTCTCCAACCACCAGCTAGAGTGATTTTTCTAAAAACTGTATCTCATCATTTTCTTGCTTAGAACCTTCTAATGGCTTTCCTCTGCCCACGGCTTTTTTTTTTTTTTTTTGAGATGGAGTCTCGCTCTGTCGCCCAGGCTGGAGTGCAGTAGCACAATCTCGGTTCACTGCAAGCTCCGCCTCCTGGTTTCACGCCATTCTCCTGCCTGAGCCTCCCGAGTAGCTGGGACTACAGGCGCCTGCAACCACGCCCAGCTAATTTTTTGTATTTTTAGTAGAGACGGGGTTTCACCGTGTTAGCCAGGACGGTCTCGATCTCCTGACATCGTGATCCTCCCGTCTCGGCCTCCCAAAGTGCTGGGATTACAGGCGTGAGCCACCGCGCCTGGCCGCCCACAGCTTTCAAAGTCTTTCAATATCTGGTCCCTGTCTACCTCTCCAGCCTGATTTCTCATCACTGCCTCTTCCTTTATAACCTGCCTGCTTTTAGCTTCTCCAAGAACTTCAGGTCTTTGCATGTGCTGTTCCTACTGCCTGAAACACTTTTCCTCCACCTTCCAGCCTAGAACCAATTCCTCTGGGGGAAGGAGATTGGTTATGTGATTGACGCTGAAATCAGTCTGCCAGGTTCAACTCCCAGCTCTGCCACATCCTAGCAATAAAACCTTGGGCAAGCTATTAAACTCTCTGGCACTGGCTGGACATAGTCGCTCATGCCTGTAACTGGGAAGCTGAGGAAGGTGGATCACTTGAGGTCAGAATTTTGAGACCAGCCTGGCCAACATGGCAAAACCCTGTCTCTACTAAAAATACAAAAATGGCCGGGCATGGTGGCTCACACCTGTAATCCCAGTACTTTGGAAGGCCAAGGTGGGCAGATCACTTGAGGTCAGGAGTTCAGGACCAGCCTGGCCAACATGGTAAAACCCCATCTCTACTAAAAACACAAAAATCAGCCAGGTGTGGTGGCATGCGCCTGTAATCCCAGCTACTCAGGAGGCTAAGACAGGAGAATTGCTTGTACCCGGGAGGCAGAGGTTGCAGTGAGCCAGAGGTTGCAATGAGCTGAGATTGCAACACTGCACTCTAGCCTAGGTGACAGAGCGAGACTCCAGCTCAAAAAAAAAATTTAAGAAAGAAATAAAATAAAAATAAAAATACAAAAATGAGCCAGGCATGGTGGTGTGTGCCTGTAATCCCAGCTACAGGGAGGCTAAGGCAGGAAAACTGCTTGAACCTGGGAGGCAGAGGCTGCAGTGAGCCGAGATTGCGTCACTGCACTCCAGCCTGGGTGACAGAGCAAGACTCCGTCTCAAAAAAAAAAAAAAAAAAAAAAGTGGATAAGGCCTGTTGTGAAAATTAACCAGTATAGTAAGGTGCCTTGCAATGTTACATGTGTCACCTGAGTATTTTCTGACCCTAGACCATGTTAGGACTCCTTGCCAAGTATTTCCCTAAACTTTATAATACCATAAACTCCCAACCTCACTCTTGAAATATTTGTCCATCTGCCCACCTTGCAGGCTGTCAGCTCTGTGAAAGCAGGGGCTTTCTGACTTCGATCCTGCTCATATTCCTAGTGCCTGGCATACAGTAGGTACTCACGTTTGTTAAGTCATTAACTAGAAATCCAACACCTCCTAGATATCATATCCTGGTGATATATGCTCTCCAGCAAACAGCTAGTTTGAAAAAGGAAGGATGGAAGATAAAGTTTTTAACAACAAGGCATATAGGGCAGACTCACACTAAGGCTAAAAGCACTCACAAAGGCAACTTAAATCATTAAGAAAATATCTTTATTTATTCTGAAATGTTCCAATAATCAATGTAAAAACTGTGGTAGTGGCTCTTTCACAACTTTACAGATTATAGAAAAATGATTTTTCCTCTTCTTTACAGAAATGTCACTCCCAAATCGTACCGGGCTCTATTATGGCTAAAACCCAGCAGGAAGAAGGGAGCAGAGAATACAGCAAGCAGGGCTCCGGCTCTCTGGGGGTGGCCAGAAGGCTTTTCCTACACATTAAAGCCCAGGCTGAGTCTCAAAGACCTGTGACCCCTCTGAAGGAGGCTCCATCCACATGGATCTGTGGCACACTGGGGCAGGCCTCTGTCTTGAAGGCCAGTAGGCCACAGAAGGCCTAAAAGCATGGCACTCGTGGTTGCAGGCCACAGTCAAGGCAGCTTTGTGAGAATGAGAACAGGAGGCGAGCCTATAGCTCAAATCCCTTTCTCTAAAACACAGCCAGGAAAGAGGCTGTGGACACTGGCCAAACAGTGCACTAGGTTTAGAAATTTCCCCTTTTACTCAGCTCACAAAGACTAATTTGTTAAACAGCTATTAAAAAAAAATCAGAAAACAAACATTTGGTTCCATTTCAGCTGTAATCAGCAGTTGGTAATTTTTAGAAAAAGATGAGTTTTCTCATCTTGAGTTGCTCATGAAGTCTGTATTTTTTATCAGGCCCCTGACTCCTTTCTTTCTCATCCATGGTTTTTTGGGGAGTGGGGCAAGTACAGCTATAGGAGAAGGCTGTTTGTTGATTTGAGAAAACTGTTAAAATGTTTTGCACTCACATACAAAGGCTGATGGAATTCAAAAATGATCCCACTGATTTTTATGAGAAACATGACTGTTCCTCTTGGGTGTCTCAAGTCAAAACAAGGCAACCGCCTAGTGATTTATAGTTCCCACATTTTCCGCCTTCCAGAAGGTATTAGAGAAAGGGCCAACCTCCGCCAGGAGAGATTGTAAACACACCACTGACAGCTTGGACACTTTGTTTTTAAATGCAGCAGGGCTTTTTCCTTTGGCCCTGGCTGAAAAGCCAACTCCCTAGGACAGTTTAAGAAGGAGCAGATGGAAGGGCTCCCCTAAAACCTAAGAGTGAGGGACTAGTAGTCCCCGTTGACTGGAGTGTGGCTGGGAACATCATCAAAGGCAATTGATACATTTAGGCCATACGAAAATTGTCCTGTGGTCCCCCAACTGGCCCCTAGGCTCAACCCGGCTGGACATGAGGCATAGGAGGTACAGAACAAGTTACCATAAGGCACATAGTTGAGGTAGCCCCCACACCAGGCCCAGAAAGATTATCTTTTCGCACGATTCCAAAAGTGTTGGAAAGCAGAGGAGTTGATGACACTCACTATGAGCAGCAGCAGCAGATACAGGGATATCATGACGGTAAACCAATGGCTGGAAAACCAGGAGAGCTGGCTCGAAGCCCTGCTTAAGAGGGAAAAAAGAGTGGTGTTGGCAAAAAGAGAAAAACATTTTTTTTAAGTGTGTACAACAAGTCTGGCTCTAAGAAGACAAAATGATGAATTTCATCCTTTGCCTGAGCCATGAAATGAAGCTTCGTGCTTCCTTGCTCAAGAAACCTGGGGCTGTTTGCCCAGGCACTGACACGCCTTTCAACAGGATATTTTCTAAATGCGCAAAGACAGCTATGCAATGAGCTCATCCTGATCTTCCCTTTTGTAGCTCCTCTTTTACCATTTACAACCCATCTTGGTATCTATAACAATGGCCTAGCTCAGGGTGTCTGCCCAGATGGTGGCAGGTGGCAGGTAATTTAGCTGAAGTCTTTTCACTTTTTGACACATGCAGATATAAATCCAAGCTGGGGAAATCCTCTTTGGCCCACTAGGAGATGATCTAAACCACCCGAGTGTGCACTAAAGAGATGCTCCAGGGAGAAGTGGGAAAGGAATGGAATTTTCAAGGATAAAAAGTTAGATGATTTTAAACCAAAGCATAATGTCACCTGGACCCAGGCACCCTATATAGATTTCCCAAATTTGGACAGGGGTCGGGAGGAGACTTTACTGGTTTATGAAGTCTGGAAGCATGGAAACCACTGGTGTGTACAAGCAGGAGTGGGGATTATTTAAAGTGACCCCTTTTCCTGTCATATCTACTTACCTGCTGCTGGCCCCTGCAAGAAGCACCATCATGGATTCCAACAATGCAACAAAATCTCAAGAGTGGCCCCCAACGCTGGTGAGCCCTACACATACTCCCACACTGCAGAGATGGAACTAGGCATCCACCAAAGCTGATAAGGTCTGAAGGCCCACATCTGCTATTGAGTTCAAGGCCCTCATTTTAGAGATAATGATGAAGCATCTCAGGTCCAGAGAGGGGCAGTCAGTGGTTCAGCAGCCACTGTGGGAAGCTACTGAGCCAGCCTGTGCACAATCACACCCGGTGTCCAGTCACTGCCCTGCCTCTCAGCTTAACCTCATCGGTGGGTCTCAGACTGCAATCATGGGCCTAATGGCTAAGGGGCCACACTGTTTGCGGCAGCCAATTTGGACTCAGTCAGTCTCTCATGCTATTTGTATTTACCAATCTTTCTCTCTTCTCACTGGAATACAGTCCTCTTAGGGTCGGGACCACATCTTCTCCAGATCCTATCTCTCACTTCTCACCGTGTCCAGCATGGTGCTTTACATACTTGACATCTAGCGGAGGTCTAAGGCTGGGGGAGGGGAGGCTGATACCTACAACAACTAAGAAAGCCAGCACTCTGAATACAGCCATTAGTTGTTCTCTTGGGCCTTACCTCTTGGGTGGCTTCTGTGAATACACCAGGAGGTACTTCACTCGCAGCAGCTGGTTATTGGTGACCACCAAGTACTTGGGAGGGATGTCTCCCCCTTCACTATGTTTGATTCTCGCTCGTCTGCGATCTATCTCCTTGGAATCTGAATAAGGAGAGTAAAACACATCTTCACTGGGGGGAAATAGAACTAAGGAAGCACATTATAAATAGAAATAAGTCAAGCCTCCTGGTGCTGAGGGGGAAGAAGGCCTGGCAGGCTGAGGAACAGACCTGTGTGTGCATGAAGCAGCACTGAAAAAAACGGAGAATCTGGCAGGCAAATGGGAGGAGGAAAAAAAGAGTAGGAAAATATAAGGGATACAAGGAAGAAAAAACAAAACTCAACTGAGTGGGGAGAACAGAAGGAAGAAGCAAATTGATGGCCATAGCAAAGAAATACGCTGGGACTGGGAGCTAGGAACAGGACTTGATCTGAACACGCCTCTTAACAGGCATTTTATATATATATATATATATATATATATGCCTGTTAAGAGGCGTTTTATATATATATATGTTTTTTTTTTTTTTTTTTTTTGAGATGGAGTCTTGCTTTTTTCGTCCAGGCTGGAGTGCAACAGCGCAGTTTTGGCTTACTACAACCTCCGCCTCCCGGGTTCAAGCAACTCTTGTGCCTCAGCCTCCCAAGTAGCTGGGATTACAGGCGCCTGCCACCATGCCCAGCTAATTTTTGTATTTTTAGTAGAAACGGGGTTTCACCATGTTGGCCAGGCTGGTCTCAAACTCCGGACACCTCAGGTGATCAGCCTGCCTCAGGCTCCCAAAGTGCTGGGATTACAGGCATGAGCCACCATACCCGGCCTTAACAGGCATTTTAAATGAACCATTCTGGATTTGAGGTTTTAGAACATTTATCTTCCACCCTTCGTACCAAGACTTGTTTTAAAACAAACAAACAAAAAACCCTTTTCTTTTAATAACACAAAAAAGTTCTACAAAAAACTAGGAAGACCAAAGCTGCATGACAGCAGAGGTTGGAAGGTTTTGTTTTGATGTTTAATGTCACGGTTTGCAAACTTCCTAAGAATTATAAATGCAAATATCCATGCTGTCCAGTTTGGGAGGGTGGTGTCAGACCTGGGCCTGCATCTCAGAATTCCAGTTGTTTTACATTAGAGGCCAGAACAGTCAGTTTTCTGAATTCTCTTGGAACCAACAAGCCAGATCTTTTTTCTTTCTTTTTTTTTTTTTTTGGATGGAGTCTCGCTCTGTTGCCCAGGCTAAAATGTAGCGGCATGATGTCGGATTACTGCAACCTCTGCCTCCTGGGATCAAGCGATTCTCATGACTCAGTCTCCCAAGTAGCTGGGACCACAGGCACACGCCACCACACCCGGCTCATTTTTTAATTTTAGTAGAGACGAGGTTTCACCACATTGGCCAGGTTGGTCACAAACTTCTGACCTCAGGTGATCCACCCGACTTGGCCTCCCAAAGTGCTGGGATTACAGGCGTGAGCCGCACCGCACCTGGCCCCAACAAGCCAGCTCTGGAGACTGGAATGACAGTTCTGCGACTGCTCTGCCTTTGAGGAGAGCCACACAATGGTGGGAGGAGACAAGGCAAACAGTCTCAGGGACACAGTAGGGGAGTGGGATGAGGTAGCCAGCTAGTCATCACTCTCTGGAGAGCTCAGGACTCCCCAGCACCTTGGCTGCCCTTCACATCCGGGAGGGATATGGCACACGCCAGTGTAGATCGGAGGGTCTGGACCCAGCATCCTTTGCTTCATTTAGCAAATATTTATTGAATATCAAGTACATACCAAGGCTTTCTGCTGATACCCGGTGCCCAAGAATGAATGAGACCTCATTCCTACCTTCAAGGAGCCCACGCACTGGCTTCATCACTCACTTTTAAAAAAAATTCAAATCTCTCCTCCTCCCACAAAGCTTTCCCTGGCTTCTTGGACCCACCATGATTACTACTTCCTCTGAGCTGCCTCTGTGGGCCTCATCAGCCTCCTTACCTGGCACCCCCTACCTACCCCCTCGTAGTGAATGGTCTCCATTGAGTGTTCAATCTCTAAGAAGACTGCTCGCTCCTTGGGCAGGACCCTGTCTGGCACTGCCCTGGATCCAGCCCAACCCTTGGGCATGCAATGGGTGCTCTACCCAACAGCTGGGCCAGCAAGAGCCTGTACACCCAACAGAGGCCTGTAGCCCAGGTCTGGACCAAGTGCTCACTCACCCTTCTTCTTGGTTTGGCACTTGACGTCCGGATGGTCAATGACCTCACACACGGCCACACAGCTAAGGATGGGGCCGAGGAGGCTGTGCTGCCACCCGTGGCCATGGGGGCTGTATATGAGGGCCAGGCTCAAGTCACTGGTGAGGTAGGTCCCCTCTCCGAACAAGGATGTCTGCAATAGCAAGGCCAATGGAAAAGAAACACAGATGGTTGAACGTACAGTTGGCACGGCAAGACGACACAGGTCTCTCTTCAAGAGTTGTAAACACAAAATGTACAACCCCCCCTTTTTGCCCCAGCAAGACATAGGATCAAATAATCCTGTGATATCATCACAGGGTTATTACTAAACACATTCCTGCCTGACAACAGTTTAACTGATTGTGGATTTGGCCATCTGGCCTGGCAAACTAGCAGTTCCTTGTGGTCAAGGTTGAGTGAGAAAAACATAGGTATAAGCATCCAAACCAACCTCGGTTTGAATCCTCCAGCAAGTGGCAAGTTATATAAACTCTCTGTGTCTCAGTTTCTAGATCTACAAAATAATGTTACTAGTAGCTCCTTTACAAGGTTGCCAGTGAGGATTAAATGAGGCAATATACATACATAAAAGAGTGGGACATCTGGCACATCTAAATAAATGAGGGGCCAGTACTCCATTGCAGGCCTTTATGTTCTAGTATATAAAGTAATTCCTGTTACATGAATGCAGTAAGCATGGTTACTCTGATGGGCTTGAAATGCAAAGTCACACCCTTAGGTACAGGGAAGGGGTCCCACCTGAGAAGGGAGGTAATCTGAGTCATTACTTGGAAAAGAAATGAGTCTCTCACAGATAAATAAAAACATAAAAATTAAAAATAATAAATAAATTAGAAATTAGTCTCTTAGACCAGAAACTATAACCAAATGAGGGAGGCCTACATGCGGGGCAAGGTACGTTTTACTCTTTGTATTGGGGTTGACCAAGGAAACATCTAAAAATCTAGGCAGCATCTCCCTGGTGGTGCCCTCCATAAGGAAGCATGCCAGGTGAAGGACCTGTAAGTTGAGGCTACAGCAGGCATAGTGAACACATCTTTGCCCATGGTAGATGACCAATAACCAACCACAATTGCCAGCACAGTAATATCAAGCATGGCACTTATTCCTAATGATCCAGAATCCTCAACTTAACATTCCAGGTAGCTGCGACCAATGGATGGACATTGACACTCAGGTTGAAATTCAACTGCTATCCCTGAGCCACACTATCAGTATCTCAAGATAAGTGGACTTGAATAGCTCACTGAAGAATATCTTATGCTCTGGAATTGAGAAATGTCCTTTTCAGTAGCACCAGGTTTCCAAAATCCTAAATCTGTTAAGTGAAGCTTAGGGGAAATGAAACAGACCTTTGCTTGGCCTTTGGGAAGCTCTTTGCCAAGTTAGGTAGGGTGTCCATCTCTCAAAAGCTGACACAGACCTTCTCCAATGACACTGGATGCCCTCTGATCTGACCCCACATCCATTCTCTGCTTATGCCATCATGTGTTCACCCTTCCTTAGACTTGAGAACCCCATGCAAGGCTGCCATGAGCAGTGGTGTACAAGAGTGGGAAGCTCAGTGTATCTCTGCCATGAAAACAGTATCAGTATCAACTAGCAGATGGACTCCCTCAAGCAAGCCCTTCACTGAAAACCCAGGCAAAGGGCCCATAGGAGGATTGATGTGCTTTACCAAAGGATTTTTATAAGATGCCTCTAAGCAGCAAACTCCCTGGGGCACTAAAATGAAGGTTTAGTGCACAAGAGTATAATCTGCAGGCAACTTCTCCAGGCCAGCACCAGTGTAAAGGGGAAGCCCCCTGGATTCCAGTAGCCTGGACATAATGGTAAGCTGATTGCCAGTGGTGGACTGAGAGCCAGTGTAAACAAGCCCGTCATCCTTAGCAAAACCCAACGACATTAACCAGATACACCAGGGAAATATCTCCAGTCTCACGGCTGCAGCAGCCACAACTGAGCCCATGGCTCATGGAGCCAGCTCCTCACAGACAAGGCAGATACTGCCATGACTGGGGGAAAGGCCTGCAGCTCCTCCAACTACCCTAGATGCCCCTCCATCAGCATATAAAAGCAGCTACCTCTTCCTTGGTACTTAGTACACAAAGAGCCCTTTGCATACATGAACTGTTTCAATTCTCTGACATATAAGAAGGAGGGTAATGGTGTCCTTTTTTACAGATGAAGAACCTGAGGCTCAGAGAGTTTAATTTACTCAGGGCCATAGAGCTGTTAAGTAAGTCTCTGTAGCTCCAGGGTCTGTCTGTAATGCTCCCCCTATACCTGAGGGGTAAAATAAATGCCTGCAGAGAAGTGGATAAATGACTGTTTTGACTCATAAAAATGGGACAAAAGCAGCTCAAGAGGGGAGGGAAAGGACCTCTCCTCTGTGCATCTTGGCATATCCCTCAGTTTCTCCAAGAGCTGATTTCCTGGAGTGTGGTCCCCAAGGAAAGTGCTTCTCAAACTTCAGTATGCATACAAATCACCTGGGGACCTTGTTAAAGTGTGGATTCCGATCAGGTGGTCTGCGCCTGAGATTCGCATTCCCAGCAAGCTACCAGGTGATGCAGACGCTGCTGGTCCAGGGAACGCACAGTGGAGCTAGGGTTGGCTACATAGTGGGATCACCTGGAGAGCTTTTAAAGCAACTGATGCCTGTGCTCCACTTGGAGATTCTCATTTAATTGGTCTGGGATGCAGCCAGGCATCTGGGATTTTTTATTATTTATTTATTTTATTTTTTATTGTTTGAGATGGAGTCTCGCTCTGTCGCCTAGGCTGGAGTGCAATGGCATGATCTCAGCTCACTGCCACCTCTGCCTCCCAGGTTCAAGCAATTCTCCTGCCTCAGCCTCCCGAGTAGCTGGGATTACAGGCACCCACCACCATGCCCGGCTAATTTTTGTATTTTTAGTATAGATGGGGTTTCACCACGTTGGCCAGGCTGGTCTGGAACTCCCTCAGCCTCCCAAAGTCCTGGGATTACAGGCGTGAGCCACTGCGCCAGGCCTGGCATCTGGGATTTTTAAAAGCTCCCCGAGTGATTCTAAATATGCAGCCAAGGTCGGGAACTATCTTTAAATCGATGCTTTTCAAACTATAACCAGTGCAGGAATCACCTAGAGATCTTGTTAAAATGCAGGTTCTGATTCAGAAGGTCTAGAGTGTGCCCAAGATTTTGCATTTTCTTAGGTTTCCAGGTGATGCTGCCACTGCTGGTGTGCAGACCACATTTTGAGCGAGAAGGCGTTAGTAAACCTACCCAACCCCACCTGCAAACTCCTAGGAATCTCCCCCTCCCCACTCTCCCACCTCCATCCCTGCTTCCCCACATCAGCAGGGTGTCCCTTAGGCCCCACCTTGTTCAGATGGCAGTGCAGGCCATTGTGGATAATGGAATGGAAGTTTTCTAGGCGGCTACCATGAAAGGCATAGATTAGGTCTCGTTCTCCTTTGGTCTCATAAAATTTGGCGTTGGCTGGGTCAAAGTACTCAATTTCAAACAGGAAGTCCGGTGCGGGAACAGGCGTGTGAGGAGCCCCAGTCAGCTTTTGGATCTTTTCAAACTTGAAAACATGAAGAGCGTCAAAATTTTATTTGGGGAGCTGGTAAATGTGCTGCAAAAATAGCCCCCTAAACTCTCAGGCTTAACTCCCATGGACTCCGTTCATGAGAACAACAGGTTTCATGAGGATAGAGACATAAGCAAACTCAGAGCTTATAGCACAAGGCTGCTTTCTTTAATAACATTTTTCCCGGTCGGGTGCGGTGGCTCACACCTGTAATCCCAAAACTTTGGGAGGCCGAGGCAGGTGGATAATTTGAGGTCAGGAGCTCGAGACCAGCCTGACCAACACGGTGAAACCCCATCTCTACTAAAAATACAAAATTAGCCGGGTGTGGCAGTGCACACCTTTAGTCCCAGCTACTTGGGAGGCTGAGGCAGAAGAATCACTTGAACCCGGGAGGTGGAGGTTACAGTGAGCAGAGATCACGTCACTGTACTCCAGACTGGGCAACAAGAGTGAAACTCCATCTAAAAAAATAATAATAATAAATAATAACATTTTTCCCTACAGTAGGCTGAGAAGCATGAATTGCTCCTTCTAAGTGGAGATCACAGGGCTGGGCGCGGTGGCTCACGCCTGTAATCCCAGCACTTTGGGTGGCCGAGGCGGGCGGATCACGAGGTCAGGAGATCAAGACCATCCCAGCTAACATGGTGAAACCCCGTCTCTACTAAAAATACAAAAAATTAGCCAGGCCTGGTGGTGGGCGCCTGTAGTCCCAGGTACTCGGGAGGCTGAGGCAGGAGAATGGTGTGAACCCAGGAGGCAGAGCTTGCAGTGAGCCGAGATGGCGCCACTGCACTCCAGCCTGGGCGACAGAGCGAGACTCCGTCTCAAAAAATAAATAAATAAATAAATTAATGATTTAAAAAAATAAGTGGAGATCACTTCTAATTTTCCTAACACTTTTTTTTTTTTTTTTTTTTGAGACAGAGTCTCGCTCTGTCGCCCAGGCTGGAGTGCACTGACGCCATCTCGGCTCACTGCAACCTCTGCCCCTCCAGGTTTTTTAAGCAATTCTCTGCCTCAGCCTCCGGAGTAGCTGGGATTACAAGTGCGTGCCACCACCCCTGGCTAATTTTTTTTGTATTTTTAGTAGAGATGGGGTTTCACCATCTTGGCCAGGCTGGTCTTGAACTCCTGACCTCGTGATCCACCCGCCTCAGCCGCCCAAAGTGCTGGGATTACAGGCGTGAGCCACCATGCCCGGCCACTTCCTAACACTTTTACATCTATTTCCTGCATTCCATGTTTACAATCATCTCATGATTATTGTAAAAATTCCCTCTCATCCTTGTCCATGCACCCCTCTGCAATGTGGTTTTGCAGGTGGGATTCTACCAAGATCCCATCAAAAGATGGAACCTACTTCTCCACCCTTAAGACTGTGCTTGGCCATGTGACTTGCTTTGGCCAACGGGACATTAACATATATATAGCAAATAGAGACTTGAGAAGGGCTTGTCTTTCCTTCTTTGCTGCTGAGAACCCCTCACCATTGTCCTGGCTTGTCTGCTATAGAGTATGAGCCTCACAGAGGAAGGCTTCCAGCATGGTGGCCATCCCAGCTGAAGCCCCAGAAATGTAAGTGAGGCCACCCTAGCTCATCCAGCCAAGCCCAGAACCACCCAACCAACCCACAAAATCATGAGAAGCAATTAGCATTTGCTGCTGTTGTTGTTTTTGAGACAGGATCTGGCTCTGTCGCCCAGGCTGGAGTGCAGCGGTGTGATCCTAGCTCATCGCAGCCTTGAACTCCTGGGTTTGAGCAATCCTCTATCCTCAGTTTCTTGAGTAGCTGGGACTATAGGTGCAACTACTATGTGCACCTAATTCTTAAATTTTTCATAGAGAGAGGGTCTTGCTATGTTGCCCAGGCTGGTCTTGAACTCCAGCCTCAAGCAATCCTCCCACCTTGGCCTCCCAAAGTACTAGGATTACAGGTGCAAGCCACTGCCCCCTAGTCCATTTCAGTGGTTTTTTCTTTTTTTTTTGAGATGGAGTCTTAGTCTGTCTCTCAGCCTAGAGTGCAATGGCACGATCTTGGCTCACTGCAGCCTCCACCTCCCAGGTTCAAGCGATTCTCCTACCTCAGCCTCCCGAGCAGCTGGGATTACAGGCATGTGCCACAATGCCTGGCTAATTTTTGTATTTTTATTAGAGACCAAGCTTCATTATTTTGGCCGGGCTGGTCTTGAACTCCTGGCCTCAAGTGATCCACCTGCCTTGGCCTCCCAAAGTGCTGGAATTACAGGCGTGAGCTTGTAGAGTTTAGTATTATTTGGAATGGGGACTGTAGACCTGTGAATTTCCTCTCTATAGTGGTTATACCTATAGTCCCAGTTACCCAAGACAAGCCAGGACAATGGGTCACACCTGGCCCATTTTAGTCGTTTTTTTTGTTTGTTTGTTTGTTTGTTTTCCTTTCTTTCTTTCTTTTTTTTTTTTTTTTGAGATACAGTCTTGCACTGTTGCCCCGGCTGGAGTGCAGTGGCGGCATCTTGGCTCACTGCAACCTCCGCCTCCCGGCTTCAAGCAATTCTCCTGCCTCAGCCTCCCATGTAGCTGGGATTACAGGCTCCCGCCACCATGCCCAGCTAAGTTTTTGTATTTTTAGTAGAAACGGGGTTCCACTATGTTGGCCAGGCTGGTCTCAAACTCCTGACCTCATGATCCGCCCGCCTCGGCCTTCCAAAGTGCTGGGATTACAGGCATGAGCAACCGCACCCAGCCAGTGGTTTTCAAATAGTAGGTCACAGATCAAAGCCAGTCTATGGCAAAGTTTTCTCTGGATTATGACTGAATGAGCAAAATAAGGGCAATATAACAGATATATTGATGTAAGGTTGCCATGTACCTTTCTTTGGAAGAACTGTTCTTCATTCTGAAGTCAAGGCCATCCTCCTTTCTTAGTACTATAATATCCTTTTATAAAATGATGATACATGGTAGGCTAACATACTTACTTGGGCAATACAAAAAGTTGACAATCCTGGGTCCCAATACCCCACAGTTTAAAAGAAATTTAACTGGTCCACAATCAAAAGTCTAGGAGCTATTTATTGCCTTATCTACTTTAGCACCCAACATCTAGTAGGTGCTTGATGCCCATATGAGTGAGGTAAGAATAAATGAATGAATAAATTTGAATTCAACACATAACAACAGTGAAACCCAGAGATTCACTAGGAATTAGCCACCCAGCCTGGACCTGAATACAGATCTCCTGACTCCCACCTCCAGGGCTCTTTATGGTATTTTAACATCTAACACAGAAGAATGTCCCTTAGATACCAGAATCCAAGGTACCAAATTCTACGCCACATAGGAAAGATTTGTGTCTTTGGCAGGAGCTTGTAAAATTGAATACTCTTAAATTGAAATGAATTAAGTGATGAACAGTATGGGTAAAGGAAGAGCACCAGAGCAGGAATCAAGTCCTACACCCTGGTCCTTGTCATCCAGCCTGTCCCTGGGAGACCCCAGCCAGGCAAGGTAAACCAAATTATGCAATGTCTGACTTGTGCCAGAAACTGTGCTGGGGGGTGACACACATTTTATCAGTGCCCCACTTTGAGGTAACTATCAGCATCTCAATTTACAAATGGGAAAAAGGAGGCCCTTTTCGATAGAAATGGGATTTGAACCCAGAGCATGAGGTTTTCCACTCCTTTGAGCTCTGCCTCTCCATCTCCTGACAACTGAACTAGGTCAGTGTTTCTTAAGGTATGGTCAGGGTCACCCTAATCAGAATTACCAGCAGTGCTTGTTAAATAAAGTGAATCCCAACACATACTGAGCCCTTAGTATGTGCCCTTAGGCATTTTCAAAGTGTGAAAATTCATTCAATTCTTATAGTCAGTGCCTGATGGAAGTATACTATTATCACCCCCATTTTATAGATGAGGAAGCGGAGGTACTGAAATGTACCTGGTACCTACTCAAGGTCACACAGCTGAGATGAGACAGAACTCAGCTTTGTACAGCCAGTGGGAAAGCTCCTGGGCCTGACTCCAGACACAGAACTAGAAAGTCTAAAGGTGAGGACCAGGAATCTGCATTCTCAAGCTGCCCAGGTCACTGGTACACAGGGAAGTCTCAGAGCCACTGGATTCAGTGCTGTCCTAGAGCCCTTAGGCCCCTAAACTCTGTGATGCTATGGACCAAAGTCTCACCTCTGCCTTCCCTGCACTGTGGATTGTCAGGACCTTTGAGGATAAAATCCAGCTCACCAGGTCCCAGGCCCGTTTGTGGTTGTCTCCGGAGGACTGGAGAAGTTCTTTCAGGTTAGGTAACTTGCTGGCATCTGCAAGCTGAAGCGACAGAAGAACTTCCATTAGCAAGGATCCCGGACACAGTGATAATCAGGGGCCCTCTAGTGGGAAGGCAGGCAACGTTCACTTGTTGCACGTCTCAAGGGATCTCCTGAGAGGAAATTCACAGGTCTACAATCCCCTTTCCAAATAATACTAACCTTTACAAGCTCTAAAATCTGAAAGGTTTTTTTTTTGGTGGGTTTTTGTTTTGTTTTGTTTTTGAGACAGGGTCTTACTCTGTTGCCCAGGCTGGAGAGCAGTGGCATGATCTTGGCTCACTGCAGCCTCTGCCTCCTAGGTTCAAGCAATTCTCCCACCTCAGCCTCCCGAGTAGCTGGGACTACAAGCGCACGCCACCACGCCTGGTTACTTTTCATATTTTTTGGTAGAGATGGGGTTTCACCATGTTGGCCAGCCTGGTCTCGAGCTCCTGACCTCAAGTCATCCCCCTGCCTCGGCCTTCCAAAGTGCTGGGATTACAGGCGTGAACCACCATGCCCAGCTTTGGTGTTTTTTTTTTTTTTTTTAAACTCTTTGGGTACCAAACCTGACCTAAGCTGATGTGAGGTTTAATCTTTACCTATCCCCTTCCTGTTAGTATCAGTGCATTCTGCTGCAGGAATATTAACATGCCATGAGTATGGCATGCCACCCACTGGAGGTGTGACTGAATACATGATACACGCACATGTGGGTAAAGCGCTACATTACAAAGCCTTTTCCTTTCTGTGTGAGAATTAGTTAACTTCTGTTAAGTTGTTCCCCTGGAGACTGGATAAAGGTAGTATGACAACTACATACGTAATCAGGCAACACTGCTTAAGGTAAAAATGACCCAGCATGGTACACGGCATCTGGCCTGGGAGGAACTGTAAATGGGGAATGCATAACTTTGGGTTTCCCAGAGTGTGACAGTGTTTTGTTGGAACACTGGAAGCTTTGTTGATGACATTCTCATGAGTGAGACCAGCCTCTGAGGAAAATGGAGCTTCACTTAGGCCAGAGCAGTTCCTGCTCCCACCCCATGTGGATCTCATCTCTTTACTCCCAAGTTTTCACTTTTGGGGGCAAAGACTAGCTCTTGGACCTCTATGTGGACCACTGCAAGGACTTCCACAGAAACACAGTGCCTGATGCTGTGCTGCTGAAAGCTGTCATCAGTCCTAGAGCCTTTGGATTTAGGCTGATGCCCCGTGGGACCTGTGATAGGGCTCAGCCTAGTTGTCATTGCAGCACATTATTTACCATTCTAAAATCAGGAAGAATCGGAATCCTGAAACATATTCAGTGCCAGGATTTCTGATAAGGGACTGGGGACTTGGACTAACAGATAGCAACAAAGTATCTGTAGCTTTTGCTCAGAAGTTCTGACTGACTAGAGGTCAAACCTCTCCAGCATGGCATTTAAACACCTCTAGCCTAATCTCAACCCCTTACCATCCCCTCCATCACAGACTGGTTCTATCCAGGAACATGTCTTGTTCTAAGAATACCCCTTCCCCTACCTCTACTACCCAGGCACTTCTGATCCAAGAGACCACTCTCTCCTCTAAGTCCCTAAAGCCCATTGCCCCAGTTCTCCCTTCCAAGTCTGGCCAGACACCTGGAGGTCAAGAACTGTCTTGTGTTTTTCCAATTCTCCTCTTTCCCGGATGCAGAGAAAGAGCATGAACTGTGGAATCAGATCTCAGCTGGAATCTCTGTTGAGCTTCTATCTCCTCTCCAACAAGGGCACCACTCTACCTCGCCATGGGGTTGTCAGGAAGATTGAAGAAGGTCACAGAATCTCAGGGCTTGGTCTATACATGTCCATTTCTTTTCTTTCCATTTACACTTCTCCCCAGACAACACTGTCCTCCCAAACCCTGGCAACCTTTCCTTCTGCTTTGCAAGGGATGTAGTTGGCACTTCAAGAATACCTGTGTGGTGGCCCGGCGTGGTGGTTCACACCTGTAATCCCAGCACTTTGGGAGGCTGAGGGGGGCGGGTCATGAGGTCAAGAGATTGAGACCATCCTGACCAACATGGTGAAACCCCATCTCTACTAAAAATACAAAAATTAGTTGGGTGTGGTAGCACGCGCCTGTAGTCCCAGCTACTCGGGAGGCTGAGGCAAAAGAATCATTTGAACCCAGGAGGCGGAGGTTGCAGTGAGCCAAGATGGCACCACTGCACTCCAGCCTGGTGACAGAGAGAGACTCTGTCTCAAAAAAAAAAAAAAAAAAGAATACCTGTGGTTCTTTTCCATTTTTCTAGAAAATTGACTGTTACTGACTTTGGGAGTTTTTCTTAGCTCTGTAGTTGAAAATTAGAAACAGAGCCAGGTGTGGGGGCTCATGCCTATAATCCTAGCTACTCAGGAGGCTGGGGTGGATTTCTTAAGGCCAGGAGTTAGAGACCAGCTAGGGAAACACAGTGAGATGGCTCTAAAAATAAATAAACGAAATTGAAAACATCTTAGGGCCACTTTATTTCTATTTCCAGAGATTCAATCAATAGCCTTATATATTGTAATAAAACTATCTCAGGTTGGGTGCAGTGGCTCATGCCTGTAATCCCAGCACTTTGGGAGGCTGGGGTGGGCGGATCACCTGAGGTCGGGAGTTTGAACCATCCTGACCAGCATGAGAAACCCTGTCTCTACTAAAGACACAAAATTAGCCGGGCGTAGTGGCATATGCCTGTAATTCCAGCTACTCAGGAGGCTGAGGCAGGAAAGTTGCTTGAACCCAGGAGGTGGAGGTTGTGGTGAGCCAAGATCACGCCATTGCACTCCAGCCTGGACAACAACAGCAAAACTCCGTTTCAAAAAAAACACCATCTCTACAGGCCTCATGAGGTATCAGTGAAAATCTAATATTTATTAAAAGAAAAAATTTTTTTGGAGACAGGGTCACACTCTGTTGCCCAGGCTGGAGTGCAGTGGCACAAACACAGCTCACTGCAGGATCCATCCCACCCCCACCCGAAGTGATTCTCCTGCATAGCTGGGACTATAGGCACATGCCGCCATGCCCAGCTAATTTTTTTTATTTTTAGTACAGATGAGGTCTTGCTATGCTGCCCAGGCTGGTCTCAAACTCATGAACTCAAGTGATCCTCCTGCCTCAGCCTCCCAAAGTGCTGTAATTACAGGCATGAGCCACCAAGCCCAGCATACTTTTTTTTTTTTTTTTTGAAAATGGATGTGTGAGCCCGGGCATGGTGCCTTATGCCTGTAATCCCAGCACTTTGGGAAGCTGAGGTGGGCGGAGCTCTTCAGTTCAGGTGCTCAAGACCAGCACGGGCAACATGGCGAAACCACATCTCCACAAAACAAAACAAAACAAACAACAACAAAAAAATTATCCAGGCGTGGTGGTGTACACCTGTAGTCCCGGCTACTTGGGCTGAGGTGGGAGGATCGCTAGAGCCTGGGAGGTAGAGGATGCAGTGAGCCATGATTGTCCTACTGCACTCCAGCCTGGGTGACAGAGTGCAACCCTGTCTTGAATAAAAAAAAAAAAAAGGATGTGTGGAGTGCAAATGCTCCATGAGTATTGGGCTATTTCTATGCCTTGCTTACTGTTCCACGCCGCCTGCTTCACCCCCAGGCTGAATGGCCTTGCATTATTCAGGGGGCATTTACTAAGCATCTACTTTGTGCCAGGCCCTGTGCTCATAGGAGGAGGCATTAGATTTAAAATGGGCCCCTTATGGGGAGGCAGAAAGGTTAATAATAATGACTTAAAAGTATTCATTGTCGCCAGGCGTGGTGGCTCACGCTTGTAATCCCAGCACTTTGGGAGGCCGAGGCAGGCAGATCACCTGAGCTCAGGAGTTCAAGACCAGCCTGGCCAACATGGCAAAACCCCATCTCTACTAAAAATATAAAAGTTAGATGGGCGTGGTGGCAGGCGCCTGAATCCCAGCTACTCTGGAGGCTGAGGCAGGAGAATCCCTTGAACTCCGGAGGCAGAGGTTGCAGTGAGCCATCACTGCACTCCAGCCTGGGTGACACAGTGAGACCCTGTCTCAAAAAAAAAAAAAAAGCAGCATTCACTGTCATAACAAAGTTGGATACAAACTACTAAGAGGACAAGGTGGGACTCCTGTTGGGTAGGGGCTAAAGGAAAAGGGGGTGGGGTTGGGACCAGCTTCACAGAGGAGGTACTGTATGATCTGGGTTTGCTATATGAAACCACAGAAGTATAAAAGCGCAGCATGTAGCTGGGGAAGTGGGTGGTGGCATGGTTAATTGTGCAGTTCTCCCAGGCATCTGGGGCTCTATTCCTCTACTAGCTGTGTGACCTTTAGTGAGATGTTTGACTTCCTGTGTCTCAGCTTTCTCAAATACATAATTGGGATAATATTGGTAGCTACTTTATAGGGTCCTGGTGGAGATTAATCAAGTTAAACAAGTGCTCAAACCAACAGGAAAGTATTAAGTACTCTAATGTTAGTGTGACTGCCATGACTGTCATCATTAACAACAGGTAATTCTGTGTGCCCGGAACCTAGAGTGTGGGGAAGTGGTTGCCAAGAGGAAGAGTGGGAAGGTGACCTCAAGTGAGGTCATCTCAAATGATCCTGTGAATGACCTTGTACTCCACTTGAGAACCCCAAGCTTTGTTCTGTAGGTTATATACAGAGTCACTGAAGACACATCCCAAATGGTGTACCCTCAGGTGGCTACCCATACAGGACTGCTGCCTGCACAGTCCAAAGGGCACTCATCCCCCTTCCTTCTTTTCTATTCCTTGTTATCTCAGAGCCAGAGCTGAGTCATCTTCTCTCCGAAGATTACTACTATTCCCATCACTCGTGTCCTCAAATCCCACCTATGAGTCACAGCCCTTGTCAATAACAGTCCATATCTAGGCCCAGAGAGCCCCACAAAAGGACAGTCAGCTAGCCAGGTGCCTTTCAGGGACTCAGTCTGGACAAAGGGGAGAGATGCCTCCTAGCTCCAAGCTGGACCCAGGCCTCTTCCCAGCCCTCCTACTGCATCTGCCCAGACAGGGTCCCTGCTGCATCCTGCCCTCCTTGCTCCCCACCATCTGTCCACACTCTTTAACTCCTCAACTGACCTTCTTTATGTCCCATTTCACTTTTCGTGTTACTCTGAAAAATAAATCTGCTTCAACAATTTAATAGGATTCTTCCTCTTGTGACTAAAACCTGTCTGCATTTTAGCAGGGCCTTTTGGGAACCAGGCACACAAGTAGGGTTGCCATTTAAAATATGCTCTGCCCAGTTAAATTTGAATTTCAGATAAACAACAACAACAACAAAAGACCCATTTTGTTTTTTTTAAAGACAGGATGGGGTCTCACTCTGTCACCCAGGCTGGAGTGCAGTGGCAAGATCACAGCTCACAGCAGCCTTGACCTTCCAGGCTCAAGCAATCCTCCCACCTCAGCCTCCAGAGTAGCTGGGACTAAAGGTATGTGACATCATGCCCAGCTAATTTTTTGTACAGACAGGGTTCCACCATGTTGCCCAGGCTGGTCTCAAAACTCCTGGGCTCATGCAGTCCACCAGCCTCAGCCTCACAAAGTGCTGGGATTACAGGCATGAGCCACTGTGTTCAGCCAACAAATTTTTTTTAGTATAAATAACCCATGCAATATTTGGGACATATTTATACTTAAAATCCCAGCACTTTGGGAGGTTGAGGTGGGTGGATCACCTAAGGTCAGGACTTTGAGACCAGCCTGGCCAACATGGTGAAACCCTGTCTTTACTAAAAATACAAAAAATTAGCCAGGCGTGGTGGCGGACACCTTTAGCCCCAGCTACTTGGGAGGCTGAGGCAGGAGAATCGCTTGAACCGGGGACGTGGATGTCGCAGTGAACCGAGATCACGCCACTGCACTCCAACCTGGGCAACAAGAGTCAAACTTCATCCAAAAAAAAAAAAAAAAATTATTGGTTGCTCATCTGAAATTCAAATTTAACTAGGTGGCCTATATTTTTATTTGCTAAATCTAATAATCTTACCCTTAATAAGGCACTTAGGAATCCAGTCTGGCCTCTTTGCTTAACAGTACCTCCTGCCACTAACTCCCTCCCCACCCCCAATGCTATTCCTCATGTGACCTATGGCTTTCTTCCTCTGTGCTTCTGTGGCTGCCTAGCATGACATCCCACTGAGCCTTCAAGGCCAGCAGTCACCTCCCACGTGAAGCCTTCCCTGACCACCTACAACCTCTGTACTCAATAATTGTATTCTATTGTGTTCAGCAATACAGCAGAGCCCCATGTTGGTACCTGACCCTCTGGGGCCAACTCAAATCTGGTTGGGACAAACACTCCCTGAGGCCAACCACATCTTACTTACCCTGGATCCCCATGCCAGCCTGGAACCTGGCATGAAGTTAAGAACAAAAGAGTAATAGCTACTATTTATTTGAACCCTTACAGGTGCCAGCCACCAGAATAAATGCTTTGCATGAATTTATTGTTATCTCATGTTATTCTCATAACCTGTTTTGAAGATGAGGAAACTGACGCTTGGAGATGCTCAGCACCTTGCCTAGCGGCACACAGCTATTCAGTAGCAGGGTGGGGATATGAAGCCAGGTGGCCCGACCCCAGAGTCTATTCTCCTGCCATACACTCCTACCAAATGAATGGAGAAATTTAGTGGTGGACTGAATATTTTAGCCCAAAGGAACAATTCCGGCAGAACTTTTAAGAGACTGCTTTGGGAAGCTAATCAGGTATGATATTGGAATTGTCCCCAATCCCAAAATAACACAACTGAGACAGCTACTGGCTGTGCCTAAGCCAAAGGTAGGGAGAAAGATGTATGTAATATGCAGTATAGGGGTATGTGGAAGAAATCACCATCTAGGCAAGCATTCTGAATCACACATCAGTACATGGCAGTGGAAGGCATTTGCCAACTGGATCCAGGAGAATAATTATCCAAGAGGAAGGCAGGTATTTCCAGGGATGGGGAGGGTTTCCCACTCCAGGTGGGAAAGAGCACGGCAGATGGGCAGAGAAGTGAGCAGAGTGTGTCCCAAAAAGTGCTCCTGGGCTCAAATGTCCCCCAGGGCCTGAGAGGTAAAGAAAATGAGTAACAGGGGAGCCCGGGAAAGAGTTGTGAAGACTGTGTTGAACTGGTGACTCCCGGCCTCCATTAGTCGGCTAAGGCCAACCAACCCTGAGCTCCAACTGCTTCCTGCCCTAGGGCAACCTCCACCAAAGGTGGTAAGGCCTCAGATTTTTGTTTCAAAAAGAAATCAACAAGCTGTCTTTTTAATTTCCCAATTTCCGAAAAGCTAGAGGACAAACAAAACCCGTCAGCTCACAGGCAACACATCTGCAGCCTCTGCTGTGGGGACTAAGGAAGGATATAGCTGGAGAGATAGTTGGGGGAATCTGAATGGTGAGCAGAACTGAGAGCCTCAGGGGTTTGGGAAAAGAAGCCTCTTAGGAAAGAGGTACTTTGGGTGAATAGGCCTCACAGAGGAAAGAGAGGACCAATGAGCTACAAGGAGGCAACTCAACCTCCTTGCTTGGAGCAGGAGCAATCACTTAGATCACAAGCTCCTGGGGAGGAGGTGGCCCAGGAATCTGTGTTTACAGATGTGGGTACAAGTGATTCTTATCATCAGGAAAAGCTGGAGATACTCAGGTTTAGATCTCAGACAATGTTGTCCTAGAAAGGTGCGGCAGCAGGAAAGAACAAACATCTGAAAAACATACTTGTCTAGGAAAGTGTCAGAGGTCACAGTTACTAGATGTGGGTGGAGGTGCTGAGAAGGAAATGAACCAAAGGTCTGCCAAGGTCACCATTTTCAGGACCACAGTGACACCCAGAACAGTGGGGCAGGGGCGATGAGTGGAGCTGGAAGGCTGCTGAAATGAAGGCTGAAGAGGTGGACACCACAGGTACAATTTGCTTTGCACAAACCTACAGTATGAAAGGCCAGATTTGCCAAAACAGATTAGGGATCAGAGTCTACAAAAGAACTCTTCACAGGAGGAGCCAGCATGGGGACCCTAAAGGGTTCTCCTAGGAAGCAGGGGTTCTCCTAGGAACTTTTAAAAGTCCTAGTGCCTGGGAGCAAGAGTGGTGTGCCATCACCATGTCCAGTGATTAGCTGATGGTGATGAAGATAATACTAAAACCTACAACCCTGAGTTGTTAGGAGGATTAAATGAGCTACGTGTAGTAACAGCTCAGGACAGTGCCACACAAACAGTAAGTGCTATTAGTGTGGTACAGGTGTTGGTTGCTATATTATTATTATCAATCAAATACCCTCTCTCTGCTGCTCACCAATCTGCTGAGGAAAGGTCTGCATTTCTGGGATCGTTGGAAGGAAAGAGATGGCTGGTCCTGGAGGGATGGATCCCACCCCTTCATCCTCCATATCACCATCCCATTAGCTGATATCTTTCTAGACACATACCTACCCACTGACAGTCACATAATATTATATGTATCTATGTCTGTATCCATATATTTTCAGACCTGTGTACTTTTTCTCCTCCACTCTTCAGATGCCATCTTTGAGAGGAGCAGAGAAATAAAAAGGTAATCTGAGAGATCAAGAATCTTACCTTGAGATATCAAGTATAGACCTAATAGGCACTTTTATTATTAACAAATCTAATTGTTATCATTTCCTCACCATCCAGCAGGTATGGGTGCTCATGAAAATGATCAAATCAGTTAATAGAAAAATAGAAAAGCTACATATTATCTGTAAGGAAACAAACAAAAAATCTCAATGCCGAGGCTGCACTTTAAACCAATCAAATCAGAATCTCTGAGGATGGGGCTCAGACATCAGGGTTTATTTTTTTCCTTAGTTTCCCACATGATTTCTATGACAACCAAGGTTGAGAGGCTTGTAAAGAATGATCTTTCCAAACCGGGCTCAATGACACAACTCCTGCTTGAGACCAGGAGTTTGTAGACCAGCTAGGCAACATAGCGAGACTCCTGCCTTTTTTCTTTTAATCCAATAATAATAATAATAACGATCTTCCCCAGTTAATGTCAATATTCAATTTCCAGTATGGAAATAAGCATTGAAAGCCTTCCTTAGAAAGGTTAGCCATGAGCCGGGTGTGGTGGTTCACGCCTGTAATCCCAGCACTTTGGAAGGTTGAGACAGGCGGATTGCTTGAGTCCGGGAGTTTGAGACCAGCCTGGGTAACATGGTGAAACCCCATCTCTACTAAAATACAAAATTAGCCAGGCGTAGTGGTATGTGCGTGGAGTCCCAGCTACACGGGAGGCTGACATAAGAGGATCGCTGAGCCCGGGAGGCAGAGGTTGCACTGAGCCAAGATCACGCCACTGCACTCCAAACTGGGCAACAGAGCAAGAACTCGTCTCAAAAAAAAAAAAAAAAAATTAGCCATGGACCAGCAATTTCACCTCTCAGAATGTATCCAAGAAGACAACAACAGATATAAACAATGATTAATGTAGAAGGATGTTTATCAAAGTATTATTTATAAAAGCAAAATTTTAAAATTATAAAGAAACCCAAAAGAAGGACTCCTAACTGCTAGGGAGTGGAGGCACAGAATAAGGTGGAAATTTCACGTGTATCTTAAAGGATGAGAGGGAGTTTGCTTCAACAAAGATGGGAATGGCATCAGGAGGGCTCAGGACAGAGAGGAGCTTATATGCGCTTTAACCCAGACACTGGGGAGTCATGGTGTCTAGACAGTGCAAGCCAGAAACCAGAAAGAGGGAGGAAAAAAAAGAGAAAGACTCCTTACTCCTCCAGGACCAGGAGGCCCAATTAGAGCAGTTTGGCACCCCAAATGAGAACAGGGTAAGCTTCATGCAGTGCTTTTCAGACTTCACTATGTGTACAAATTGCCCAGATTTGTTAAAATGCAGATCCTGACTGGATAGGTCTGAGGCAGGGCCTGCTTTTCTAATGAGCACCCAGGTGAGGCTCATGCTGCTGGTCCTCAACCACACTAAGCAGCCAGGGCCTGGAGCTAACACAAAGGAGCCATTCCCACACACTTCCCACCCCCAGAAAGGGTCCACAGGCTAATGGAGAACCAGAACATGCTATTTCGGGAGGGAAAACAGAACAAAAAACTGTACAGCTGCGACTGTGTCAAGTGACAAACCTGAAGTTCGGAGGCCAATGGTTAAGGGGTACAGGGAATCCCAAGAATGTTACAGGTTCTCTCATCCAACCCTGGTCCCAAAAAACAAGGTGAGAAATCCTGAGCCTGGGTATTCAGCACACACACAATGTGATTCCTCAAACATTTGATAAGTACTTCCCAGGCCAGGCACTGGAAATACCAAGAGCTCCCAGTGTAAAATCAGAGAGCTGGCCAGGCGCGGTGGCTCATGCCTGTAATCCCAGCAGTTTGGGAGGCCAAGGAGGGCGAATCACCTGAGGTCAGGAGTTCAAAACCAGCCTTGACCAACATGGTGAAACCCTATCTCTACTAAAAATACAAAAATTAGCTGGGCGTCGTGGCATCTGCCTGTAATCCCAACTACTAGGGAGACTGAGGCAGGAGAATCGCTTGAACCCAGGAGGCAGAGGCTGCAGTGAGCCGAGACCGCGCCATTGCACTCCAGCCTGGGCAACAAGAGGGAAACTCCGTCTCAAAAAAAAAATAAAAATCAGAGAGCTTATCAGCACGAAAATGGTCTCAAAACAAGACACCTCAGGGATAATTTGGGACTTTGAGGACAGTGGTAAGATAAGGCTAAATCAGACCTAAAGCCAAGAGCTTGGTTCAGCAGTGGGGAGTTCTCAGGAAATCACCAATCAATAAAGTAATTTAAGTTACAGCTCTAATTTTTGGAAACTGCAACCCTTGTGTTATAGGTGTGTAATAACACATCACAGTGTGGAGAAAGATTTAAATGACTGAAAATGGTAAACTTTCACATTACTTCCTAGTGCTTTTAGCTGAACAAATGAAAGTGAGAGACTTTTTTTGAGACAGGGTCCCACTTTGTCACCCAGAATGGAGTACAGTGGCACAATCACGGCCCACTACAGCCTTGACCTCCTGGTTCAGGTGAACCTCCGACCTCAGCCTCCCAAGTAGCTGGGACTACAGGCATGCACCACCACACAGGCTAATTTTTTGTAATCTTTTTATAAAGACAGGGTTTTGCCATGTTGCCCAGGCTGCTTTCAAACTCCTGGACTCAAATGACCCGCCCCAGCCTCCCAGAGGGCTGGGATTACAGGTGTGAACCACCGTGCCCAGCCAAGAGACTTTTTAACAGCTCCATACTTTCCTTCTTCAGGTAACTACAAAATGATCCAGCCGGTCCATTCCAGAGCTGATTCCCTTTCCTTTAAAAGTTAGACTTTGATTCAGATACAGATCCAGATGCCCAGTTCTCTGCATCATTTCAGTAACTCATGTGACGTGGCAAAAGGAGGCCTAAAGTGTGTGTTTATCTAAGAATGTATGCATGTCCCCAGAAATGGTGCCAGGCCCCACCTGTGAGCAGCCTTGCTGCTGATGGCCATGCCTACAGACAGCCAAGAATCTATGTGGTCTGGGCTATTTTCCTCAACAATGGTGCCCTATAAGGAATATGGCAACAGAACTGGATGGTAAGAATGCGTGTTTCTCCAGTAGCCCTCAAGAGAAAGGGTAACTATCTGGGACTGGTACAATAAACCCCACGGGAGGGGCAGTCTGTCTCTATAGAGGAGGTGGCTTTTTGGGGCAACCTACATTGCTGATGCTCTCTTAAGGGATTACAAGTGGGGTGAGGGAGAAGGGGGAGGATGGGCCCAAAACAGAGCAACTGATACCTTTGCAGAGGGGTGAGGGATAGAGTGAGATCTATCAGGGGCACTTTTACTTTACTGGTATTATTTGAATTTTTTATAATGAGAATATATTCAAACATTACTTGCATAATTAAAAATAAATTTTAAAAAGCATGATCAAAACAACTCCACAGGCCCCTTTGCATGTATCCCATATTCACCAAACAAACCTGATTCCATTCGCCAAGACCTTCCAGCAGAAAGAAAATAAGTTGCGGATTCTAGTCCACTTGGAGATATGTTTCTTGGTAAAAATTAAAGCTGCACTGTGGCCATGTGCAGTGGCTCAAGCCTGTAATCCCAGCACTTTGGAAGGCTGAGGTGGGAGAATTGCTTGCGCCCAGGAGTTCAAGACCAGTCTGGACAACATTGTGAGACCCCATCTCAATTTTTTTTTTTTTTTAAAAAAGCTGCATTGTGAGTTTGATCCCTCTGACCCCAAACACTCCTCCCAAACAGGTCCCTCTCTCACCCTGCCACCACAGGTGTCTTTCTGGATCTCACCCTTATACCCTCCCCTGCCCAAGGATAAAAATCTCCACAACTTAGCAGGACATGTGTAGCCCTGCATGCTCCATAGGCTGGCCTCATCTCTTCCTGTTCCCCACAACAGTCACACTAAATCACAGTCTTGTCCTTCTCTGTAAGCTCACACCTCCTGGCTGACCATCCTGCTGCTACTCCTGGAATACTCTTTCCCTCTTCTCTGCTCTTGAAGTTCTGCCTTGGGACTTGGCAAGGCATCAGCCTCCACCCCTAGATGGTGTTCCCTGAGCCTGGCCCACAGCTGAGAGCTAGGGGGTGTCCTTGCTCTGGGCTTCCATGTTGTACGGCGCTTACCTAGTATGAGAGGTTAACACTGTTAACCTCTCCACGGGTTAATCCTGTATCCTTAGCACCTGTCCCATAGCAAACACTCCATAAGTATCTGTTGCCAAAACTGAATGAAGTTTCGTACCCAAGGCCCTGATATAACATACTCAGAAAATTGAGTATCTGAACCTGCAAGAACAAATCTAGAGGGAAGTCAGTCAATTTGCCTCTTTCTCCAACCTCCCACTTCCGGTACCCTGAAACACCTGTGCACTGTGGTCACCACTTGAGATGCCCTCGACACATCATTAGGTGGGCTACCAGGACCAGGTCGGGCCAAGAGGCTCAGCCTTTGTCCCTCAACCTCCTAGGAATGATAGCAAAGGAGGAACCAAACACTGATGATTTCATCAGAGATAATGCTAAACACGTGTTGATTCTAAATACCTCCTTTAATCTATCAATGTGGTTCGTGCCATTAACTGATTCCCTAATATTGAACTAATTTTGCATTCCTGGGATGAACCCAACCTGGTCATAAGGAATTACCCTTTTTTATACATTGCTAGCTTTAAGATCCTAATACCTTGAAGATAATTTTTGCATTCATACTCATGACATTGGCCTATAATTTTCTTTCCTCTTTTTTTTTTTTTTTTTGTTTGAGACAGTCTCGCTCTGTTGCCCAGGCTGGAGTGCAGTGGCGTGATCTCGGCTCACTGCTACCTCTGCCTCCCAGGTCCCAGTTCAAGCAATTCTCCTGCCTCAGCCTCCTGAGTAGCTGGGATTACCAGCATGCACCACCATAATGGTGAGACAGGGTTTCACCATATTGTCCAGGCTGGTCTTGAACTCCTGACCTCGTGATCCACCCGCCTCAGCCTCCCAAAGTGCTGGGATTACAGGTGTGAGCCATCGCACTTGGCCTATAATTTTCTTTTTTTGTATCACCCTTATCAGATTTAGGGTCAAGGTTATGCTAGCCTCTTTTTTAATACTCTGTGTAAAACTGGGAATTACTTATTCCCTCAGTGATTGCTACAACTCACCAATGACACCAGCTACATCCAGAGTTTTCTTTGAGGGAAAATCCTTGACTACTAATTCAACGTCTTTTTTTTTTTTTTTTTTTTTTTGAGAGAGAGAGACTTGCTGTGTTGCCCAGGCTGGAGGGCAGTGGTGTGATTACAGCTCATTGCAGCCTCAACCTCTTGGACTCAAGCCATCCTCCCGCCTCAGCCTCCCAAGTAGCTGGGACTACAGGCGTGCATCATCACACTCAGCTAATTTAAATAAATTTTTTTTGCCTAGGCTGGTCTCAAACGATCCTCCTGCCTTGCCTTCCCAAAGTCCTTGGGATAACAGGCATGAGCCACCCAGCCTTTTTCTTCTTTTTCTACAATAGTCTAGAAAAGTTCGCCCAATAACCTGGCACCCTCCAGGTTTTTTGTTTTTTTTTTTAATGGAGTTTCATTCTTGTTGCCCAGGCTGGACTGCAATGGCGCAGTCTCGGCTCACCACAACGTCCGCCTCCCGGGTTCAAGTGATTCTCCTGTTTCAGCCTCCAGAGTAGCTGGGATTACAGGCATGCGCCACCACGCCCGGCCAACTTTTTGTATTTTTAATAGAGACGGGATCTCTCCATGTTGGTCAGGTTGCTCTTGAACTCCCAACCTCAGGTGATCTGCCCGCCTTGGCCTCCCAAAGTGCTGGGATTACAAGCATGAGCCACCGCGCCTGGCCCCTCCAAGTTTTTAACAGTGAAGAATGTTACTTGTGCAAGTCAGAATCTGATACCAATTAAATGGTGACAGCTTTGCTGGGAAACAAGAATATGCTCTTCCATGGCTAGGAAGGGAGACTGCCACACTTGACAGGTCCCAAAGACACATGGAGTTCAGTGTCTTTAATGAATATCAGCTACTGGCGATTTCAATTTTCTGCTTTTTATTGAATCGATTTTGGTAAGTTATATTTTTCTAGGCAATTCCAAACATTTGGATTATAAGGATAACTGATATCTTGAATGCTGACCCAGAGGTGAACTCTGCAAAAAAAGTGCCTGGTGAATCAGAGAAATAACAGCTACATATGTACTGGATGTTACAGTTTATAAAAGTACTGCCCATAGATCACCTTTGGTGACTTTTTGGTGTCTAATTATTTGCAAAAGGATGGCTAACTTTCTAGCTAAGCAAAACAGCTGATTCACATCAACCCTACTCCTGGCCAGGCTAGAAAATCTGTGGAGGACTATGCAACTATTCCTCACTTCAGTCCTCGGAGTCATTTGTCATTGACAGGAGAGAAGCAGCCACCAAGTGCCTTGGGAGTGAGCGTTGACATGAGGGTGTTAGCAGTGTTCTTAGCTCATGGAAACCTTCCCCATGGCAAGGCAAGGCCAAACTGGGAATGGAAAGTCTGGCGGCTGTCATGTTTACTAACGCGGATGGAACTGCCTCTACCTGTGGTTCCACAGGGCACTTGGTCCAGGACGCAGTGGGCAGCGCCAGGACAAAGCACACTCACCAGGGCTTCAAAGTCCTTACAGTCGCCGCGGGCGTAGGACGCGGGGAAGGGCCGCAGCACCGAGTCGCGCTTGTAGCTCTGCAGGGCCGAGGCGAAGAGGCTGCACCGGAGATCGGCGGCCAGCATGTCGCGGCCCGCCGCCTCCCTGGCGGCCGCCCAGCCTGAGGGCTGCATCCCAGGTCACTGCGCGTTGCCGGGGGAGACGCGCTGGTTAGGGGCAAGGGCGAGCGTGCGTTCAGCGCGGGGGCTGGGCCCACGGACAATGGGCCGTCAGGGGCCGGGTTCCCAAGCCTGGGGTGGAGCTAGGCAGGGGGCTGAGATGACAAGGGTGAGAACGTGCCGACAAGTGTCCTCTGCCGGGGTCTGGGCCGCGGCTCGCCGCCGAAGAGAGAGACCGAGGCCTGGACCGCGGGTCGACGGGGAGGTTGGGCCCAGGGATAAAGGAACCCGGGCTGGGTGGGGAGGGGTTCCCGGCCTAGGGGAAGGGCTATGACAATGGAATGACAACCGCGAGAACGTGCTGACACGTGCCCTCCGCGGAGGCCTGGGGCGGGAAGCAGCCCCCGGGGGACGGCGGGCAGAGCCCACTCTCCGCGACGGGCGAGGCTGCTGCGCCGCGCGCGCCTTCCTGCCCCGCCTCCCGCCGCGCCGCCGAAGTCCCGCCTCTCGCCAAGCTGCCCGCGGCGCCACCTGCCTTCCGCCTGCAGCTCATGTCCGCTTGCCTTGCCCGGCCTACCTCCCCTCCCGCCGCCGCGCTCCCACGCTGCTCCGCGCTCCGCCCGGCCCAGCCGAGGGCCCGCCCCTTCGCGCCCCAGCCAGCTCCACCGTACGGGTTGTGCCCGCCCCTCCCAGACCCCGATCACCCGCAGCTACGGGAGTTGCCGCCGCCAGTGTGTGCCGGGCGACGTCGCCCACGCCCCTGCCAGCCATCCTCACAGCAGCAGCAGCCCTGGTAGAAATTGATGTGGGCACCCTCTCGACCCGCCCCTGTACTTGTCTTTGTCCCAGCTCTGCGGACTGAGCCTACCTCTCTTCCTTGGGGTATTAATGCTACCTATTGTCTCTCTTGAATCTTTTCCCTCCAAAACTGCACAGAAGGAGCCATTTAACACCCAGGGAAACTGAG
Source organism: Gorilla gorilla gorilla (assembly GCF_029281585.2). Taxonomy (NCBI): domain Eukaryota; kingdom Metazoa; phylum Chordata; class Mammalia; order Primates; family Hominidae; genus Gorilla; species Gorilla gorilla. Next base: position 66,061,929 of record NC_073240.2, read on the forward strand.
GCTTAGAGTGCTGCAATGCTTGCCCAAGATCCCACAGCCAGATGGGTAAATCTAGGATTCACACCGAGATCTTTGGAAAACCAAAAGACTTTTCCTCTGCTTTTCAGCCTCCAGAATTCTCTGAATTGCTTAAGTCTCTGGCCTCAAATGCCCCAAGATCCTCCTTGGGAGACCTCTCTGACAGGGAGCTTGGGGGAGAGCAGAGGGGCATTGACTTAACTCTGCTGGAGGGTAAGGACTAGACTCCCATCCCCTCTCCCTACTCAGAACCTTCATTAGAGAAAACCCCAAAGTGTGACCTCATGGTCACATGCAAATCTAAACACAGACCATTGTGCTTAAACCAACACACCGCACACACTCCTACCCTGCAGGATCTTCTGAGGAAGAAACTTCTCCTTCTGCATCCAGGCTGTGCTGGGCCCTGGACTCAGAGGAGAGATGCAAACCATTGGATTGCATCTATGACTTCGGGAGGTAGGGCGAAGACTGGTCCCCCAGATACTACAGAGCTTCCCATCTTCTTCTGCCAGGTAAAGGTTGGGGGCTGCTCCCAGGAGCCCACATCAAATCTGTTTGCTCTGAGGCCTAGAACCACAAGGCCCCTAGTGCTTCAAAAGCCATGGGGGTTCTCACAGGACCCAGGAACTCTAAGGTGGCTTCTGAAGCTCAGACCCCAGGAAGGGAGAGCTTGGAGTGGGTCAGGAGACCAGGGAACCGTCTCTCATTCCACCTCTTCTTCATTGCAGGCCCTTAGACAAAAGCCACCCTCTGATACCTCCTTGGCCTCAAGAATTGTTTGTTGGGTGGATATATAAAATTTGCTTATCTGAAGATATTTCTCACATATGAGAATCATAGTGATAATATTCACATCACAGGGTGGTGTGGAAGGGCCTCTGATGGCCAGATGACTTAGCTCATGCAGAATATTAGAATTCTTTTTAATTCTTGTCAATTCCATAGACACAAAGTTGAATTTCATTATAGTTTTAATTTGCATTTACTTGATAGTGAAATTGAATGTTCTTATGTTTATTCTCCTAGATTTTATCAGAACTTGCTAAGGTGGTCTCAGAACCACATTTCTTGTGGAGGGGTTTCAGCCCTGCTTATATAAATTTGATATAATCCACAGACCATACAATTCACCCATTTAAAGTGTACAATAGTTTTTAGTACATTCACAGATATGTGAAACTGTCACCACAATCAATTTTAGAACATTTTTATCACCTCAGAAAGGAACTCTCTACACTTAGTCTATCACTGCTCTACCCACCCCACCATGTCGCCCACTCCTAAGCAATCACCAACATATTTGTTTTTTGTTTAAGAGACTGGGCCTCGCTGTTGCCTCGGCTAGAGCACAGTGGCTATTCACAAGCATGATCATCGCACATTGCAGCCTAGAACTTCTGGCCTCAATTGATCCTCCCGGCTCAGCCTCCAGAATACCTCAGACTACAGGCTCACACCACCACACCTGGCTTAGAGAACACATTTTGTTTACTCCTGTCCTTTTAAATTCATTGAGGTTTGTCTATTGCCTAGCATATGGCCTGTCCTGGAGAATGTTTCACGTGAATGTATATATTCTGCTGTTGTTAGGTCAAGTGTTCTATGGATGTCTGTTAGGTCTAGTTGATTTATATTGTTTTCAAATCTTAGATTTCCTTGTTGATCTTGTTTATTCTATTCATTATTGAAAGTGGGGACCGGGCACGTGGCTCACACCTGTAATCCCAGCACTTTGGGAGGCCGAAGTGGGCAAATCACCTGAGGTCAGGAGTTCGAAACCAGCCTGGCCAATATGGTTAAACCCTGTCTCTAATAAAGATACAAAAATTAGCCAGGCATAGTGGCACGTGCCTGTAGCCCCAGCTACTCGGGAGGCTGAAGCCCGAGAATTGTTTGAACCTGGGAGGCGGAGGTTGCAGTGAGCTGAGATCATGCCACTACACTCCAGTCTGGGTGACAGAGTAAGACTTCATCTCCAAAAAAAAAAAAAAAAAAAAAAAAATCACTGACAGGAAAGATATCCACCCGAACAGGTTTTTAATGCCGATGAACAGGCCCTATTCTGAAAGAAGATGCCACAAAAGACACTTATTAGTAAGGAAGAAAATCGAGCACCAGGATTTAAGGCAGAAAGGGATAGGCTATTGTTCTGTGCAAATTTGGTCAGGTTTATTATCAGAACTTCCCTTATCTGTAAAGCTGATAACCCCCAAGCCTTGAAGAGAAAAGATAAACACAAGCTGCCACTCTTGGTACAACAAGAAGGCCTGGACAACAAGAACCCTTCTTCTGGATTGGTTGAATGCTTTGTCCTTGAAGTCAGGAAGTATTATATCTTGCCAGTAAGGAGCTGCCTTTTATTTATTTATTGAGACGGAGTCTTGCTCTGTTGCCCAGGCTGGAGTGCAGTGGCACGATCTTGATCTTGGCTCACTGTAACCTCCACCTCCCAGGTTCAAGCAATTATCCTGCCTCAGCCTCCCGAGTAGCTGGAATTACAGGTGTGTGCCGCCACGCTTCGCTAATTTTTATATTTTTAGTAGAGATGGGGTTTCATCATGTTGGCCAGGCTGGTCTCGAACTCCCAAGCTCAAGTGATCCACCTGCCTCAACCTCCCAAAGTGTTGGGATTACAGGCGTGAGCCACCATGCCCGGCCAGCAGGAGCTTCCTTTTCAAGTTCTTTTGATATTGGACAATGTTCTTGGCCACCCGGAACCCCGAGTTCAACACTGAAGGTGCAAGTGGTCTACTTGCCTCTGAATAGGGATGATGTCTGTAATTCATCCTCTAGATCACGGGGTCATAAGAATCTTTAATGCTTATTACACCCGGTACTCTATGGAAGGGATTGTCAACACTATGGGAGAGGACCTCAACCAAGAGAACATCATGAACGTCTGGAAGGATTACACCATTGAAGATGTTGTAGAAAAACATGTGAAGGCCATCAAACCTGAAATAAATTCCTGCTGGAGAAAAATTGTGTGCAGATGTTGTGCATTACTTCACAGGATTTATGACAGAGACTGTCAAGGAAATCAAGAGATTGTAGATATGCAAAAGAGGTGTGTGTGGGGTGAAGGGTTCAAGATATGAATCTTGGAGAAATCCAAGGGCTACTAGATGTCACACTAGAGGAACGAATAGATGACTTGGTGGAGATGAGTGCCTTTGAACCAGTGCAAGATGATGAAGATGATGTAGAAGACGCAGTGCCGGAAAACAACTGACATTAGACAATCTGGCAGAAGTGTTCCTAGTATTCAAGACTGCTTTTACAACGTGGACCCTTCTATGACATGGGCACTGAAACTAAAGCGAGTATGCCTGCCTCTCCTGCCTCCCTTCTACCTGCACCTGTTCCTCCTCTGCCACTCCTCAGACAGTAAAACCAACCTCTCCTCCCTGTCCTCAACATACCCAACGTGAAGACAATGAGGAAGAAGACTTTTACGGTGACCCACTTCCACTTAATGAATAGTAAATATATGTTTTTTATTTAGTGGGGTTTTTTTATAGTAAATATATTTTTTCTTTTTCTTTTTTTTTTTTTTTTGAGACAAGGTCTCACTCTGTCACCAGGCTGGAGTACAGTGGTGTGACCTCACTGCAACCTCTGCCTCCCAGGTTCAAGCAATTCTCGTGCCTCAGCCTCCTGAGTAGCTAGGACTATATAGATGCATGATGCCATCCCCAGCAAGTTTTTTTTTTCTTTCTTCTTTTTCAGTAGAGACAAAATCTCGAACAGGCTGGTGTTGAACTCCTGGCCTCAAGTGGTCCTTCTGCCTTGGCCTCCCAAAGTGCTGGGTTTACAGGTGTGAGCCACCATGCCCAGCCTATTTTCTCTTCTTCTTTAATAACATTTTCCTTCCTCTACCTCATTTTGTAGTAAGAATACAGTATATAATACGTTTAACACACATAATATGTGTTAATCGACTGTTATCTGTAAGACTGTCGGTCAACAGTAGACTATTTGTAGTTAAGTTTAGGGGGAGTCAAAAGTTATATGCATCAGCATGGTGGCACATGCCTGTAATCTCAGCACTTTTGGAGGCCGAGGCGGGCGGATCACTTGAGGCCAGGAGTTCTAGACCAGCCTGGCCAAAATGACAAAACCCCGTCTTTACTAAAAATACAAGAATTAGCTGGGCGTGGTGGCACATGCCTGTAGTCCCAGCTACTCAGGAGGCTGAGGCAGGAGAATCGCTTGAGCCTAGGAGGCGGAGGTTGCAGTGAACCGAGATCAAGCCATTGCACTCCAGCTTGGACCACAGTGAGACCCCATCTCCCCACCAAAAAAAAAAAAAAAGTTATATGCAAATTTTCAACTGCGAGAGGGGTCGGCAACTCTAACCCCCCATGTTGTTCAATGGTCAACTGTATATCTGTTGTTTTTCTTTTCTTTTTTGAGATGGAGTCTCGCTCTGTCACCAGGCTGGAGAGTAGTGGCACGATCTTGGCTCACTGCAACCTCCGCCTCCTGGGTTCAAGCAATTCTGCCTCAGCCTCTCTAGTAGCTGGGACTACAGGTGTGTGCCACCACGCCCAGCTAATTTTTATATTAGTAGTAGAGATGGGGTTTCACTGCGTTGGTCAGGGTGGTCTCAATCTCCTGACCTCGTGATCCACACACCTCGGCCACCCAAAGTGCTGGGATTACAGGTGTGAGCCACTGCACCTGGCGCCTGCCTGCCTTTTTTTTTTTTTTTTTTTTTGACAGAGTCTAGCTCTGTCGCTCAGGCTGGAGTGCCGTGGTATGATCTCAGCTCACTGCAACCTCCACCTCCCGGGTTCAAGCGATTCTCCTGCCTCAGCTCCCGAGTAGCTGGGATTACAAGCACACACCACCATGCCCAGCTAATTTTTGTATTTTTAGTACAGACCCGGTTTCACTGTGTTGGCCAGGCTGGTCTCAAACTCCTGACCTCGTGATCCGCCCGCCTCAGCCTCCCAAAGTACTGGGATTACAAGCGTTAGGCACTGTGCCCGGCCTTTTTTTCTTTTTGAGACAGAGTCTCGCTCTGTCGCCCAGGCTGGATTGCAGTGGGGTGATCTTGGCTCACTGCAACCTCCATTTCCCAGGTTCAAGCAATTCTCATGCCTCAGCCTCCCCAGTTGCTGGGATTACTGGCGCCCTCTGCCACACCCGGCTAATTTTTGTATTTTTAGTGGGCATGGGGTTTTGCCATGTTGGCCAGGCTGGTCTTGAACTCCTGGCCTCAAGCAGTCTTCCCACCTTGGCCTCCCTAAGTGCTGGGATTTCAGGTGTGAGCCACCATGCCCGGCCAGTTGTTTTTCTTTATGTTTTATGCATGTCTTATATATTTTATGCTCCTTAAACAGGCACTTCACCAAAGAAGATACATGGATGACAAATAAGCACTTGAGAAGATGCTCAACATCATTAGTCATTAGGAAAATGCAAATTAAACCACAGAGATACCACTACACACCCATGGAAGTGGTTTAAATTTAAAAAATAAAACGAACAATTCTACATGTTGGAGAGGATATGGAGTAACAAACTCTTATACATTGATGGTGGGAATATAAACTGATAACTACTCTGTAAAAACAGTTTTTATAAACATCCACCTACCATAAGACCTAGCAATACCCACTTCTAGGTGTTTAGAGAAGTGAAAACTCTTGCTCAGACAAAAATATGTACAAAAATGTTTACAGCAGCTCTGTTAGCAATCACTAAAAACTGGAAATGACAGGTGGATGGGTAAATAAATCATGGTACAGCCATATAGGAACAGAGAGGAATGCAACATGAGTGAATCTCAAGGCATCATGCTGAGCACAAGAAGCCAGTTCAAAGGGTATGTGCTGAATGTTTCATTTAAATGTCGGAAGTGGCAAAAGTATTGTTGGAGGACAGGTCAGTGTTGGTAAAGGATTACAAGTAGAGGAAGGTGTGACCACAAAGAGCAGCATGAGGAAATTTTGGAGTGATGAAACTATTGTGTATCTTGATTGTGGTGGCGATTATGCAAATCTATGTATATGTTTAAAAAGTCATAGATGCACTCAGTATGCAGTGAGGATAAAATAAAAAATAATAATTTAAAATCATAGATCTGGCCAGGTGTGGTGGAGCACACCTGTAAAAAAAAATACAAGTAGCAGCAGGACATGGTGGCTTGCACCTGGAATCTCAGCTACTTGGGAGGCTGAGACCTGGGCAACAGAGAGACCCTCTTACGGTGGCTCACGCCTGTAATCTCAGCACTTTGGAGGATGAGGTTGTGGGATTGCTTAAGACCAGGATTTCGAGACCAGCCTGGGCAACATAGGAAACCTGGTCTCTAAAAACAAAACAAGCAGTGGCTCAAGCCCGTAATCCTAGCACTTTGGAAGGCGGAGGTGGTCGGATGGCTTTGAGGCCAGGAGTTCTAGACCAGCCTGGGCAACATGGTGAAACCCTGTCTCTACTAAAAATACAAAAATTAGCCAGGCATGGTGGCCACAACTGAAGCCCCAGCTACTCTGGAGGCTGAGGTGGGATCACTTGAGCCAAGGAGGTGGAGATTGCAGTAAGCTGAGATCGCACTACTGCATTCCAGCCTGGGTGATAGAGTGAGATCCGCTCTCAAAAAAACAGAAATTTTTTTTAAGACAAAAAAAAAAAAAAAGAAATCATAGATCTGTAAACCAGAAAAATTCAATTTTACTGTTAATTTAAATATAAAAATAATTGCATGGAAGCATTATTTACAATAACCCAAGAGGTGTAAACAATACCTGTCCATCAACGAATGGGTAAACAAAATGTGGTGTACCCATATAAGGCATATTATTAATCCTTAAAAAGGAATAAAATTCTGGGCGGGCGCGGTGGCTCACGCCTGTAATCCCAGCACTTTGGGAGGCCGAAGCTGGCAGATCACCTGAGGTCAGGAGTTCGAGACCAGCCTGACCAACATGGTGAAACCCCATCTCTACTAAAAATACAAAATTAGCCAGGTGTGGTGGCACATGCCTGTAATCCCAGCTACTCAGGAGATTGAAGCAGAAGAATCACTTGAACCTGGGAGGTGGAGGTTGCAGTGAGCAGAAATCGCGCCATTGCACTCCAGCCTGGGCAACAAGAGCAAAACTGTCTCAAAAAAAAAAAAAAAAAAAAAAAAAGGAATAAAATTCTGATGCATGCTACAACATGGATGAACCTTAAAGACATTATGCTAAATGAAATAAACCAGAGACAAAAGAACAAATATTCCCGATTCCACTTATATGAGGCACCTAGAAAGGCAATATCATAGAGACAGAAAGTAAAATGGTGGTTGCCAGGGGCTCAGAGAGGTGAGAATGGGGAGTCATTATTTAATGGGTTTTGGGATGATGAAAAAATTCTGAAAATGGAAAGTAGTGATGGTTGCAGAACAGTGTGAATATATTTAATGCCACTGAACTATACACTTAAAAATGGTTAAAACGGTAAATTTCATGTGTACTTTAGCACCATAACAAAACAGAAACTTTAAAAATTTAAATGCAGGCTAGAAAACATGTTAAAATACACTATATATAATATATTATGTATATAATATATAACATTTATATATGTAATATAGATATTATATACTATGTAATTATATATAGTATATATTTATATAATATGTAATATATATATTATATATATGCAAAATCTCGTGGAGAAAGTGAAAGAAGAGCTGGCGGCTGTCTCACGCCTGTAATCCAGCAACTCCGGAAGCTGAGGCAGGAGGCTCGCTTGCGGCCAGAAGTTCAAGACCAGGCTGGGCAAGAAAGCCAGAACCTGTCTCTACGAAAAATACAAAAACTAGCCAGGTGTGGTGGCGCGTGCCTGTGGTCCCAGCTAGTTGAGAGGCTGAGGTGGGAGTATTGCTAGGAGGGAGTTTTCTAATAGTTGGGGCGAGGGGGGGGCATTTAAGTGCAAAGGAATGGTTAATACATATTCCAGATAGTGACTACCCATATAGCGAGTGAGGGGTATGATAGGGGAAATGGGCCAACGAAGGCTTCAAAGATGTTAACAATATACTTTTTGAACTGGAT